>NC_056737.1:1449122906-1449470406 GCF_019279795.1 Protopterus annectens
AGCACCTTTCGTTGGACTTACAAGTCTGATTTTGCTTTACAATCTGTTAAAAAGGTGCCTTAAATTTGCATTCCCATGTAATTCCTCAGATTGCAGACCATGTGATATTATCAGTAACTAATTGAACAGTGCCTGGGGGCAATGAAGAAATCGGGGTGGAGAGCCTTTACAAGAGCTAGTGTCTCTTTTATGCTTTTTCCTGTCTTTCCTGTGCCAGAGACCTAGCACTTTGTCTTCCCTAGACACAGCTGAGGTCTGAGGTGTCTGCTGTGACTGACTGCTGTGAAGCACAAGGAGAAATTGGGGTGACCTGAACTCAGGGATATTTGATGCCTCCACCAAGTAAGTTCTCTTTTCACAAATCCCAGAACAGGAATTTGAAAAGACAGTGGATGCTGATGCTGGGACCCAGTCTTCAGATAACATTTGATCATTGTCATATCAAGTTTTGGAAGAAGTATTATGAGAGTTATGGATGCCATGAGAACCAGAATCCTAAGGTATGCCCCAAGTCTGATGGGAAAAAACATGGAATCTATATAAATATTGATTTATTTTGTCCTTTGGAAGAAAACCCCTTTGAGTAGAAGGGGTCATACAGACACCCCAGAAATGCAGTCTTATGTGAAGAACTAAAAAAGGAATTTTGGAATGTTCTCTGCAGGGTCTCAGCCTGTGTAGGATGTCTTGTCCCAAATGAGCGATTCATGACATTTTAAATAAGACTCTGCAAAGTGAAGCAAATCATCTACATTTGGAATAATATTGATACCCTAACGTCTGTTCATAGGTTAATAGGTTCATACTAGGCTATCTGCCCTAGGGGATTTATAAGCCTAGCCAGAGTGTGTTTGGCTTTCGCCACCCATTTTAAATTAATTTTGCTATGCCTTTTTTTTGAGGTTAGTATACTGTGCCTCTGTCTAACAGTGACACAGAAGTGATAGCCGGGGTAAACCTACGATCTTCCATCCACTCATCAAGATTCCTCTTGAAGAGAGTCAATGTGGGACTCTGCCTAACCTGGACTGGGATTTTATTCCAGAATGAAGGGAGCCTCTGGATTATGTAGCCCGGGCAGGTATGACCCTGACCTTGAGCAGTATCCTACCTTCACCAAGAATGATGCCACAATACGAAGATAAGATGATCAGCTTTAATAATTGGCTTAAACTCTGGTGTCATTCAAAGGGGATCCAATGTCTGTCTGCCTGGGATGACATGCTGGACAAGCCACGCTGCTTCAAGGGACGGCTTGCACCTGTCACCCTGGGCTTCCGGATATTGGCAAAGGCTCTTGCCACCCTATAGTGCCTTTTAGGCAAGGCTCAAATTCTAAACCTACCACCCTAGAACACAAAAAAGGAAAAAAGCTAAGGGTAATGCTGCTCAATGCCAGAAGTCTCAACCTCAAGATGCACGCACTCGAGGCCCTTCTCAGTATGGAGAACATCGATGTCTGTGCTGTGACTGAAACCTGGTTCAAGGCTCCTGAGAGCACCCCAGCACTATCAGGTTTTACCTCATACCATGCGTTCCGGCCCCAAAATCCGGACAACACCAAGAAAGGAGGGGGGGTGTCCATATTCATCAAGGACACCCATACCTCAAGGTTGGTGGCAACGCACGATGCATCGGAGACCATCCAGGTGCAATTAACCATAGGCAAAACTGCTCTGCAATTTGTAGCATGTTGAGGCCACCCTCTCAAACTCAGGAAACTCACATAGCCTTCCTGAAAACACTGGAGGGGATAAATGTATCTCCAAACACCATCATACTAGGTGACTTCAACTACCCTAATATAGACTGGGATCACTACTCAAGCCCAAACACTCTAGCCCAAAGTTTCCTGGAGTTCATAAACTCAAATGCCATGGAACAACTAGTCACCATCCCCACAAGAGGTGAAAACATACTTGACCTCATCATCACGAACATGGGATCACAATGTTCAACACCGGAAGTATACCCCTCACTGGTGAGATCAGATCATAAACTAATCTCACTGGAGGTCCTCATCCAGCCCCCACATGAGATAAAAAAGACCCCAGTGAATAACTTCTCAAAAGCCGACTTCACACTTCTAAAGACTAGTGTGGTCTCCTTTAAGGCACCCGAGGCGGTAAACATTACCCAAGCTGAATCACTTACAAACGCCTTCTACCAGCACCTACAGGACTGCATGGATCAGGCAATCCCAAACAAAACAAAGACTCTTTGTACCAAAGGCAAGCGTCCAGTCTGGTGGACCCCAGCCATAAACAAGCTCTACAACAAAAGGAGGAAGCTACTACAAGATAGAGCAAAATCCTTAAAAGGTAAAACACCTTTGATCACTATAAGTAAAAAACTAAGAGCTCTCATAAAATAATCCAAGGCAAATTTTGAGATAAAAATCGCTAAGGACTCAAAAGACAATCATAAGGCCTTCTTTAGCTATGTTAGAAACCTGGGAGGAAACTCCCAGATATGCTCAGAATTAGTTCAAAATGATGTGAAAATTACTGAACCTACAGACATTGCCAATATACTGGCTGACAGGTTCAGTGCAAACTCCCTCCCCAAAAGGAGAGATACGTATACCAGAGGATTGTAGCGCCCCAAACATCTCGAGCGCCCAGGTGAGAACTGCTCTCTCTAAGGTGAAAAACACAGCATCCATGGGACGGATGGTGTCCCTGGCTGTGTGCTCCACAACTCAACGAGGAATTAAACCCGCAGTTAGGACAGTTGTTTAATCTTAGCCTCACCTCAGGATACGCCAAGGAGTGGCGCACGCAACTGTGGTCCCACTTCACAAAGGCGGTGCCTCCACCGACCCTGGAAATTACCATCCCATCAGCTTGACAAGCCTGATCTGCAAAGCCATGGAGAGGATCATAATGGAAATCATAAATAAAGACATAGGGAACTTGCAGACTTTGGATCCAACCCAGTTTGGCTTTGTCAAAGGCAGATCATGCCTTTTAAACTTGGTCGACTTTTTGAAACAGTCACCAAGGCCATTGATGAGGGGAAAGGCAGTCCATACAGCCTACCTCGACCTGGCAAAGGCTTTCGACACAATACCCCACTCAGGTATCGTCGAAAAACTCATCAGCTTAAATGTAAACCCATACATCACAAGATGGGTTGCAAACTGGCTAAGTGACAGAACCCACAGGGTCAGAGTTGCTGGCGCCATGTCAGACTCAAAGCCTGTCACAAGTGGGGTCCCACAGGGCTCAGTCCTGGGCCCACTCTTGTTCGGCATCTACTTTTCTGAAGTACAAGCAAACACAGGACGGTTATGGCTGACAAAGTTTGCAGATGACTGCAAACTGGGCACCATAGTCGAAAACACGTCTGACACAGATATCCTTCAGAAGGGTCTCACAGAAACGGATAACTGGTGCCAGAGCCATGGCCTAAAGTTAAACGCCAAGAAATGCATAGTCATACTCTTCGGGAAAAACAAGGTTACCCCTAGCTACCATATAGGTGGCAATCCACTGAGCACAGAAGAAGTTATCAGAGATCTGGGGACTCAGGTTGACAGTAACCTATCGATGTCCTTCAAGGATGCATCTGCAGTCCTAACATATGGGTTGTCCTGCCTCAGGCAGCCCCTCGGTCAGCCGGATTCCCAAGTCTGGGTCTGGCCTCGGCTGATGTCGCACTTCACCCGACGTCATAGCTGCTGTGAATTGGGTATAAAGGCATCAGCCGACGCCATTTTCCTCAGTCTTTCTTGCCACGCGGTGCCCGAATCAGAAGCTGTTCGCAAGTGCCGGTCGGTCAGATCCAGAGATTTCTACTACCGAAGACTTCTAAAAAGCTAAGTACCCCATTGGGGACTCTTTCTTGCCTCAGCCGATGTCATAAAAAGTAAATAATTGTTTAACTTGTGGGAAACAAATACCTCATAAGGATTTCCACTCTTACTGCCTTCCTTGCTTAGGCCCAGACCACGACGTATCAGCTTGTCTAGCCTGTGCTTCCTTCAACCGACGGACACTTAGACGTCGGTCGGAGTTTGCAGAGGAGTTTTTTGGTCCCGCTTTTGCTTACAAAATGCCGTCGGAGACTCCGACTTCACAATTAGCCAAAAAGCGTAAGGAAATGGACCGACACTCGCGGTCCGCGGTTTCAGCCGAAACCACTGTTAAGCCAACCGCGAGTGTCTCGGTTTCGGCCGAAACCGAGTCCTCGGTTCTTCCTTCGGCCGAAAGCTTGCCTCCGATAGCCGAGGCCTCACACAGCATGGCTGAATCCGCTACTGAACTTACCCCTGCTGTAGCAGGCTCCCAGGATTTATCAGATACTATTCCTTTAGACATATCTACTCCTGCACGTGGAGCTGCTAGGCCCCCTGCATCTATGTCTATCAAGGCTTTTTCTAGGGCTAAAGCAGCTAAATCTTCTAAGGCCTTGCCTGCTAAAACCCCCTCACACAGGCCTACCTCCAGTTCCCAAATGCTCAGCTTGGCTGAGGATCTCATTTCTTTGATTAGGGGATCCCAACCTCACCCAGACAGGGCCTCTCAACCCCCTCCAGAGAAGAGGCCTAGAGCAGAGCCCCCGGATCCTGTTTCTACAGATTACTCCTCGGATGATTCAGAAAACTCAGGTCCTCCAGAAGGCCTATATTCTCCTTATGAGGATTCTGATGCAGCAGACTCCATTCCTTCTGCCTCTCCTCCCGAGGAATTTTCTTTTGGGGAAACCTTACATGCTATGAGAGAGCATTTTCAATGGCAGGGCCAGGATTTTTCAGATTCTAGGAAAAGGCTAAGGACCTTTTTACATTTACCACAGCATAGGCCTTTAGCCATTCCTCCAGTACTTACAGTTGTTGATGATGCTTATAATGATGCCTGTACTGCCCCTGACTCTCTTCCCCCAGCCCCTGCCAAGCCCGATAGATATTACAGGGTCCCGGACACACACTTTCACTTGTATAAGGCTCCTATTGCAGATCCTGAAACCATTTCACAGGGCCCCAAAGCTGTAGCAGCTGCCTCTGCCAAAACCCCCTCTCCCCTCTGAAAGAGAATCTAGAGCATTAGAGAGATGGGGTAAAAAAGTTTATACTTCTGCTACTCTTTCGGCTAGGACCTTAAACTGTCAATTCCACATGATTCAGTATCAGGAATTTTTGTTAGACCAGCTAAATAAAAAACTGTCCTCTCCTGAACCTATAGACCGTAAGTCCCTTCAGGATTTGGTACATAACACTCAGCAGGTCAGTAATCATTCCTTGAAATGCGGCTATGATGCACTGGAGGCTTCCTTTAGATCAGCTATGACTGGAACAGTGATTAGAAGGCATGCCTGGTTAAAAGAACAATCCTTACCAGACCATGTAAAGTCAAAGCTTCTAGATGCTCCCATGGAGAAACAAAGTTTGTTTGGCTCCCCTGCGCAGCAAGTGCTAAAGAAGGTGGAAGAAAAATCAAAATCTGTCCAAACAGTCAAGGATTTTTTACAGGTCCAGCCTCTGAGGTTTAGTAGAAATTGGCCTTCGAAGAATTGGTCCTTTCCAGACACCTCCAGAGCACAGAGAGGCAGAAATAGGCACCCAAGAGGCAGAGGTCAATCCAGAGGTGCCTACAGGGGACGTCAGTGGCAGCCTAACAACCAGAGAAGTACTGCCACAGATTCAGCTACAACCACCCCCACAGGACAGACACAATGACTTGACTCTGATACCGCCTACCAGGGAACAACTGCAAGCACCCTTAGGCGGAAAGCTTGCCTTATTTTCCGTAAACTGGCATTACATTACAGGAGACAAATGGATTTTACAGACAATAGACAAAGGCTACAGGTTTCACTTCCACACTCTACCAAAAAAGAGGAATGCCAAACCTACCACCAAACCAAAAACAAACGCTCTAGCACAAATCAACCACCTACTAAGGATGAGAGCTATAGAAAAGGTACCGCCTATGGAACAAGGGCAAGGATTTTATTCCAGACTTTTCCTGGTACCAAGGAAAGAAAACCAATGGAGACCTATTCTCGACCTGTCCGCTCTGAACACATATCTCATTGTTCCAAAATTCAAAATGCTGACCCTACAGCAACTTCTTCCCATGCTGGGCAAGGAGTCTTGGCTGGTGACTCTAGATCTCAAGGAGGCATACCTGCACGTCCCTATACGACCAGATTGCAGAAGATACCTCAGATTTCTTGCAGGATCAGAGCATTAACAATTCTCAGCATTGCCCTTTGGCTTATCTACTGCGCCCAGAGTATCCACGAAATGCCTGGCATCAGTAATGGCTCATTGCAGGCTTCAGGGAATTCAAATTTATCCATACCTGGACGACTGCCTGATACAAGCGGACAACAAGACCAAATTAACAAAAGATTTGGAAAAGGTTATACAACTACTGCAAGCCCTGGGATACACAGTCAACATGAAAAAGTCAAGGCTGGTACCATCCCAAAGGATAACATTCTTGGGTGCAGAACTGGACACATCAAATCAAATGGCATTTCTCACAGCAGAAAAGCAAAAGCAACTTCCGCTCTATTTCATGGCATTAACAACGCAGAACCAGCTTACAGCAAGGAAAGTCCTGCAAGCCCTGGGATACATGGCATCCTGCATAATATTGATTCCACATGCCAGGCTACATATGAGGAAGTTGCAATGGTACCTAAGGAATGTATGGTCTCAACACAAGCACAGTCTAGAAGCCCAGATTCCAATAATTCCATGCCTGAAACAAGAATTCCTGTGGTGGGCTCAGGCCTGTCAGTTGAACAGAGGTCTGCCCTTCCACAAACCTCACCCAAGCCAGACTATCACCATGGACGCCTCAGACCTATGCTGGGGGGCACACATGGTGGACAAGTGTATACAAGGCCTATGGACACAAGACCAGCTGAACCTACATATAAATCAAAAAGAGATGCTGGCAGTGAAACAGGCACTTTAGACATTCAGACCTTTTCTTCAACAAGGTCATTTGCTGATAAGGACGGACAACACCACAGTCATGTGGTATATCAACAAACAGGGAGGCACACACTCATATCCTCTATGCCGGATGGCAATGGACCTGTGGAATGTGGCCCTGAACCACAACATTCAACTCCTGGCCAAATTTGTGCCAGGAAAAGAAAATTCACTAGCAGACACCTTAAGCACAACTACCACGGATGCCCACGAATGGATGCTGCATCCAGACATCTTCAAAACCATTACAAAGAAATGGGGACTACCAGAAATAGACCTGTTTGCATCCCCACACAACCACCAATTGAGGAAATTCTGCACAAGGACATACCATCCACTGGCTTGGAAGGTGGACTCCCTATCCTTCAGTTGGGAAAACCTGACAGCATATGCATTCCCACCTCTTCCTTTGATGCACAAAGTGCTACTGAAGATCAAAGAAGATCACCCAAGGATCATCCTGATAGCTCCAGACTGGCCGAGGCAGCATTGGTACCCGCTGCTGAGGAGTATGTCTCGGACACACGCATGGCCTCTTCCTCTAGCTCCTTTACTACTAACACAGAACAACTACAAGCTCCTTCATCCAAACTTGAAAACACTGCAGCTAGCTGCTTGGAATATTACATAAAGCAAAATAACCCAGACTTATCTCAGAGGGTTAAAGACATTATCCTGGAGGCTCGCAGACCCTCCACAAGGAAGACTTATTCAGCCAAATGGAAAAGATACCTCATTTGGAGTGCAGCAAAAGGAGAAAATGTATCATTAGCAAACATAGCTAACATCCTGGAATACTTAGCAGAACTTTTCCACAATGGCCTGGGCCTGTCTTACTCCTCCATTAAGATTCATGCATCAGCAATTTCAGCAGAATACAACACGGATCCTCCAGTCTTCTCTCATCCTCTACTCAGGCAGTTTCTGCGAGGAATTAAAAATGTAAAGCCTCCAAGGAAGCCACCTTTGCCTACATGGGACCTTAACTTTGTGCTGGAAAAGTTAACACTTCCCCCTTTCGAACCAGCAGCAACAGCAGAATTACAGTTCTTATCTTGGAAAACTGCCTTCCTGCTTGCAATCACTTCAGCAAGAAGGGTTTCTGAATTACAGGCATTAATGGCAGTACAGCCCTTCCTTAACTTCCATCAGGATAGAGTGTCCTTGAGAACTAATCCTACTTTTATGCCAAAAGTGGTCTCCAGGGTATCATTGAACCAAGCAATCCACCTGCCAACATTCTTCCCCAACCCACAGAACAGGGGGGAAAGACTACTACATACATTGGATGTACACAGGCAATTGCGCTATTATCTGGACAGAACCAAGACCAACAGAAAGACTGACCAGCCTCTGGTAGCATATGCATCAGGAATGGAAGGAAAAGCAATTTCAAAACAGACAATCTCAAAATGGATAGGAAATTGCATTAGATTTCGTTACTCTTTTCATGGAAAGACAACTCCAGAAAACATCAGACCTCACTCCACCACGGCTACAGCCACTACTACAGCTTTCTTACGAGGAGTGGCTACCAAAGACATTTTAGAAGCTGCTACTTGGAGCTCCGTGCATACATTTGCCAAGCATTATAATCTACCTTTATACTCCAGATCCCGAGCAGGTTTTACAACTGCTGTTTTGCAAGGGATCTTAACTACACTATAATCATCTTAGTGCCTCCACCCCCAGTTTGGCTATGGTATTCTACCCATATGTTAGGACTGCAGATGCATCCTTGAAGGACATAGTACGGTTTTGTACCTACCATAAATGTAGATGTCCGAGAGGTATGCATCTGCAGTCAGGATTACCCACCCTCCTTCCCCTCTGTGGTACTCCTAGGGTATTTGCCCATCTTGTAGCTAGCTGGGGGAATCTATTATGGTGTATTTGTTTGTATATACATGCTTATATTGTTTGCTCTCTACTGTTTGGAACCATTTGCATTTATCCAAATTTAGCCTTCCTAGAGGGCACCTGGCATCTGGGGCAAGAAACACTGAGGAAAATGGCGTTGGCTGATGCCTTTATACCCAATTCACAGCAGCTATGATGTCGGGTGAAGTGCGACATCAGCCGAGGCCAGACCCAGACTTTGGAATCCGGCCGACCGAGGGGCTGCCTGAGGCAGGACAACCCATATGTTAGGACTGCAGATGCATACCTCTCGGACATCTACATTTATGGTAGGTACAAAACTGTAACTCACGTTGCTAAAGTAGTTAGGAAGACCTTCTACATTGCCCACCTGATCATGAAGGGATTCACATCTAGATCAAGGGAGGTCATCGTCCCCCTGTACTCATCACTCATCAGACCAATGATTGAGTACAATGCTTCATTCGGAATGTATCTGACCCGACACCTGCAGCAGCTGGAAAGGCCCCAAAAGTTCCTCACCAAAAGGATAAAGGGTCTCAAAAATATGTCTTATGCTGCCCGACTGAAAGAACTTCAGCTCTATTCAGTCGCACATCTGCTCAGAGGTGACCTGTGCCTGACATACAAGGCCATGTCAAACCCAGATTTGATGAACGTGCTTCACCTCAAAAAATCTAGATCCCTCAGAACTACAAGGGCGGGAGACTTAAACCTTGATACGGTCATTAATAGGGCATGCTGGAGGACAGATTCATCACCCAAAGACTCCCTATGCTGTGGAACAAAATCCCGGTACATGTGAGGCAGAGCACCTCGCTGGCCATGTTCAAGAGAAATCTTGACCAATGGATGGGAGATCGCAGATATACCCCAGGGATTACCTCAGTGTCTCTGCTTGACAGAGGCACAGCAAAACAATGGGCATAGTTTTCTTCAAACTAAAGGGGTGGCGAAAGCCACAAAAACTCTGGGCTAGGCTTATAAATGCCCTTGGGCAGATAGCCTAGTACGAACCTATGAATCTGTCCCTCCAGCATGTCCTATTTATTTCAGTGCTGAGGTTCAAGTCTCTCGAGTGCGTAGCTCGATGGGATTTGGATTTTCTGAGGTGCAGCATGTCCATTAATTCCGGGTTGGACATGGCTTTATACGTTAGGCACAAATCGCCTCTGAGCAGGCGGTATGCCACTGAGTAGAGCTGGAGTTTCTTTAACCGGGCAGCATATGGCCTCTGTTTGAGCCCTTTGATCCTCTTGGGGAGGTACTTTTGGGGTCTTTCCAGTTGCTGCAGGTGTCTGGTAAGGTACATCCCAAAAGGGGCATTGTACTCAATTATGGGCCTGATGAGGGATGAGTAAAGAGGCGATGACCTCCCTGATCTAGATGTGAATCCCTTCATGATTAGGTGGGCTATATAAAATGTTTTTCTAACCACTTTGGCCACATGGTTGTCAAATGAGAGATTGTTATCAACTTGGGTCCCCAGGTCCCTAATGACTTCTTCTGTACTTAATGGATTACCACCTATGTGGTAATTTGTGGGCACTTTGTTTTTGCCAAAGGGGATGACTATACACTTTTTGGCGTTTAGCTTGAGGCCATGGCTCTGGCACCAGTTGTCTGTTTCTATGAGGCCCGTTTGGAGGATGCTTGTGTCGGCTGGAGAGTTGATTATGGCGCCCAGTTTGCAGTTATCTGTGAACTTGGTCAGCCACAGTCCTTCCGTGTTGGCCTGTACCGCCGAGAAATATGTACCGAACAAGAGAGGTCCCAGGACTGAGCCTTGTGGGACGCCACTTGTAACTGGTTTGGAGTCTGACATGGCTCCATGGAGTGTAAAACACTATGACAGGAGATCTACATTTTGTGAACACTGTTGGAGCAATGCATAGCTCCAAGGGTAAAGCAGAGATGTAATAATGTGAACCAGATGCACAGCCATTGTCTGTCATTTAGGGTTGCCATGAATATCCCATTCACATGCCCTTCACCTTCTGTTGCTGAACAGTCAATTGAAGTTGCACTGAGAAGCCGTGATGTCTGCATAATGAATTCATCTCCTCAGCATGATACCTGTTAGCTCAGCTTGCCCCTTCCTGTACTGAAAGCCAGACTCAGTTATTCGCCAGGCTTCTCAAGTTATGCACTTGTAGATGCTAACATACCTGAGATGCGTGTTATCTGTATAACTGATCTGTCTTTAACTTTAGAGAAACTGTTATAATCTTTGCATTTATGCAGTGCTGCTGCCATGGGCTGGTTGTACAATTGCAGGCTTGGCTGTATTTGATGTTACTGCTCAGCTCTTTCCAACTGAGACTTTGCTTTTTGCAATCCTTTCTTTTGATACAGTCTTAGCCCATCCCTGTAGTACATATGGGTTCATGTTTGTGTACAATACTAATGAGTGTAGTCATCACATTTCCTTTGTTGATGTTCCTGTGCTCACTGGCCTTCACATTATATATATATATATATATATATATATATATATATATATATATATATATATATATATATATATATATATATATATAGATAAAATGTGTTAGTGATTTAGGTTAGTGTGTGCATGTGTGTGTATGTGTGTGTGTGCATATATATATATATATATATATATATATATATATATGTAGACAGTCTTACACAGAGTATTAACTAAATAGTTACATTTTATTATTAATTTATTAGACCATGCCTATTCTCCTTCGGGTGCTGTCCTGTCCCCAGGCTCCCATCTGTAAATATGTTGTTCAAGTAGGGCGCGCTCACACACACACACATATATATATATATATATATATATATATCTATACACACACACACACACACACACACACACACACACACACACGCATATATATACACACATATATGGGTTCTGTACTATTGCACGAACGTGCAATAGCCCAAAACCAAATCTCCCAGACATTCAGAAAGTGTGCTTGGTAGGGAAGGGAATCTTGTGGGAATTGCTGTTGCTGAGATAGGACTACGGTGGGGATAAAGGAATATTCCCTTTTCCCCACTGTAGTGCGATCTCGGAGTGAAAATATTAAAGTACGGGGGTGGGGGGTTGTTTTTTATTGTTTTTTGTGTGGGACTTTACCAAAGGTACTTTTCGGTGAAAAGCACCTTCTGTAAAGTATGTGCAGGAAATTTGGATTTGGGCTATTGCACTTTCATGCAATAGTCCTAGATCCATATATATATATATATATATATATATATATATATATGTGTGTGTGTGTGTGTGTGTGTGTGTATAATATGTATATATATATGTGTGTGTGTGTGTGTGTGTGTGTGTGTGTGTGTATAATATGTATATATGTGTGTGTGTGTGTGTGTGTTTGTTTGTGTGTGCGCGCGCCCTACTTGAACAACACATTTACAGATGGAAGCCAAGAGACAACACCCAAAGGAGAATAGCCATGGTTTAATGCATTAATAATAAAATGTAACTGTTCAGTTAATACTCTGTGTAAGACTGCCAATGAAGGCACATGTATGCAGTTCTAGAAGAATATAGTACAGTTAGCCTAAGAAGAATGGAAGTAGTAAAACAGATTTTGTAAAACCACCAAATTATAATCACTCCCGACTGGAAGGAATTTTGTTATATGTTATTATTGTGTTAGAGTAATAGCAGCTACAGAAATGGAATGATATCCTCGAGTGAAAATCCAAAGAAAATGTACTACTTACTGTTTTGTGTTTCCAGAACATATGCATTAGTTAATAGCAGCTAGTATTTTTTAAGGTGTGTGCGTGTGTGTGCACAAAGTTACACACATACACATTTTATATGTGTGGCTCTTTTAAGTTTAAACTCATTGCTGCTTGTACAGTTAGACTAAGAGAGATGCAAGTCTTAAAAAACATTTCTGTAGCGGTGTAAAACCAAAGGATGACAACAGATTTTTTTCCATATATTTATTTTTTTATTAATGGTATGTATACAGCCACAAAATTATACATTGATGAGTGAAAAGCCAACATGTACACATGCTTTACTTATTAGCAAGTATTGTTTCTTAAAAAAAAAAAAGTTCATATGAAGCAATAGAAGTAATGCATCGTAGGCACTTGTGTATTAATTTAGACACACACACACTTTTTATGTGAAACTTACTTAGATTTATACTCATTGGTCCTTGACTTCAGGAAGACAGGCGTGATGAGTTATTAAAAAAAAAAAAAAAATTATGCGACTAGATTTACTACAGGGGAGTGCTGCACATTTCAGTATTGAGATAATTGTTTTGCACTTCCTCTACCCATGGCCAAAATTGCTGTCCAGCTAATGGCTCACTATATAAATATGTTAGCTATAATTTAATGGCTGGTGTTGCCATGGTATGCACAAGAAAAAATTCTCAAGACAAAATCCTCCGATGTCACCTACTAGGTTTAGTGAATAAGAGGTAAATACAGTTTGTCAGTCCAAGTAACGTTTGCATAAAGTCAATAAGAAATGCTATTTTTAACTTTTTTTAACTAAGTGATGCTTCATCATTGTGGAATGCTAGAGGGCATCAAGGGTTTGCCCTGAAATGCATGCCAACCACCTCAAACCTACAGTTATGAAAAATAACAAAACTTGAGCAAGATAAATTATGGGTAATATGATTTGTAACCAGGGAACTGCACCACCTCCATCTGCACCACCTCACAAGCCAGAAAGGGAATTGTGGGGTCTTTCCCACTAGAAAAATTACTTATTGGTATTAGTGACTGGCAATTTAAGATTTTCTATAACTCAGAATTACAGAGAAAAGCAACTCCACTTACGGGTGCATTGATTGCCCCGGATGTGACACAGAACACTGGTTGTACTTGAGTCATTGGGTCCTTCTACTTAGGTAGGACTAATTCTAGCAATAATTCTAGGACTTCGGACCACCACAGTTCTGCCCAAGGCAGCTTTCTTGGGATCTTGTCATCTGCATTCCCAAATGGTAGGAATGAGGATTAGTGCTCTTTCCTCATCTCTAGCTTCTTAGCAACTGTATCCCTGCAAACATCAGCCAGTTGGGCTGCATCCTGATCTGAATATGAACTGCTCATTGCCCTTACTACATTGTACTACCCTGCGTATCCATTTATGAGTCACCCTCTCCATAACTTTCATGTAATGTGACAGCAGTATGATGCCTCTGCATGGATCACAGTTGTGGATGTCCCATTTGTTCTTGTTAACTGGCACAAGTATGATTCTTCGACACTCACCTGGGGTACACCTTTCTCTCCACACTGCTACAAGTAACTTCAGGAGCCAATTCTGCCCTACCGCAGCCAGCATCTGTAAAATATCCACTGTGACCTCTACTGAGCCTGCTGCTTTCCCTGACTTTATTTCCCTTAGTGAAAGTCTTTCTTCTTCCAGGATGGTATCCTGTTAGTCTCTACAGTAGCCTGTTTCTAGGGAAGTACAGCATCTGTGGGGTTAATGTGATTGTTAATCTGCTGTAAGTACTCCCTCACTCTGCTTGGATGTCATGTGGAATGGTGAGCTTGTTGTTTTCGCCAGTCCTTATGAAATATCTGTCTGTTTTCTTTATCTGGATGTATTGGCCTTGCATTGTGATGATGTATCTTTGTGACAACTACAGAGTCTCTTTGCAGTAGCTGGTAGAGTGCCTTCAATGCACCTTTCAGTGCTAATGCAACTCCTTCCTTACCTTGTTAGTCCACCTCCATTCCTTCCTAGGTTGGGTGGTCATACCAATCTCCCACTCTTTCTACACTCTGTATTTCTTCCGTGGAGATTCTGGACTGCTGCGTTACACCACATGCTTTCCTAATGTACCTTATAGGCATACATGGACAGGCCACAACTCTGTTCGGTAGTCCTGCCACATGCTGTTTTAAGGTGCTGCCTTTCTTCCTTTAGACCTGTTTCCACCACAACTTAGGGAGGTGGAGGCATGACTGAATACTTGAACTGTCATAATTTATCTCCAGTCAACTTCCTGGTCTTCACCCTGGTCCCTGTTGACCTTAGCACCCTGATGGTGGAAAACAGTAGTTTATGCTGTGGGCCACCTGTTTCGCTGAGGAAGACTATGCAATCTATGTTCATTACCCAGTACTCTATACTCACTAGGGGAACTTTACCTGAGTTGGATATAGGCCACTCGTGTATGTGAATTTGTGACGGTCTCTTAATGACGCATGTGCTGGCTACTATTGAGCCATTTGCAAGACAGAAGTCTAGAACGGCCTCTCCATTATTCCTGTTGCCCCACCAATGTGGAACCAGGCAGTCCTGATTTCCTTTTTCTATTTGTCAATGTGCATTCACGTCACCCATTATCTAAACCGATTCATGATGTCTGGCTTTATCTAGTAGGTCCTGCAAACTGATGTCTGGCTGCTCTCTTTGGCGCACTGTCACAACTCAGCAGTGGGGTATACAATGAAATTATGAGTACTGCACTATCATTACACTGGAGTCTGATTGGCATGAGTCTGTCACTTAGTCAAACAGTCACTGCCTTCTGAACCCTTTCTTTTACCACAATTCACAGAGCATTTCTAGCCTGTTCTCCTACAGAAAAGTAGACTGTGGATCCCAAGACAAGTGCCTTGGCTGCAATGCACATCTATCTTGTCCCCTGGAAACAGTGTATGTCCAACCTTCATTGCATCATGTTTATCATTTCTAAACTGCGTCCTGTCAGTGAACCTACAATGAGTAGCAAATTCTCAGGTTTGTTGGTTATGCAGTCGGCTGTACTCAACACAGCTGCCAAAGATAACCCAGAATGGGTAACTACAGACCAGCTGTCCATTAGCTTATTGACGTATGGCTGCTGAGTTTTATGAGAGGCACCCAGCCAATAGGGTGCACATACATGCTTTATGGAGTGCATTCAAACCTTACCCTAATCTTTGTTGTTGGCAGTGGATTAAAGTTAACAGGGGTAAGCAATAAAAGTGCTATTTAACACCTGCCTTTGTTTGCACCAAAAAAGGAAGCATGGTGATATCTTAAAAGGAAGAAATATCTTGCAAATATAAAGTGAGGGTAGAAGATATTCTAAATGTACAGTGAGAACTATGCACATGACCAAGGGTCATATCTTTTCTCCCTAACTGTTCTTGCCCAGCTGTCATCAGTGATTAGAGAAACTGATGCTGGGTTGTTGCACATGATTTGATGGACCTACAGTGATAGTGCTGATGAAAGGGGTTTCCAGTGGTGCTTCATATGATTTTAGTAATGCATTACAGGTGGTCATGTATGCACAAATACACAGCAGTGGCTTCACTTCATCTAACACATTCCGGATAAGGGATGCATGTCTAAGCATTCATTGTCAGGAAGAAGAATTTCTCAGAAAGTGTGCATACCTGACATTTGCACATTGTGCTACAAACTGCACCTGGAAGCCACGGTGACACTGCTATATGGTCTGATGCAGAGAGAAGGGGAGTTCTGATGACTGCACTTTAGTATATTGCCCAGTTGTGCAAAAGTGCCACAGTATGGTGTGAACAATATTCAGTGTCACCTATAATGCCTGCCATCCATTGTTGACATGCCTTGCTTTGTGATTTTCATTAACAGTCTGGTATTCCTGTAAGGAAACCAGTAATGTAAAGTCAGATGGTATAATAGTAATTTCATAAATATGGCTGTTCATTTGATTGTAGCTACTTTCTGGTGAGCTGTGTATGCTTAAATGTAACTGCTTGGTGACAGAAAAACTAGGTAATTGATGTGTATTTGTTCTTTGGTTTAAAAACCTGTTTCCTAAATGACTCTGCTCATACCTCATCTGATGCTGTTGATTCCCATGAGCATGCTAAGCCACTGTCTGTCACTTAGGGTCCCCATGCATATGCATCTTACCTTCCTCATGTTCTGTAGTTGAACAGTCTATTGAAGTTAATCACTAAGGAGTCATGATGTCTGCATAATGAATTCATCTCCTCAGCATGATACCTGTTAGCTCAGCTTGTCCCATCCTGTTCTGAAAGCCAGACTCAATTATTCATCAGGCTTCACAACTTATGCACTTGTAGATGGGAAAATAGCTGAAAGGTGTGTTATCTACGCAATTGCTCTATATACTAACTTTACAGAATGTCTTATTTTTGTGTGCTTTATTGTTATGGGCTGTTTGTACATTTGATGGCTTGCAATTACTTTAATGTTTTAGCTCAGCTATTTAAAACCCAAAGTTTGCCCTTTGCACCCCTTTTTTAATGAAGCCAAAGCCATACCCAGCCCCGTTATACCCATGAGTTGGTGTTTGTGTATAATCGTACAAACTGTGGGCAGCTGTTGATGTTCCTGGGATAAATGGCCCCTCATGGTTGATCCCTTCTGTAAGAACTAAATTCATATGATAATTGATTTGCAAGTCATGATTACAAAAAAAAAAAAAGACTTGTGTAAAGCATACTGTTGGAGGTAGTCTGGTTTACATGGCTTCTTGCGGAAAAGTGTTAATTTCTGTATATTGATGAATAGAAAAGCATGTTGTGGAAACCTGCAAAAGAAAACAATATTGAGAGTGAACAAGAACAGTATGCACACTGTCGAACAGTGAGAGTGGGCAGTGCATAGCATGAAGTAAAGAATAAGCTGCTTAAAAAAAAAAAAAACATACCAGCAATGAATATGTGCGCACAACAGCAGTAGTAACTGCAAGTAGAAGGACACATTAGTGGCATGCCTAATGGATAAAAATGCAGAGGACTGCAATTTTGTGTAAGGTAGATATAAATATTAATTTTGGTTAGAGTATGAATTTGCAGTCATGGCTAAATCGGAGAGTGGACCAGATTAATTGTTATCTGTGTATGTTACGGGCATGTTCAGAGGAATATTTAGATATCCACCCTGTGGTCGAGTGGCCTCCGAAGAGATGCGTGAATGGGCGTGCTTTCGCTGAAGATTGGGCGTCGGGCTGGCAACTCGGCACCATAAAAAATCTACTGCCAATCATTAGCGGACCAGAGTTCAGCTGTGGTGACCCCTAACTGGGAAAAGCCGAAAAGACAAACAACATTAAGGTTTGCCAACAGCATATTTATACCATGACTTACTATGAAAGTGCTATTCAGATGATAGCAGTAAGGAGAGAGATGAGGGAACAGTTTCAGAGGCACACCTGGCTGACTGCAAGCAGCTCTGTTTGATGTGTATTGTCATTCAAATTAGCTGAACCTAGCAGGGCAGGAAATGTGAAACTCTTCTAGCTGAGGTTGAGAACATGGGAGGAGTAACTTGAGAAGCAACTGAAGCAGATCAGTGTTGAATGTCTAAATAAAGTCTTTATCTCAGCAATGAGCTGGCAGATCTGGAAGATTTTTTTCACATAATGTGTAACACATCGTAAGCAAACACATTTGTAAAAGGCACTGTTTGACAGTAAATGATACTTTTACTGAGGCCTGTCAGAATTAGCTGCTCTTTCCTTTTCTTCCATTCTAAGTGAATGGAAGTCTTACATGACAGCCCAGCTATGGGCACTGCATTCTCAAACAGTGGACCCACAGTGTTAGAACACAACAAACTCTCATCAGGATGTCTGCCCCCAGGAGGTAAGTCAGGGTTACAAACTGAATAAAAGTACTAGTAATTACTTCTATCTGGTGCATACAGGTTTACAGTGAGCCAAACTTAAGGAAAAGTTAAAAAACATATCTTTTTAAATGTTTTTCCCGTAGTGGTCCTTTACGGAGCAATCTTTACCTGATTATGTTAAAGCTAAATTGTTGGATGCTCCCTTAAATCAGGACCGCCTGTTTGGCAACAAGGCTGAGGAAGTTCTGAAAAAGATGGAAGATAAAGCTAAATCTATGCAAACTGTTAAAGATTTCTTACAAGTTCAGCCTCCTAGATTTAGTATGCACTGGCCGTCTAAGAATTGGTCCTTCTTCAAGGTCTTCTCAAGCCAAACCCAGACATAGCAGAAACCCAGGTTTCAGTCCCAGGGGACACACAAGACTAAGCAGTGGGTGTTTCTGCACCCAAATCAGGGAGTAGTAAGACACCCCCCTATGGAAAACTGTCTCAATGACTTGCTTTTGAAACTTCCAAGTACTTCCCAACTGAATGCTCCTTTAGGCGGAAAGATTGGTCTGCAGGCCAAAAACTGGGAACTCGTTACCCAAGACAAATGGGTTTTAAATATAGTGTCCCAAGGATACAGATTTCACTTCTACACTTTACCAAAACCAAACGGGTGGCCAGATCTACCCCTAAATTAGTGAGCAGAGGCCCAAAATCAAGTACTCTCTCTCTCTTAAGCATGGGGGCTATTCAGTTGGTACCAGAAGAGGAAAAGAGACAAGGGTTTTATTCGAGACTTTTCCTGGTACCCAGAAAAGGCAATACATGGCATCCTATCCTGGACCTTTCTACTCTAAATACATTTCTGGTGATTCCAAAATTCAAGATGCTGACTCTTCACCAGATGCTTCGTATGCTAGGCAAAGATGCATGGTTGGCAACACTAGACTTAAAAGGAAGCATACCTGCACATCCCTATCAGGGAGTCTTGCAGAAAATACCTACGCTTCAAAGCAGGCTACATGCACTGTCAGTTCTCTGCACTCCTCTTTGGCTTATCTACTGCACCCAGGGTATTCACAAAGTGCCTAGCTCCAATCATTGCATTTTGCAGGCAAAGAAATATTCAAATATACCCACATCTGGACGATTGTCTAATTCAGGCAGAAAGCCAGGACATACTATTAAATCATCTGGCATTTGTAACGAAACTGCCAACCTTTCTGGGGTACACCATAAAAGAAAAGAAATCTCACCTAGTACCCTGCCAACAAATTGTATTCCTGGGAGCAAGCTTGAACACAACTTCCCAAATGGCCTACCTCACTCCAGAGAAACAAGTTTATTTGACAGCCTACTTCAAACTACTGGCCACAAAGACCCAGCACTCTGCAAGGAAAATACTGCAAGCCCTGGGGTTCATGGCTTCTTGCATCCTACTAATTCCATATGCAAGACTGCATATGAGGAAACTACAATGGTATCTAAAAAACCTATGGTGTCAACCTTCTCAGGACCTGGAATCAATGATTCCTATTATTCCTTGTATAAAGACAGAGTTCCTTTGGTGGGCAGAGGCCTGCTACCACAAGGGGCTGCTATTCACTCTACTCCCTTCCGCCAAACCCTAACGGACGCATCAGACTATGCATGGGAGGCTCACTTGGCAGGGCAGTGCATTCAGGGCAAATGGAATCCGAGTCAAATGCACCTGCATATCAATCAAAAAGAAATGTTAGCTGTACAGAATTCTCTGACAGTCTTCAAGGACCACATTCTTCCAGGACAATTATTGGTAAAGACAGACAACACCACTGTTATGTGGTACATAAATAAGCAGGGGGGGAACCCACTCATACCCTCTCTGCAGACTAGCCATGGCTCTGTGGAACACAGCCTGTAACTACCAAGTGCACCTACAAGCTCAGTTCCTGCCAGACAAGCTAAATTTACAGGCAGACGACCTAAGCAGAAATCTCATGGACCCACACGAGTGGAAACTGGAACCAAAGATATTCAACATTTTGAGAAACAAATGGGGGAGCCCAGAGATAGACCTGTTTGCCTCCACTCAGAACTACCAATTGGACATATTCTGCACAAGGACTCCCCACAAACAAGCTTGGAAAGTGGATACCCTGTCCTTCACCTGGGAAAGCCTCTCAGTTTATGCTTTTCCCCCTCTGCCTCTCCTCTCTAAAGTTCTACTAAAGATCAAACGGGACAAACCAAGGACAGTACTCCTTGCACCAGACTGGCCATGCCAACACTGGTACCCCCTCTTGCACAGAATGTCACTGCTGGAACCATGGCACCTGCCCTCAGACCCTTTCCCTGCTGTCCCAGCAGGAGGGCCAGATTCTGCACCCCCAGCTTCAAACCCTGAACCTTGCAGCCTGGCTAATTACCATCCCTCAGTAAGCAAGTGCTAGATGTCATTCTGGAGGCAAGGAGGCCTAGTACTCGAAAATCCTATGCTGAAAAGTGGAAAAGATACTGTTCCTGGAGCCAAACTCAGGGGATGGGCACAACTGTGCCCAGCTTACCACATATTCTTTAATACTTAACAGAGATGCTTCACAAGGGCTTTTCCTTCTCTTCTATTAAAATTCATGCCTCAGCCATTTCAGCACATTATAGTACTGAGCCACCCCTCTTCTCTCACCCCCTGCTGAAGCAATTCCTCTGAGGGACCAAAAATTTAAGACCACCCAGGAGAGCCCCTACTCCAGCCTGGGACCTTAACTTTGTATTGGAAAAGCTCACTCTACCTCCTTTTGAGCCAGCTGCAACTGCAGAGTTGAAATTCCTTTCTTGGAAAACAGCCTTCCTACTAGCCATCACTTCAGCAAGAAGTGTGTCTGAATTACAGGCCCTCATGGCAGTGGAGCCCTTCATCATCTTCCATGCAGACAGGGTGTCTGTCGGGACCAATCCTTCCTTTATGCCCAAGGTGGTATCCATTGTGACCCTCAACCAGTCCATTCATTTGACAACCTTCTTTTCTAATCCACAGAACAAAGGAGAACGAATACTGCACTTTTGGACTTGCACAGACAACTTAAATTTTATTTGGACAGGACTAAGCCTCTCAGGAAAACTGAACAGCTGCTAGTTACCTTTGCTGCAGGGGCAGAGGGGAAGGCCATTTCAAAGCAAACCATTTCTAAGTGGATAAGCCATTGCATTCATTTCTGCTATAAGCACCATGGAAAACCTGCCCCACAGGGGATAAGATCACATTCCACCAGGGCTGCATCTACTTCAACAGCCTTTCTCAAAGGTGTTCCTACCAGGGACTTCCTAGAAGCTGCTACCTGGCCTATTTGCATTACCACTTGCCTATTTTTTCTAAATCCAGAGCTGGTTTTCCCACTGCAGTCTAGCAGGGCCTAATAGCTGGTCCTAATGCTCTCTAATTGCCTCCACCCTTCCTTAGCTTTGGGAATCTACCCAAATGTAATTACTGCAACAGTGAAACACAAAGAACATAGTACAGTTGTGTACATTTACCATAAATGTAGATGTTCGAGTGTGTTCGCTGTTGCAGTCCTGGTTAACCCTCCCTCCAGCCCCCTGACTTCTGTTGGCTATACCGTTCGTCTTGTTTACTGTATTTAAGCTTTCTGGTGTATTTGCTTTTTGTTGGAGGTGTATCCTTATATATAATTGCTTCCCATTATGGGGGCACGAAAAACTGATGTAATGGCGTCGGTTGCATGCTTTATACCCGACTACCTGACATCATGGAAGAAGAGATGGTCTTACAGAGTCTGTGTGTCATAAGTGACGAGTCCTGGAAGCTTCCTGCAAGCAGATAACCCAAATGTAATGACTGCAACAGTGAATACACTCTAACATCTACATTTATGGTAAATGTACACAACTGTACTTTTCTCTACTTCCAATGATTGGCAGGCTAACCTCTTCTCCTTGGTGCGCAATATTCTTATTGCATCTCTTAAAATCATCCAACAGGCTAACCTATCTCAGCAAATGGAAAAGATTTACCTTATGGGCATCGAACAAACAATTGGACCCATTTTCAGCCCCAGTTTCGGTGGTATTAGATTATTTATCAGATCTCTTTTAATCTGGGGTATCAGCCTCTACTGTTCGTATTAATTTAGCTGCCATTTCTAATTTCCACATTAGCTTCCAGGACTCATCACTTATGACACACAAACTCTGTAAGACTTTCTTGAAGGGCGTTTTTCACCTAAAACCTCCCTTTAGAGAACCAGTACAACCTTGGGACCTGGCTTTGGTGCTGCAAGCCCTAACAGCACCCCCCTTTGAACCTGCATCTTTATGTGACTTAAAATACCTCTCTTGGAAAACCTTGTTTCTGGTTGCTGTCACATCGGCCAGACATCTGTCAGAACTTCAAGCCTTATGCATCAAATATCCCTACCTTATTTTCCATAAGGATAGAGTCTCACTGAGAACTAATTCCTCCTCCTTACCGAAAGTTGTGTCATAATGGTTTATCAACCAGTCTATTGACCTCCCAGTATTTTTTCCTAATCGTTCTAACAAGGGAGAGTATTGCCTGCACTCCCTAGATGTTCATAGGCAAATCCATTTTTATTTGGACAAAAAATCTACCCGTAAATCAGACCAATTATTTCTGGCTTTTTCTGGACCAAGACTAGGTTGCCCTGTTTCTAAAGTACATTAGCATCATGGTTGAGAAATTGTATTACCTTCATCTACAACAAGAACAACATCACCTTGGCTCGCAAAGTGAAAGCCCATTCCACAAGATCAATGGCAACTTCAGCAGCTTTCCATGCTAGGGCTTCCCTCAATGACATTTGCTCAGCTGCGACTTGGGCCAATCCCCATACCTTTATTGTTCATTACAAATTGGATTTGGCCTCCAGAGGAAGAGCTTCTTTTGGTTCCATGGTGGTCAGGAATGTCCTTCCATGAGGGTCATCTAAGGGATATAGGTAGCTGGGGACTCTGTCCCATCGTAAGGAATGAACGAAGATTAACAACATCAGATAAAGAAGTTATGTCTTACCATAACGTTCCATCTGTGTTGTTGATCTTCATTCATTCATTACTCCCCACCCTCCATCCCCCTCCGGAGGTTCCTGGTGTATTTCATATGGTTCTTCTTCCATTCTTGTAGGTCTGTTATGACCAGAGGTAGCCTCTGCTTTTGTCTATCAACTTGCAAACTCGATTTGAGGTAACGGGGAGCAGAGCATTGTGGGTAGGATCTTCGCTCGAGAGTTTTTGGCTGACACGAGCTTTGTATAAGGCCGGCTCGGTTCCGAGGACGGAACCGATAACCCATCGTAATGAATGAACGAAGATCAACAACACAGATGGAACTTTATGGTCAGACATAACTTCTTTTTTTTCCAAGAATTCAGCTCACTTTGTCTTTTCAGAGATATACCTTTCCACTCCATTTCTTCAGTATTAAGAATTTTATTGCTGTTAACAAAAGTGGATACGTCCTCCAGAGTGTTAAATATTTTGGTTTCTTCTGAAAGGAATAATTTGTTTTTTGCAGAAAACACCAAAGTGGCTTTAATATTGTTTAAGTTCCTTGATTAGCGGTAAACAGGATTTTCTTTTACTCATTACTTTACTGGAATAGTCCTTGTCAAATCTGACTACACGGTCACCTATTTTAATAGGTGGGGCTGGACCATGATGCTTTTAATATTTCATCTTTTACTAAGCTAGACACAAACTTAAACTCAGTTTTCCTGTGTAGAATGTGCCGTCAGGGATTTATGTGCTCTTTCAATTCCAAAAGATAAAGCTTCAGGTCGATTTAATGATGTTCATCGTGTTTCACTGTTGCAGTCATTACTCTTGGGTTATCCTGCTGGCATGCTACCCGCAGTCGGCCAGAATTCCAAAGTCTAGGTCCGGCGTCGGTTGCTGTCACCTCTTCCCTGACGTCAGTGTGCCAGGGGTATAAAAGATGCAGCCGACGCCATTTTCTTTAGTCTTTCTTGCTGCGCGGTGCCCGAAGCAAAAGCAGTTCGCAAGTGCCAGTCGGCCGACTCCTGAGATTATCAAATACGAATTTCAGAACCGAAGTCTTCATTAAAGCTAAGTACCCTGTTGGGGAAACTTTTTTCTTGCTCCAGACCGATGTCAGAAAAAGTTAACAATTGTATTTCTTGTGGGAAGCAAATACCTCATAAGGATTTTCACTCTTACTGTATTTCTTGCCTAGGCCCTGATCATAACGTTGCTAGTTGTCAGTTTTGTGCTAGATTTAACCAACGTACTATCAAGGGTCGGTTCGATTTTGCATTCCATTACTTTGGCCGAAGTTTTAATTATATAATGCCGTCGGATCAGCCGACTACCGGAGTTTGCAAAAAACGCAAGGACAAGGAAAGGGATAGGCATCCGAGGTCCAAAACCGACGACGAAGCCTCTACTAGGCCAGTCGCCGGTTCGCCGGTTCTCAGTGAGGCGCTTTCGCAGCCCCTGGCGCCCGCTACCTCTGAGCCACAGGCCGCTTCTGACTCACACGTGGAGCCGACTGCGCCTCTGGATACTCAAGGTATTGGACACTCTGAAAGCATTCCCTCAGATGGGTCCGGAGCCGCTGAGCAGGCATCGGCTTCTGAGTGTGTCTTCAGACCTACACAACTATATATTAAGCCGTCTTCAGCTTCAAAGACAAAGACTAAAGCAGCATTAAAGACAAAGAAACAAGTACAGCATTCTCCTACTCAGACTTCCATGCCTAAAAAACAGATACTCAAAATGGCCGAAGACCTAATTACTTTGATCAGGGGCTCCCATCCCCCTCCTGATAAGAGGCCTAGGCAAGAGACAGAGTATGATTCTTCTGATCAGGTTTCTATTTCCTCTGATTCCTCTTCTGAACAGGATTACTCCATGCTTCCCTATGAGGATTCTGATGCTGAAGAATCCATTCCTTCAGCCTCTCCTCCTTAGGATTATTCTTTTGGGGAAACCCTGCATACCATGAGGGAACATTTCCACTGGGAGAGCCAAGATTGTTCTAAATCTAAGAAAAGGCTCAGAGACTTTCTGCTACTTCATCAGCACAGACCCTTTGCTATTCCACCTGTTCTAGACATTGTAGATGTTGTATTTTCAGAGTCCAGCCTGTCCCCAGACTCTTTACCCCCTGCACCTGATAAGCCAGACAGATACTACAGGGTCCCGATTCTCATAAATTCCTGTATAAAAACCCCTCTGCTGACCCAGAAACTATATCTCAGGGTCCCAAGGGGGTTAAAGCTTCCACTGTAAAAAACCCTGTCCCCTCTGATAGGGATTCCAGGGCTCTAGACAGATGGGGGGAAAAAAGTCTACACTTCTGCTACCCTGGCTGTAAGGGCTTTAAATAGTCAGTTTCATATGTTTAAATATCAGCAATATTTATGTCACTGCTTAAACAGAAAATGTTGACAAATACTGAATGTTCAGAAAACAAGGAATTGCAGGATTTATTGCATGCAGCTGAACAAGTGGGAAAACATGCTTTGCAATGTGGTTATGATTCACTGGAGGCCTCTTGCAGGGCCGCTGTTACAGGTTCTGTTATTAGAAGGCATGCTTGGTTAAAAGAACAAAATCTGCCTGATCGTGTTAAAGCAAAATTATTAGATGCACCATTACAGCATGACACTTTGTTTGGTACAAAAGCAGAGGAGGTGTTGAAAAAATGGAGGATAAAGCAAAATCCATGCAGTCAAGGATTTCTTACAGGTACAGCCACCCAGGTTTAGCAGACACTGGCCTTCTAAAAATTGGTCCTTTCCAGTGTCAGACAGACCACATAGAGGCAGATACAGGTGTCCCAGAGGCAGCTCTCAGCCCCAAGGCTCATACAGGTCTAAACAATGGGGTGCTTCTACCGCCAAAAGCGGAGAAGACAAATCACAACCTTTCAGGAAACAGTCTCAATGACTTTTCTCTACCAGATCCAAGCACTTTTCTTTTGGCAGCCCCCTTAGGGGGAAAAATAGCACTTTTTTCATCAAATTGGCAAAGGATTACTCAAGACAAATGGGTCCTGAACATAGTATCCCAAGGCTACAGGTTCTATTTTCACACTCTACCAAGGTCAAAAGGTATGCCAGACCTGCCACACAATCAATGGGCAGAGCACAAAAACAAATTACAGCCCTCATGGATATGAGGGCCATTCAGCATGTACCACAACAAGAGCAGGGGCAAGGTTTTTACTCCAGACTTTTCCCAGTACCCAGAAAGGACAAAACCTGGAGACCAATACTGGACCTGTCTATACTAAATACATTTCTAGAAGTTCCAAAATTCAAGATGTTGACTCTACAGCAGCTACTGCCCATGCTGGGCAAGAAGGCTTGGCTCGTAACTTTGGACCTAAAAGAGGCATATCTGCATGTCCCAATCAGACAATCTTGCAGAAGATATCTCAGATTCATAGCTGGCTCAATGCATTACCAATTCTCTGCATTGCCCTTTGGCTTATCTACTGTGCCCAGGGTCTTCACAAAATGCCTGGCACCAGTAATTGCGTTTTGCAGACAAAAAGGAATTCAAATATACCCCTACTTGAACGACTGCCTGTTTCAAGCAGAGAACAAAGACATTCTTCTAAAGCATCTGGCGTTTTTAAAAAGATTACTAATTGGCCTAGGGTACACAGTAAACGAAAATAAATCAAAACTGGTGCCGTCTCAAGAGATAATATTCCTGGGTGCAAGCCTAAATACAACTGCCCAGATGGCTTATCTCACGCCAGACAAACAAAAGCAACTGACTACTTGCTTCAAGAATTTGGCAACAAAAACCCACTTATCTGCAAGGAAAATCCTGCAGGCCTTGGGTTTCATGGCATCCTGCATTCTACTAATTCCATATGCCAGACTGCATACGAGGAAACTGCAATGGTATCTAAAAGGTGTTTGGACTCAACATTGCCACAGCCTGGAGACAGTAATTGCACTCATTCCCTGCCTGCAACAGGAGTTTCGATGGTGGGCAGAAGCCTGTCATTACAACAAGGGTCTGCCATTCAGTTTACCCCCAGCCAGACAAACACTGACAACGGATGCATCAGATTATGCCTGGGGGGCCCATATGGCAGGAAAATGTATTCAGGGCACATGGTCTGCAAACCAGATGCATCTTCACATCAATCAAAAAGAGATGCTAGCTGTTCAAAATGCCCTGACAGCTTTCAAGGACCTGCTTCATCCAGGACAGTTACTGATAAAGACAGACAACACTACGGTCATGTGGTACATAAACAAACAGGGAGGTACACATTCCTACCCCCTCTGCAGACGAACAATGACCTTATGGGACACAGCATTGGCTTATCAAGTTCACCTGCAAGCACAATTCCTGCCAGGAAAAACAAATACTCTGGCAGACGAACTAAGCACAAACCTCATGGATCCCCACAAATGGAAACTGGATCCACAAGTCCTCAGCATGATAATAAGGAAATGGGGATGCCCAGACATAGATCTATTTGCCTCCCCTCACAACTGCCAATTACAGAGATTTTGCACAAGGATTTATCACAAGCAAGCATGGAAAGTGGACACTCTATACTTCAGCTGGAAAAATCTAACAGTATATGCCTTTCCCCGACTGCCTCTCCTTCCCAGGGTACTCCTAAAGGTTGGACAAGAGAAGCCAAAAATGATACTGATTGCACCAGACTGGCCACGCCAGCACTGGTACCCAATCCTGAAGAGCTTGTCTCAAGGTCCAGCATGGATACTGCCTCAAATGTCTCACTTCCTGACCCAACAAAACAGTCAGATCCTGCACAGCCAACTCAGGACCTTAAATCTGGCAGCATGGCAGATAATGTAGACATTCAGAACACTCCTCTTTCAAAAGCTGTTATGGATGTTATCTTGGAGGCCAGGAGGCCCAGTACCAGAAAATCTTATGCAGAAAAATGGAAGAGATTCTCTGCTTGGAACCAGGAACAAGGCATAGACACGTGTGTACCAAATATCCCTCAGATTTTACAATACCTAACTGAGATGCTAAACAAAGGCCTTTCTTTCTCATCTATTAAGATTCATGCCTCTGCCATTTCAGCCCATTACAATACGGAACCACCTATCTTTTCTCATCCTTTAATAAGGCAGTACCTCAGAGGGGCCAAAAACATTAGGCCTCCAAGGAGAGCACCAATTCTGGCCTGGGACCTCATTTATGTTTTGGAAAAACTCACACTGCCTCCTTTCGAGCCAGCATCAACATCAGATATAAAATTCTTATCCTGGAAAACAGCTGCTGCTAGTAATAACCTCTGCAAGGTAAGTCTCAGAGTTACAAGCACTCATGGCTGTGGAACATTTCATAATTTTTCACCCAGACAGGGT
This sequence comes from Protopterus annectens, assembly GCF_019279795.1. Classification (NCBI taxonomy): domain Eukaryota; kingdom Metazoa; phylum Chordata; order Ceratodontiformes; family Protopteridae; genus Protopterus; species Protopterus annectens. Next base: position 1,449,151,627 of record NC_056737.1, read on the forward strand.
TTCTCTGAGGACAAACCCTACATTTATGCCTAAGGTGGTATCCAGTGTGGCCCTCAACCAAACCATTCACTTGCCAACCTTTTATCCTAATCCACAGAACAAGGGTGAGAAAATTCTGCATTTTTTGGGCATACACAGGCAGTTAAGATTATGCTTGGACAGAAATAAAGCTTTCAGAAAGACTGAGCAACTTTTAGATTCTTATGCTGCAGGTTCACAAGGAAAGGCCATCTCAAAACAGACTATTTCTAAATGGATAGGCCATTGCATCCATTCTGCTATTTTCAACATGGCAAATCAGTGCCTAAGGACATTAGGCCTCATTCCACCAGAGCAGCAGCCACTTCAGCAGCCTTCCTCAGAGGAGAACCAACCAAAGATATCTTAGAGGCTGCAACTTGGAGTTCAGTGCACAACTTCACAAAGCACTACCACTTACCTCTTTACTCTAAGTCCAGAGCAGGCTTTGCCACTGCAGTTCTGCAGGGCCTCATAGCCTCTCCTAATCCTATTTAGCCCAGCCACCCAACCTCAGCTTTGGGATTCAACCCAAGAGTAATGACTGCAACAGTGAAACACGATGAACATAGTACAGTTGTGTACCTACCATAAATGTAGATGTTCGAGTGTATTCACTGTTGCAGTCCAGGTTACCCACCCACCATCCCCCTTTTCTTTGCTGGGGCTTATCTGCACTTTTCTATCCTATACAACCTATTTGGTGTATTTGCTTGTAGATGAAGGACATGTTATTTTTGTGCATGTATTTTTATTTGCATATCCTTTCAGCCTTCCAATTTAGGGGCACCTGACATTTGGGGCAAGAAAAACTGAAGAAAATGGCGTCGGCTGCATCTTTTATACCCCTGGCGCACTGACGTCAGGGAAGAGGCGACAGCAACCAATGCCGGACCTAGACTTTGGAATTCTGGCCGACTGCGGGTAGCCTGCCAGCAGGATAACCCAAGAGTAATGATTGCAACAGTGAATACAGTCGAACATCTACATTTATGGTAGGTACACAACTGTACTTTTTATGTAGCCAAGTAGTTAAGAAGTGTATTATATTGTCTCCCCCATACTTTTCAGGTATACCATAAATTCTAGTGTTATTTCATCTCTATCTATTTTCTAAATCAAGTTTTTCAGTGAGCCAGTTATTTTGTTTTAAAAGAAATTCAGTATGCGACTCACCTCAAGTTATTCTGTGTTCATGATCATTCAAAGCCTCTTCTATACTGTTGATTTGTGCCTTCTTCTGTTTCATAATAGCTTCAGAATGTTCCATCCTGTTTCTGGTCTCTTCTTTGAAACATTCTATTTTATATCCAGTTTATCTGTTTAAAGTAATATATTCTGTATACTAGATAATATTGACCGAATGCCTTTTTTAACACAAGAATCCTGAGTACCATTTCTTGAGTGATTCATGTTTAAGTCTCTTCTCTCTTAACCAAACAGTTGAAATTTTGACAGAAAAACTATTGGTTTTGAAGAACTTGAAGCTATACATTTTTTCTCTGACTATTAATAAATTGAGCTAGGAAACATCTTCACATTTTAATTTTTGATAACTTCTTTGACAGAAAATGTATTCAGTCATAGAGCTTTCACCAGTTGCTGCTCTCAGTTAACCGTCTTTGCCATGCTTTCCCTTCCCTACATTTTCTAACCTTTTCTGATTCTTATAGTTATTGTACAGTATTTTATATGGCCTAGTAATTATCCCCCTTTAACAGCAGCTTCTATTCTAGATTAAACTAAAAACTCTACCAGAGCAGGTATTTCACTTAAGATTCCTCTATCCCTTTCTTCCCTTTCTCTTAGCCTGTACTCTGATATCAATTCCTGGGAGGGAAAGCAGTCTCTAGCCTGCAGTCCAAATATCTTCTTGGCTTCTTCCCATTCTCTTACCTTTCCCTCTCTAGTTATTTGTTGCCAATACCTTGGTTTCTTTGCCAGTTTTCTGCAATAAATTCCAGCCCCCTCCTGACTATTCTCTGTACCCCCTAAATGCAGTCATACCTGTCGGAAAAATCTTTTGTCCGTTCTCGTGTAGACTTGGTTCTTAGAATACTTTCTGCTACTTTATAGATATAATATTCTGTGTGGTTTGTGGGTATTCTCCTTGATGATCTGCATCCAAAATCCCACTCTCTGTTTATCTCTAGAATCCCCCCCCCACAGTTTCATCACTATCCCTTTCCATTTTGAATTATAGCTTTCTGCATGTGTTGTGTATATGAACCTTAACTGTAAACACCAATAAACGTCCACAAACAGAAGAAACAAAAAAACCTCAGCTCCGGAATAGGACCTGGAACACCACGTAGTTAAATGTTACTCAGTTGCTGTATTTAACAGTAAAGAGTACACCAGTATCCAAAGCAAGTGCACATTTTGCCAAACGAGCGAGAAAATAGAAAAGTAGGGATATCCAGAGCAAGTTTAATGCACAATATCGTTTTTAATAAAACTACCAAAACAAAATCCATGTAAATGTTAAGCGCTTTTCGTTCGGGTTATACCCGAACTTCTTCAGACATCCTTCCCTAGTTACTGTTACACTTAAATAGTCACTTCCTTCATTCCTGTCCTATCAGGAAGAAGTAAGAATCAACTTTTTACCAGCAAACCTCAAAGTGTTGTTTTGTATATACATAAAAAAATTTGTATATAAATCCAGTGTAGTAATTAATACACACAAAATTCATTTAAATGTCCTTTTCTGATTTTCTGTAATTACACAGTCCATTGATTAAATGGTTATACCTTTGTTGAACAATAAACCATGTCCGTTATCGAACTTCTCTTAACATACATATTCTTATGCAGTACAATTTATTAGTATATGTAAATGTGTAGTGAACACCCTGTTCTTTCCTTTACTTTCAGTAATAATAATAATATCCTAAAATACAAAAAGGACATGCAAGTAGTGTAAATAAAGGTGTTGGCATTGAGGAATAAAATGTTGTTGTATCTACTCTCTAAAGTGTCAACAGTTCCCCCTAGTGTTTTAATGTAGTGTTTACCTTGAGGGTTTTTAGCCTAATAGTTGTTAAAAACACTCCTTTTTTGTACCTACCTAGGTAAAAAATATATATATATATATTAACTTGTACGAAAAATATATATGTTTAAAATATTTTAAATTTATTTAATGTGTATATATTTAAAAATGTATATGTGTATATGTATATATAAGTTCCTCCGTGTTTGTAAAAAAAATCTATATTATTAAAAATATGTAAAAAGTTACAGGTGTGTATGTAATTAAATTATTATTTATAAAAAACATATTTACAAAACTATATCTTGTATTTAATTTTGTTCTTTTCAAAGTAAAAAACAATGTTACTCTGGGTCCCCGTTAAAAGTTTTGCTATACTACCTGTATAAACTTTTTAGTTTTAAAATGCATGCAATACTGCAAGCTTCATTTAACCCTGGTTCTGTATGTTCATTTAGTCTTAGTTGCCAGTTCAGTTCATTCCTTTCTAATAACAATTTCACTAAACTGTCGTTGGCCCCCCATTTGTTTTCCGTGTTCTGCCTAGTCTGTGATATAACCCTAAATTTAAAGTAGTGGCCTTCTTTTTGTTCACAATGGTTTGCTAATGCATTGTTAATGTTCTTCTTACTAATGGCATATACATGTTCGTAAATCCGGTCCTTAAGTCTACGGTCTGTCTTACCCACATAAAATGCCTGGCAAACCTGACATTCAGCAAGATAAACCACACTTCTTGTGTTACAGTTGTAAGTGTATTTAGTAAAAAAAGTCTCATCTCTAATCTTGAATTTATTGCTACATATGATGTGTGTGCATTGGTTGCAGTGACTGCACTTATGGGTACCCCCTTCTCCTTCCTTCCTCATTCTGTCCTGTCTTTTTTCAAGAAGTTGTTTTAAGTTTGATCCTCTTCTGAAACTAATGCACGGATACTCCCCTATTCGGTCAAAAATTTCCTTGTTTAGGGATAAGTAAAACCAACATTTTCTAACCACTTTTTGTATGTCCTTAGCTACAGGGGTGTATGTTAAAGTGAAAGACATTTGGTACTTGTTCTTAATGTTGTTTTCTTGTAAGGTTAGTTCTGCCCTTATAGTGTCTACACCCTCCTGTTTCCTTATTGTGTTAACCCTACTGCCTGATCCAGTGTTTTTTCCTTTTTCCTCGTTTAACAAGTGGAGGTCCAAAATTGGTTTGTATATGCCTTCTGCCCTTTTCCTAATGACTTCCTCAAAAATACCCTCCAAAAATCTAACAGGGGTACCCTCTGTGTAAAAACATGTCAAACAAAAGTTTGGTTTCTTTCTCAAACTTTTCCTCAGTGGTCACCATCCTAGCTGCTCTCACTAGTTGGCCTTTAACCACAGATTTTTTCTGATGTATTGGGTGTTCACTGGTGAAGTGTAAAAAGGAGTTTGAGAAAGTGCTTTTCCTGTAAATCTTAGCGGTGTAAACCCTGTTAGTCTCATCTTTCTCTAGATCAATATCCAAGAAGTTAATCCTATTTTCTTGGTAGTTTTGAGTAAATTTCAAAAAAGAGGTTGTCTGGTTGAAAAAGTCTACTAGTTTTTCAGCCACTTGTTGGTCACCCTCTTAACATCATGAAGATGTCATCCAAAAACCTCTTATAGACTTTTACTACCTTAAAATGGGGACTGTTGAAAATAAACCTGGTCTCCCAATATGCCATAACTAAGTTGGCAAAACTTGCACCCACTGGTGTTCCCATAGCTACCCCAATCTTTTATAAGTACAATTTGTTGTTAAATCTGAGGTAGTTGTTCTGTAAAATAATGTCCAATAGTTGTTCGACTAGTAAAATCTCGTTGTCCAAAGCCCCCTTAGACCTCATGTGTTCTACCACCCATTCCACTCCTGTGTTATGAGGTATACTGGAGTAGAGGTCACAGATGAGGTATACTGGAGTAGAGGTCACAGACGTCAACTGTAAGGAAAGTGTTGTCCTCCTGAAACTGTACTCTGTTAATTTCCTGTAGAAAGGACCATGAGTCCCTACAAATTTGACTCTCACCCTTGACATATTTATTCAAAATCGAATCGGCTAGTTTCGCACATGGGTAGGTAATGGATTGTCTACCATCAACCATTGCTCTAAATGGGGGGTCCCATGTACTTTTGTGGGTCTTAGGTATACCAAATAGTTGAGGTATCTTGGGTGCTAGTAAAGTCAAATAGTGGGCCGTTTGGCTGTCAATCAGCCCATCTATAAAGAGGTCATTTAAAAACATCTTAATCCTGTTATGTGCCCCATTCATTTCGTTAATGCTCACCTCCTCATAGGTGTCTTTCTCCAGTAGTAAAGACATTTTCTTAATATAGTGGTCCCTGTACATAACTACTAAGCCCCCTCCCTTGTCTGGTTTCATAGATCTAATAGGCAGTTTAAAAAATTATGTTAACAGTTGTTTTTCTTTAGTTGTGGTGTTTCCTTCCTTTGTATGTCTATTAAAGTTATGGACTACCTCTCTAAACTCATTTTCACATAAGTGTTCAAACAGCCCAATAATAGGATGTATCGGTGGACTATAAGTGCTGGTCACTTTTAATTCGTTGTTACTGTAAGATGAGTCACCAAGTAACACAGTCAAGTTTAGTTTGCGGATAAATAGTTTAAAATCAATTAGAAGTTCCGCTAAGTTGCATCTGTCAGTTGGAATAAAGGTAAAACCTTTTGCCAGTAGTTCCACCAGTTCAGGCTCAAGGATGAAGGCAGTATAATTAAAGATTGTAAAGTCACCATCTTTATTTAAAACCAAGGTGTATGGGGTAATTTCTAGTTCGCATTGCTGCGGGTGTTGTACCTCCTTTGTGGTTGGTATTGGGGGTTCGGTGTCCAGTTGCTTACTGGTCCCCCCTCCCCTTGTGGTTTTTTGACTGTTGTTGTTGTTGTTGTTGGTTAAATCCATTTAAGTCATCGCAGTTGTTCTGGTTGAAGTTACTAGTGTATTTAGGGTGTGCACCCAGGTAAACAGTATTTGCACTAGCCATCTCATTTACCCCCAAAGGTGGATCTTGGTCAATAAAGTTAGAACTGTCAATTCCCTCTGAGTTTATTACAGGGATGTTCCTACTGTTTACTCGCCCGTCCATTTGTTCCCCTTCACCACCTGTTTGGTTGTAACGCCCTCGTGTCACTCTCCTCACGTTGTTTTGGTACTGAGAACCAGGTGGTTTTCGGTATGCATAACCGTCCCTGTATGCCTTTAAATCTCTCTGAAGTTTATCGACCTTCACTGTTCTCAGTTTCTCCAGTTGGTGGGCTATAGTGACAAAAGACCTACTGAAATCATATTGGTACTGGGGAAACAAACTGTCTGTTTTAATAACCCCTTCCAGTACTCTTGTTTCTTCAGTAACCTCTTTAATTGAAATTTCATAATTTTTTACCATCACTGTTAAAAGTTCTAGCCCTTGTTTGTTAAAAAGGTCTACAAGTTCCTTGTGGAACTGGGAACCTTCCGTTAACCCAGTTGGATAAATACAGTGTCTTAGACCCTTAGGAACCACTTTCTCCTTGATGCATTTATTAAGGTAGTTAACCTCTAACTGTAATTTTTTAACTTTAAATAATTTTGAGTGAAACTGTTTCAGTTCACTTTGGTCATTGTTTGCAACATTTTCATTATCATTGTATAAACGTTCATCTAGAGTTAACTCTTTGTTAAGCCAGACAGAAATATCAAAGTTATGGCCAACCTGTGTATCCCATGTGTTTGTTAGCTGGTGGTTCCCCTCCAAAGATGAATTACGGTGGGATCCTCCGTCAGCTTCATCTGTTTGGCGCCTCTGGTCTCCGAATAGTTGTGTACTTTGAGCTGGCCCCTTGCTCTGCCCTCCGTTTATATTGTTCGTGCTGTTCCTCTTACTTGTGCCATTGTAGTCAAACCCTAACTGCTGCTGCTGTGTAACTTGGTCCACTTTGGCCGTTAATTTGTCCAATCGCTGGTTCATCAGTTCTAGTAGCTGAGTTAGGTTGCCTTTCTCAGCACTGTCACTGAGTATAGAGTCGTCCATGTTTCCGGTGCATCTGTGTTACCAATGAACAACTAGTAAACACCAATAAATGTCCACAAACAGAAGAAACAAAAAAACCTCAGCTCCGGAATAGGACCTGCAACACCACGTAGTTAAATGTTACTCAGTTGCTGTATTTAACAGTAAAGAGTACACCAGTATCCAAAGCAAGTGCACATTTTGCCAAACGAGCGAGAAAATAGAAAAGTAGGGATATCCAGAGCAAGTTTAATGCACAATATCGTTTTTAATAAAACTACCAAAACAAAATCCATGTAAATGTTAAGCGCTTTTCGTTCGGGTTATACCCGAACTTCTTCAGTAAGCCTAGTAATTATCCCCCTTTAACAGCAGCTTCTATTCTAGATTAAACTAAAAACTCTACCAGAGCAGGTATTTCACTTAAGATCCTCTATCCCTTTCTTCCCTTTCTCTTGGCCTGTACTCTGATATCAATTCCAGAGAGGGAAAGCAGTCTCTAGCCTGCAGTCCAAATATCTTCTTGGCTTCTTCCCATTCTCTTACCTTTCCCTCTCTAGTTATTTGTTGCCAATACCTTGGTTTCTTTGCCAGTTTTCTGCAATAAATTCCAGCCCCCTCCTGCCTATTCTCTGTACCCCCTAAATGCAGTCATACCTGTTGGAAAAATCTTTTGTCCGTTCTCGTGTAGACTTGGTTCTTAGAATACTTTCTGCTACTTTATAGATATAATATTCTGTGTGGTTTGTGGGTATTCTCCTTGATGATCTGCATCCAAAATCCCACTCTCTGTTTATCTCTAGAATCCCCCCCCCCCCCCAGTTTCATCACTATCCCTTTCCATTTTGAATTATAGCTTTCTGCATGTGTTGTGTATATGAACCTTAACTGTGTTAGCTGTAAAATAGCACTTCAAATCAGGTAATCCTAAATCACCTTGTTCTGTTGGAAGGATCAGATTATCTCACTTGACCCTTGCCCTCTTTCCTTCCTAGTTAAAGTCCTTCAACTCTTTATTAATTATTGCCCATGACTTCTCTGGTTGATAGAAATATGCCTAACCTGTATATAAAACTAAATGCACTAACAATATTTTTACTGCTTGTATCTTGCTATCCATAAACAAGACCTTCCAGTTTCTCAGGTTTTGATTATCTTTTATTTAGTATGCACTGTCTTTTGTTATATTTTTCCTTTTAGGTCCCCCAATACATCTTTACTTTTGCAAATCAAATTCCAATCCCCACCTATGCATAATATTCCCTGTTGAAAGTGGATTATTACTCATATTTTCTTACAGTCCATAATAACAGTTTTAGGTGGAATATAAATACATGCCAGCTTAATCCTCCCCAATTGCTAGTAGCCCCTTGCTACCATAAGGCTACCATTATTTTTTCCGGATCCAATACGGATTACAGCAAACACCTTATAGTTGAAGTGAAACAGTGAAAAAGTACCAAAAATGCTGAACATTGCAAAATAATTACTCAAATGGCCCTAGTTGTCCAATGACCTAGAAGTACTGCAATGTATAAGATAAGAGAAGGAAGCCTTTTTTTAAAATTTGCCCCAATTCCCACTTTAGTGCGATCTTGGAGTTGGTATGTATAGTTGGGGGTGTGTGGGGGCACGGCCCCCCTTGGTTGATTATGTCTGCGATGTTGGCCAACTATGGCCATTCGATGAATTGTTTTACGATGTTAGACATTTTCAGTACTTTAAAGTTTCTCTGTTTTACGTTCGATTATAAGGCATTCGCTGTAATCCATATTTGATGTGCAAACATAGACCCATTTTTCCCTCTTCTATCACTACTGGATCTCCTCTAGCAATTAGTATAAGTACTACCCTTATCCTTTGTCCCTGATGCTTTTCTGAATATCTTTTCTGAAATCCTTTATCAAATTCACATGCTCACTTCTTTCCAAATGTATCTCTCTCAGCATTGCTATTTGCATTCTGCATTTCTGAATATAATTCAGCACTCTCTCATTTCTGGCTATACTTGTGAAAGACATTCACATTTCAAAATAATAATGATAGGATAGCCATTTTGATAAGAAGTTACTATTCCCACCTCTTATTGATAGAATTATATAAAGTAATAAGGTGTATATAAAGTAATAACGTGCATTTCATTTTATATATATATATATATATATATATATATATATATATATATATATATATATATATGATTTGTTAGAACTGTTTTTCCTTCACAGTAACAGAGGTTTGGTAATGAGATGTTTCTATATGCATTTCCACCCTTTCAAATAATTTTCAGGGTTATTCTGAAGATTTAGAAAGACTCTCCAAAAATCATTGTGGTGACTGCCTTCTGGCCTAGGCAAAAAATGTTTCTCCCTTTTTTATGGAGTGGCCAGAGTGAATTACCACAAGCTTCACACAGACTGGATCTACTCTTACAAAACAAGGTAAGTTTGATACATCCCAGTATTAACTTCAACCGGCAGCCTGGATGATTCAATTGTGATACCTTTTGAACACCTCTTTCATGATTATGTGCAGCAGGTACTGTAGAAGACATGAAAGCTTGCTATTAGAAAATCTTATGTTGGCAAATGGAAGAGAATTTCTAGGTGGTGCCCAGCCAGTGACCATGAACCCATCAGGGATTCTGGTGCTCAGATATGTTTGTCAGTTACTATCATCTGTTGTTTCTTACTCCTCTATAAAGGGTTCATCTTGCAGTCATTTCAGCAATTTCCTCTCTGTTTATAGTGAAACTGTTTCAGTTTTATACCTGAGAGTGCTTCTTAGACAAGTGCCTCCTCCTTGGGATCTCAACTTGAGATTTATCACTTGGAAAAAAATTACTCTTCTGCAAGAAGAGCATTTGAGTTTCAAACTCTCATGGTGGAGTAACTCTATCTGGTATTTTACAAAGCTACGATCACTCCATACACAAGCCCGTCTTTCATGCCCAAGGTTGTTTGAGTTCACGATGAATCAGGCCATCCATCTTCCTGATTTCTATATAAGTTCATAGGTAGGTACTAGGCTATTGGCCCTAGGGCCTATATAAGCCTAGCCAAAAAGGTACCCTGGCTTTCGCCACCCAAGAAAATTATTTTTCCCGTGCCCCTGTCAAGCAGAACCACAGAGGTGATCCCCGGGTGAATTTACTATTTCCCATCCAGTCATCAAGATTTTTCTTGAAGAGTGCTAATGAGGAGCTTTGTTTGATATAGATAGGTAGTTTGTTCCAGAGTATGGGAAGTCTCTGGGACAGGAATCTATCCCTCCAGCATGTTCTGTTTGTTGTGGTGACAAGGTTTAGGTCCCCTAGAGCATGTAGTTTAGAGGGATTGAGATTTCTTAGTGGAGCATGTCCAACGGCTCTGGGTTTGACATAGCTTTGTATGTTAGGCAGAGATTGCCTCTGAGTAGGCGATGCGTGACGGAGTAAAGCTGGAGTTTTTTGAGACGGGTCTGCGTAGGCCATCTGTTTGAGGCCGGTAATCCTTTTTGTGAGGTATTTCTGTGGCCTTTCCCGTTGTTGTAGATGTCTTCTGAGGTACATACCAAAAGGGGCATTGTACTCTATAATGGGTCTAATGATTGATGAGTAGAGGGGAACAATGACTTATTTTTTCCTGGATGAGAAACTTTTTGTGATGAGGTGTACCACGTAGAAGGATTTCCTGACTACTGTGGCAATGTGATTATCAAAGGAGAGGCTACTGTCCACCTGTGTCCCAAGGTCTCTTATCACACTTTCAGTGTTAAGTAGACTACCACCTATGTGGTAGCTCATGGGTACAGAGTTTTTATCAAAGGAGATGACAGTGCACATTTTGGCATTGAGCTTGAGGCCATGGCTTTGACACCAGGCATCTGTCTCAGTGAGGCCCTTTTGTAGGATGTCCACATCATTAGGAGTTTCGATTATGGCTCCTAGTTTGTAGTCATCTGCGAACTTCATTATCCAAAGACCTTCTGTGTTAGCCTGTACTTCAGAAAAGTAGATACCAAACAGGAGAGGACCCAGGACTGAATCCTGTGGTACTCCACTTGTCACCGGTCTGACGTCTGATTTGGAGTCTGCTACTTTCACAGTGTGGGTTCGGTCAGTGAGCCAGTTGGCAACCCATCTTGTGACATAGGGATTTATACCTAATTTAGTGAGTTTATCTATAATTCCAGAGTGGGGGATGGTGTCAGAAGCCTTGGCGAGCTCTAGATAGGCTGAGTGAACCACCTTACCCTCGTCTACAGCTTTGGTGACTGCTTCAAAGAAGTCTATCAGGTTTAAGAGACATGATCTGCCTTTTACAAACCCAAACTGAGTGGCATCCAGAGTTTGGAGATCACCATTGTCTTTGTTTATAAGTTCTATGATGATACGTTCCATGGCCTTGCAGACTAGGCTCGTTAGGCTAATGGGGCGGTAGTTCCCGGGGTCCGTGATGGCTCCCCCTTTGTGGAGTGGAATAACCGTCGCTGTGCGCCATTCAGTGGGCAAAAAGCCTGAAGTGAGGCTGTGGTTGAACATGGTGCTTAGGTGGGGTGCCAGTTCATTCTGTAGTTCTTGTAGAAAGCAGCCTGTGATGTTGTCAGGTCCCATGGATGCTGTGTTTTTGGCTTTGGAGAGTGTGTTTTTTACCTGTGCAGTTGTGATTACAGGAACTTTGCATTCTTCCGTTATGGAGAGGGGCATTTTAGGGGGTGAGAGGGGGGTAAAGTTAGCACTGAACCGATCTGCCAGAATGTTGGCAATATCAGTTGGTTGTGTATATTTCATGCCATTGTGCTGCAACTCAGAGCAGCTCTGAGTGTTGCCATTGATATTCTTAACATAGCTATAGAATGCTTTGTGGTTGTCTTTAGAATTAGTGGTCAATATACACATGAAAAAATGTCCTCATTAATGATTTTAACAAATATATACCCAACTCGGGTCAGATAACTTACTTAGGTATAATATTAACTAAAGATATCAAATCTATTATACATAATAATTATAGTACCTGTCTTCTTAATATACAAAATCTTTTCAATAGCTGGAACAATATGTTTTTTACCATGGAAGAGAGACTCACAATTATTAAAATGATAGTATTCCCTAAGATATTATACTTAATACAATCAATAATACTCCCACCTACAAAAATAATTAAGAAATTGAATTCACTAATGTTAAATTTCTTATGGCCACCTAATAGACCTAGGATTGCATTAAAGAAACATACTAATAGCTGGTCTCAAGGGGGCATTTCATTTCCAGACTTTAATTTATATACTATCTCTTCTATTATTAAAGTTATTACTTTGTTAATAGATCAGTCATATGTTGCAAGATGGAAAGATTACTGGGAACTAATTAGCATTCACTTCATGAAAATCTCTTTAATACATAAAAATATTATTGTAAATAACCCCATGTTATGGTTACTAAAATAATTTTGTACTTCATCCATTACACCAAAATATGTAGTTAGTTACCCATTAAACATTATTATCAGTTATCATAATTTTATATTCATGCATCCTAAGTATAAGGAATGGAATTTTATTCTATTCCCTATAATGCATACACAAGGTATGCTTTTGTCAACCACCTCTGAAAGAACTCTTTTAGTCACAGAGAATGATCTAAAGTATCGGTATCAGTTGCTGTCTGATAATAAAGTAAAAAATTTAGACTTCTTAAAGCAAGAATTTGATTTGAGAGAAACATGTTGGTTAGAAATTCAGACTTTTAGACAACATCTTATTAATAAAATTGATTTAATGTCTTTAACAGTTAAAGAATCTGTTCCCATACTGATTAATTACTTGATATTAAATTTACAACATAGAGTTTCTGATAAAGGTAAGCTCTCATACATACATAAAATTATCAGAGAAGAAACCCATTACAGTTCAGATACCTATTGGAATTATTACATTTCCATTAACGGTGAATCACCAAAACAACAAGATAAACAATATATATTGGAATCTGCTTATAAAACTACTTCTTCCATTAATTGGAGACTTTTTACTTGGAAATTTTTACATAGATCCTTCTATACACCTTTAATGATGAATAAAATAAATAATAAAGACAACTTATGTAAAAGATGTAATGTAGAAATAAATGCTGATTGGGCACATATGTTTTATGACTGTATAAAATTGAAGGAATATTGGAAGTTAATCAATGATTTTTTGCAGGCCCTTTTCACAGATAATTTCATTGTTTCTAAATCACTTATATTATTTAACACACCTGTTCCTAAAAGTGTTAAAAAAGTTAAACTTCCCTTATTATGGTCTATTCTAGCAGTGGCTAGAAAAATAATAACCAGAAATTGGATTTCAGATACCCCTCCTTCATTTAATGAATTTAAAAATGTTATGACTGAAGTGTGTCATATGGAATTGATGACAATAAAATCAAGAACTACTAGAAAAACATCTTATTATATTATATGGGATACTTTACAAAACCTGTTAAAAAATCTTAGTCTCAATAGCATGACATTATAGTTTAATCAATTGATTTGATTTTTAGTGGATGTCTTTGTAAATACTTTGGTTATTTTATTGAATGTTATAACTATTTCTATTTTAATTGCTTGTATAAAATTGTTATGATATTTATTTTGTATGTTAAAAACAATAAACTTGTTTAAAAAAAAAAAAGAATCAGTGGTGAGTTTGTTTTCATAACTAGCTTTGGAGGATTCTATGAGGGATCTCAGCTTCTTACTGAGGCTGACCAGGGAGTTCTTCCAGTCATGGGATTTTACTCTTTTTTGCAATGTTTTTTTTCTTCTGTTGTAGAGTTTGTTTATGGCAGGGGACTACCAGATTGGCTTCCTTTTTTTGGAGAATAGCGGTTCTGTTAGGGATAGCACGATCCATGCACTCGTGTAAGTGCTTATAAAGTGCATTTGTGTAGGATTCAGCAGTCGTTCCTGTATTGTCCATCTGCATGGTTGTCCTGAAGTTTGCCACTTCTGTTTTAAGAAGCGTGAAGTAGGCTTCAGAGAAAAGTTTTACGGTGGTTTCCCTGATGGGGTGTGGGGGTGGGATGTGGATGTCTAGGGTGATTAGCTTGTGGTCTGATCTGACCAACGAGGAATTGACCTCTGGTGTGGAACACTAGTCGCCCATGTTGGTAATGACCAGGTCTAGGATATTGTTGCCCCTAGTGGGGGTGTGGATAAGTTGATCCAAGGTGTTGAAATTTATGAATTCCAGAAAACGTTGAGCAAAAGAGGTGGTACATGTGGAGTTTTCCCAGTTAATGATGGGGTATTTGAAATTGCTCATTATTAGGGTGTTGGGTTGTACACTAATGTATCAAGAAATGAGGAGTGGGAATCCTGGGGCAGGGTGGGGGATCTGTAACAAGTTACAATTTGGATTGCGGTCTTGCCCAGAGTTAGTTGCACTTGGATAATCTCGGATTCATTATGCATATAGATCGTAAAAACAACGGAGAAAAGATTCTACACACATTCCATATGCATAGGCAACTCGAGTACTACCTTGACAGAACTAAGTTCATCAAGAAAGCTAACCAGGTGGCTATTGAAAAATTATATGGTGCTGCTTACTGTGATGGATTTGAAGTCTTCTCAAGACACTCAGTCCTGCTGGCTGGATTCTGCTAAAATCAAAGTCTGGTTATATTTGCATTCACAGTCTGTTGCATACAGAAAGTTGCAGAATATACACTGATGAGAGAATATACTTTACAGCATCAACTTAGAGCAGTAACAAATAACTTTTTATAATAAACCAGATGGACTAACGTTGCAGCTTAAAGTACTGTTCCACTTTACTTCTCATATAGTACAAATGATGTGAGAAATATAACATTTACCTCGGGACAAATGTGTCCCTACCAATACCCTAACATAACTGGATTAATACAGATCTTTATATACAATTTTAGTCATGCACATACATATACATTTCCTCTTGGTGTTCTATTTTGAAGAATTGCTCATCCTGTAGGAAGAATACTGATTGTTGCAGATGCTGACGCAAACTGCTGACTTAATGATATTATTTTTCAGCTTTTCTGACAGTGTGTACATCCTGTTTTTTGTCTTTAGTATTCTGTTTGTATCTTTTTATAAGAACATCTGCTCTTGTGCCAAATGCAGAAAAGCATGCTTTTTAAGGAAACACATTGTAACAGTGTCATAAACATGTCCTGTTTAAGGAAACATATTGTGTCCTTTCTTTTTATATGCAGAAAAAAATGTTAAGGAAACACGTTGTCACAGTGTTCTTTAAAAGCAGATTTTGCATTTTTGCTCTTGCATACATCCTGTTTGTAAGGAAAAAATGTCCATTCAGCAGATTCCTTATTTTCCAAGTCACAGTCATTTAGTATGGATGCTGATTACATATTACTAAACTCTGTTTCTGCATTTAAGCAAGCTTTATTTTATACCTTATTTATGTTACATATTTGTAACAGAATTACTTTCAACCTTAAAACCCTGTTGAGCATAATCTTACAGCGATTTCTGTCCTGGGTTTAAGAAAAGTCAGTCCGTGTCTAAACTATTGTCCAAGTTACCCAGCCTGCATTACCTGGGATAACTCTGTTGAGTGAAGGCTGGATGTAAAACCAATCAGCCTGCCAGACATGAACTAGGAATTGGTACACTGAATGTAGGCTTATTGACAGGATGCAGCTTTGAAGTGGATATGATGGTATGGAGGAGGCTGGACTTCCTATGTATCCATGAAACAAGATGGATGGGCAGTGCAGCAGAGTCACTTGGCTTGGGATCCAGACTCTGCTGCTCAGGAGGACAGGCTATAAATGGTGTGGGAATTGTGGTGAGAGTGAGACTTCAGAAGGCAGTGAGGGATGTCATCAGAATTGGTGACAGACTCATGGCAGTCAGACTCCAGTGTAATGACAGGGCAGTATTCGTAATCTCAGCCTGTTTGCCTCAGCTGGGTTGTGATAGTGAGGAAAGGAGTGCATTCATACAGCAGGTATTCATCGTGTTTCACTGTTGCAGTCACGACTGTAGGGTTCTCCCCTGCCGGCAGGCAGTCCCTCGGTTGGCCAGAATCCCAAAGTCTGGGTCTGGCGTCGGCTGTTCAACCATACTCCCTGACGTCAGAGCGCCAGGAGTACAAAGCTGACAGCCGACGCCATCTTCTCCAGTCTTTCTTGCTGTGCAGTGATAGCAGTTCGCAAGTGCCGGTCGGCTGACTCCTGACGATTTTTTGTGATAGACTTCAGTCCGAAGACTTTCTTCTCCACTCAAAGCTAAGTACCCCATTGGGGAAACTTTTTCTTGCTCCAGTCCGATGTCAGAAAAAGTTAATAATTGTATTTCATGTGGGAAGCAAATACCTCATAAGGATTTTCATTCTTACTGTATTCCTTGCTTAGGCCCTGACCACGACGTAGCTAATTGTCGGTTTTGTGCTAGATTCAATCAACGTACAATTAAACGAAGGTACGATTTTGCTTTTCATTACTTTGGTAGACGCTTTAAATACAAAATGTCGTCGGATACGGTTCCGGCTACCGGAGTTCACAAACGTCACAAGGATAAAGACAGGCCTCCGAGGTCCAAATCTGATGATAGCGCACAAGCGGAGCCAACTTCAGGTTCGGCCGTCATCAGTGAGGCGCTTTTGCAGCCCTCGTTAGCCATTTCAGAACTGATGGCCGAAACGGACTCTCATGAGGAGCCAACCAGGCCTTTAAATATTTCTATTGCAGGACCTTCGGACAATGCTCCTTCGGATGGGTCCGGAGCCGCTGTGCAGGTACCGGCTTCCGAAGGGGTTTTCAGGCCTACTCAGCTTCTAATAAAGGCAAAGACAAAGGCAAACACTCCTTCTAAATCAAAAACTGCAACACAGGCCTCTTCTGAACCGGCTCCCAAGTCACAGAAACAGTTACTTAGGATGGCGGAGGATTTACTTACTATGATTAGGGGTTCTCATCCCCCTCCAGATAAAAGGCCAAGGCAGGATGTTTATTATGATTCCTCAGATAAGGCTTCTGTTTCTTCAGTTTCTTCTTCTGACCAGGAATATTCTTTCCCTCCTTTTGAGGATTCTGATGCTGAGGAATGCATTCCTTCAGCTTCTCCCCCTGAGGATTTCTCTTTTGGGGAAACTTTGCATGAAATGAGGGAACATTTCCACTGGGAAGGACAGGAGTATTCGGAATCTAAGAAAAGACTAAGGGATTTTCTTCTTCTCTCCCATCATAGACCCCTGGCTATTCTTCCTGTTTTGGATATTGTGGATGATGCTTTTTCGGAGGCTAACTTAACCCCTGACTCTTTTCCTCCTGCTCCTGTTAAGCCTAATAGATATTACAGGGTTCCTGATTCCCACCAGTTTTTATACAAGAAGCCTTCTGCTGATCCTGAAACCATTTCTCAGGGTCCTAAGAGAGTCAAGGCCGCTTCTGCCAAAAATCCCATTCCCACTGAAAAGGATTCTAGATCTTTAGAAAGATGGGGCAAAAAAGTGTACACTTCTGCTACTTTGTCCATTAGGGCTTTAAACTGTCAGTTTCATATGCTGAAATACCAGCAATTTCTCTTGTCTGTTTTAAAACAAAAGCTTACTTCCATTTCTGCCTGTGCAGATGATAAGGAATTACATGACTTATTGCATGCCACTGAACAAGTTGGGAAGCATGGTTTACACTGTGGATTTGATCATTAGGGCTTTAAACTGTCAGTTTCATATGCTGAAATACCAGCAATTTCTCTTGTCTGTTTTAAAACAAAAGCTTACTTCCATTTCTGCATGTGCAGATGATAAGGAATTACATGACTTATTGCATGCCACTGAACAAGTTGGGAAGCATGGTTTACACTGTGGATTTGATGCCTTGGAGGCTTCTTGTAGGGCTGCTGCCTCGGGCACAGTCATTAGAAGGCATGCATGGCTAAAGGAACAAAATTTGCCAGAACAAGTAAAAGCTAAATTATTGGATGCTCCTGTTCAGCATAATGTTTTGTTTGGATCAAAAGCTGAAGAGGTGATTAAAAAGATGGAGGATAAGGCGAAATCCATGCAAACAGTTAAAGATTTCTTACAAGTACAGCCACAAAGATTTAGCAGGAATTGGCCTTCTAAAAATTGGTCCTTTCCCACTTCAGACAGGCCTCAGAGGGGTAGATATAGACGCTCCAGAGGAAGGCCTCAAACACAAGCTTCTTATAGACCAAGACAGTGGACTGCTTCCACCCCTAGGGGAGGAGAGGACAGATCACAAACTCATAGGAAACAAACTCAATGACTCCCTCTGTTGGGCTGCAGGAACTTCTTGCCTGGAAGCCCCTCTCGGAGGAAAACTCTCTCTTTTTTTATCAAAATTGGACTCCTATAACCCAAGACAAGTGGGTTCTGGATGTGGTTTTAAGAGGTTACAAATTCCATTTTCATACCCTGCCAAGGCCAAGCGGATGGCCAGACCTTCCAAAACATCAGTGGACAGAGGCCTTAAACCAGGTGGAAGCTCTTTTGGCCATGAAAGCAATAGAACCGGTTCCACTTTCAGAGATGGGACAGGGTTTTTACTCAAAGCTCTTTCTAATCCCCAGGAAGCAAAACTCATGGAGACCCATTCTGGATCTGTCAGTCTTGAACACCTTTCTAGAGATTCCAAAATTCAAGATGCTTACTCTATAGCAGCTACTTCCAATGCTGTCCAAGGATGCATGGATGGTAACTTTGGATTTAAAGGAGGCATATTTACACATTCCCATCAGGCAGGAACGCAGAAAATACCTCGGGTTCAAGGCCGGATCGATGCACTTTCAATTCTCTGCGCTGCCCTTTGGATTGTCTACTGCGCCCAGGGTCTTCACCAAATGCCTGGCTCCAGTAGTAGCTTACTGCAGACTCAAGGGAATTCAAATTTACCCTTATCTGGACGATTGTCTAATTCAGGCAGACAGCAAGGGTGTCTTACTCCAGCATCTAGAATTTGTACAGAACCTCCTCAAGTTCCTGGGATTCTCTGTAAACATAAAAAAGTCAAATTTGACACCCTCACAACAGATAACTTTTCTGGGTGCTCTTCTAAACACCACAACCCAGATGGCATTTCTGACATCCGAAAAACTATTACAGCTGGCTTCAACTTTCAAGACCTTGACAACGTTAACTCGGCTATCTGCAAGGAGATTCCTGCAGGCTTTGGGTTACATGGCCTCCTGCATCCTTCTCATACCATATGCAAGACTACACATGAGGAAAATACAGTGGTACCTAAAAAGTGTATGGTCTCAGCATTGCCACAGTTTAGACATACTGATCTCTGTCCTGCCTTGCCTTCAAAAGGAATTTCTTTGGTGGTCCAAGGCATGTACTCTAAACAAAGGGAAACCCTTCTGTCTGCCTCCTGCCACTCAGATTCTAACCACGGACGCCTCGGATTATGCTTGGGGAGCCCATTTTCAGGGAAACTGTCTGCAGGGCCTTTGGACAAAGGATCAGAAGCACCTGCATATCAATTTAAAGGAAATGTTAGCCGTTCAGAAAGCTCTAATGGCCTTCAGGAATCTTCTACAACCAGGACAACTACTAATACAAACAGACAACACCACAATTATGTGGTACATAAACAAGCAAGGGGGATCTCATTCCTACCCCCTTTGCAGACTAGCCATGGATCTATGGAACACAGCTCTAGCTTGCAACCTGGACCTTCAAGCTCAGTTTCTACCAGGGAAGCAAAACTTCCTGGCAGACAGTCTGAGCAGAAACCTTTCGGATCCACACGAGTGGATGTTGGACACCAAAATATTCAGGATGATAACAGCAGTCTGGGGATGTCCTCACATAGACCTCTTTGCATCCCATCTCAATCATCAACTACACTCAATCATCAACTACAGAATTTTTGCACCAGGACTTTCCACAAAGAAGCTTGGAAAGTGGATGCCCTATCATTCAGTTGGAGGAACCTCTTGGGATATGCTTTTCCGCCTCTTCCTCTTCTTCCACGGGTATTATTAAAGATAAAACAGGACAAGCCCAAGATGATAATCTTGCTGGCCCCAAATTGGCCTCGACAGTTTTGGTACCCAACTCTAAAAAACCTATGTCTGGAGCTCCCTTGGATTTTACCTCAGTCTCCGAACCTTCTGTCCCAACATCAGGGTCAGGTTCTACACTCTCATGTCAGAACTCTCAGCCTGGCGGCCTGGTTAATCCAGGGCCTTTGATTTCTTCTTTCCTACCCAAGCAGGTTATGGATGTCATTTTAGAAGCCAGACGTCCTAGCACTAGAAAATCTTATGCAGGAAAATGGAAAAGATTTTGTTCCTGGATGCAGGCTCAGGATTCTGATCCTCTTCTTCCGAACATTCCTTTAAAATTTTACTTTACTTGACAGATCTCTTACATAAGGGTCTCTCTTTCTCTTCCATTAAGATACATGCCTCTACTATTTCTGCTCATTATAATACAGACCCTCCAATCTTTTCCCACATATGAGACAGTTTCTCAGAGGAGCTAAGAACTTGAGACCTCCTAGATCTCCTCCCATTCCTGCTTGGGATCTCAACTATGTTTTGGAAAAACTAACCTTGCCTCCTTTTGAGCCTGCTGCCTCTTCTGACATCAAGTTTTTATCTTGGAAGACAGCTATCCTGTTAGCCCTTACCTCTGCCAGGAGAGTTTCAGAGTTACAAGCTCTTATGGCTGTGGAACCTTATATTATTTTTCATCAAGACAGGGTGTCTTTGAGGACTAATCCTACCTTCATGCCTAAGGTGGTTTCCAAAGTGGCCTTAAATCAAACTATCCACTTGCCAACTTTTTCCCTACTCCTCAAAATAAAGGGAAAGGATCTTACATTCCTTGGATGTACACAGACAACTACGTTTTTACCTGGACAGAACCAAGGACATCAGAAAATCAGAACAATTGTTTGTTTCTTATGCTTCAAGTTCCCAAGGTAAAGCCATTTCAAAACAGACCATTTCTAAATGGATTGCTCATGGAATCAGGTTTTGTTATTCACACCATGGAAAGCAAATCCCAGGGAGTATAAGGACTCACTCTACCGGAGCTGCTGCCACTTCAACTGCCTTCCTCAGGGAGTTCCTACCAAAGACATTTTGGAAGCTGCAACTTGGAGTTCAGTGCATATAAGCACTACAATTTACCTCTCTACTCTAAGTCTAGGGCAGGCTTTGCCTCTGCAGTCTTGCAGGGCCTTTTAGCCGCCTTCTTCTTTATGACCACCTCCCTTTCTTTCAGCTTTGGGATTCTACCCTACAGTCATGACTGCAACAGTGAAACACGATGAACATAGTACAGTTGTGTACACCTACCATAAATGTAGATGTTCGAGTGTCTTCACTGTTGCAGTCTGGAATTCCTCCCTCCTGTCCCCTCTTATTTTTACTTTTGTGTGGTTCCTTTTTTCACCATTCTTCTGAGGTGTATTTGCAAAGGATATGGGACCTTTCTCATTTTGGGACTCCTGACATCTGGGGCAAGAAAAACTGGAGAAGATGGCGTCGGCTGTCAGCTTTGTACTCCTGGCGTTCTGACGTCAGGGAGCATGGTTGAACAGCTGACGCCGGACCCAGACTTTGGGATTCTGGCCAACCGAGGACTGCCTGCCGGCAGGGGAGAACCCTACAGTCGTGACTGCAACAGTGAAGACACTCGAACATCTACATTTATGGTAGGTGTACACAACTGTACTTTGCAGGACCTCCTAGATAAAGCAGGAAAACATGAATTGGTATTGATAATGGGTGACTTGAATCCACATATCAGGACAGACAGAACACGATATGAGGATTTCCTGGGTTCACATGGATGATTATTTATTTAATTTATTTAACATTTTGTTTACTGGGAAAGTCCGACTTGGAATGAAGACCATTTTCAGCAGACGCCCGGGGAGAAACGCTCCAGACGCATGTCTTTGTACTGTGAGAGGAAATCGGAGCACCCGAAGGAAACCCACACAAATGCAGGGAGGACATGCAGACTCCGCACAGAAGGCACCTCAGCTGAGAATCGAACCAGAGAACCTCTTGCTGTGAGGCAACAACACTACCGCTGCACCACTGCCCCATCCAACGTTTTGTTTTTAATTAAAAAAAAAAAAAAAAAAAAAAAAGAGAAAGAAATCAGGAGACTTTCAATATATGGGAGGGAAGGGACTAAGAAAATAAAAGTATAAGTAGGTATGTTTCTCTAGCTTTACATAATGTACCAGATTATTCTTTTATTTGTCTCTGTCCCTTCTGTCTTGTTTGAACTCTGTTTTTTTTTTTTTTAAATGAACAAAAGTAAAATTTTCGTAGCACGTATTAATGGAAGAAAGTCCGGGTAACCTGACTTTTTTCCATTGGTATGTGCTCAATTTACAACGTGCACACTGGTTGGACTGATCAGTCAGCCTGCTCGTTTTGGGATGTTAATGGCCAATCATTGTGCAATCCTGATTTAATAATGACATGGCTGTGTAGGAGGATTGCAAAGTTGGGCCCGTTCTCTCCTTAGAAATTACAATAAAAATTGCTTCCTTCTATCACTGTTGTATTTCTTACTCTTATAATGACTTTTTATTAGTTGTAAACTTAATGTCTTTTTAAACAATACTCTCCTGTTTTCCAAGATTCCATCAGAATTAGGTTCATAGGTTCATAGGTTAGTACTAGGCTAACTGCTCTTGCAAGCCATTTTAAGCCTAGCCAGTTATCCCCTGTGAGATTCAAACCCTGTATCTTGTGTTTGTAAGGCAAACACCTTAACCATTAGGCCACCCTCCCAACCCATCCAGTCCTGGGAATTTTCCTAGTGCTTATTCTTTAGTCCACCTATGTGAGTTCTTCAGATGTGATGGGCTTAATTAGTTTTATTACCTGATTGGCTTTTAATTGTGGAATAGGAGTCAGACTATGTTCTTTTCAGGGGCGATTTAGAATTTGTGCTCTTTGTTAGACCACAGTCGCAGTGGTTTTTGTAAGACCCTAGTCTCAATACTTTCAGACTCTGCATTTTCAGAGTCCTTTTAGTATAGATACAGGTATATCATGCCTTTAGGTACATTCAGTATTTAACTTCTGGTTTCTGTTTTTGTCTTTGCTTTTGATTTGTTGACCGCAGTACAAATATTTTAAAATGCACTCGACGTGTTTAAAATGCATTTAAGTTGTGTGGAAGGTTACTGAAACACATTTTGAATATTTTAATGGTATTTTTTAACATGTAAGTTTTGAAAAGTTGATCGCTGCTTTTGGCGTCATTTAAGTACCTTTTTGAAAGTACTTTTAACATCTTAAGAGTGTGATAACATAGCATTTCAAATGTATATATAGTTGTATGTTTTTTAAAGTATAATTGATGGTGTTTAAATTATTCAGTTAACCGTTTCAATTTATTTCAAAGATGCCTTATAAAAACAGGGTCAATTGTGTGTCGTTTTATCTGAGGAAGGTGAGGTATTGTCCTCACCGAAAGCGCTCATTAAATGGAGGATTTGTTGAACTTGCCGGCTCTCATTGAGTTTCTCTCACTTTAAACAGTTTGGGTTTCTTTATTTGACATGTTGTTCCATCCCAGATAACTTCCTTGAATAAAGTTTACCACAGTACAACCTAAAATTTGCCATATTTGTCCTGAATGCCTAGTAATTTCATTTGATTCACTTTTAGTTTCAACTAGTGCCCTTTCTTTTTACTGTTGCTGAAACTTTACTGTGAGGGCTCATTATTAGCAGAAACAACCCCTTTGTGGCACTTTTTTCAGATTGCATTCAACTGTTAAAATATTGAAAAAGGGTAATTGTGAGATGGAGTTCAGGGATGAGTTAAGACAGGCACTGGGTGGCAGTGAAGAGTTACCAAATAGCTGGGTAACTACATCAGAGCTAGTAAGGGAGACGGCTAGAAAGGTGCTTGGTATTACATCGGGACAGAGGAAGGACGACAAGGAGACATGGTGGTAGAATGAGGAAGTACAAAAGAGTATACAGGCAAAGAGGTTGGCAAAGAAGAAGTGGGATTGTCAGAGAGATGAAGAAAGTAGACAGGAGTATAAGGAGATGAGGTGCATGGCAAAGAGAGAGGTGGCGAAGGCTAAGGATAAGGCATATGAAGAGTTGTATGAAAGGTTGGACACTAAGGAGAGAGAAAAGGACCTGCACCGATAGGCTAGACAGAGGGACCGAGCTAGGAAAGATGTGCAGCAGGTAAAGGTGATAAAGGATAATGAGGGAAACATACTCACAAGCGAGGAGAGTGTGTTGAGATGGAAAGAGTACTTTGAGGGGTTGATGAATGAAGAGAATGAGAGGGAGAGAAGGTTGGATGATGTAGGGATAGTGAATCATGAAGTACAATGGATTAGCAAGGAGGAAGTAAGGCTAGCTATGAAGAGAATGAAGAATGGAAAGGCTGTTGGCCCAGATGACATACCTGTGGAAGCATGGAGGTGTTAGGTGAAATGGCAGTGGAGTTTTTAACCAGATTGTTTAATGAAATCTTAGAAAGTGAGAGGATGCCTGAGAAATGGAGAAAGTGTTTTGGTACCGATTTTTAAGAATAAGGGTGATGTGCAGAGCTGTAGTAACTACAGAGGGATTAAATTGATCAGTAACAGCACGAAGTTATGGGAAAGAGTATTGAAAGCTAGGTTAAGAAGGGACGTGTTGATTAGTGAACAGCAGTATGCCGGGAAAGAGCACTACAGATGCGATGTTTGCTCTGACGGTGTTGATGGAGAAGTACAGAGAATGTCAGAAGGAGTTGCATTGTGTTGTTGTAAACTTAGAGAAAGCTTATGACAGGGTTGCCTAGAGAGGAGTTGTGGTATTGTATGAGGAAGTCATGAGTGTCAGAGAAGTATGTAAGAGTGGTACAGGATATGTACGAGGGTAGTGTGACAGCGGTGAGGTCTGCGGTGGGAGTGACGGATGCGTTTAAGGTGGAGGTGAGGTTACATCAAGGATCAGCTCTGAGCCCTTTCTTATTTGCAGTGGTGATGGACAGGTTGACAGATGAGATCAGACAGGAGTCCCCATGGACTATGATGTTTGCAGATGACATTGTGATCTGTAGTGAGAGTAGGGAACAGGTGGAGGACACCCTGGAGAGATGGAGATATGCTCTAGAGAGAAGAGGAATGAAGGTCAGCAGGACTAAGACAGAATATATGTGTGTGAATGAGAGGGAGGATAGAGGAATGGTGAGGATGCAAGGAGTAGAAGTGGCGAAGGTGGATGAGTTTAAATACTTGGGGTCAATAGTTCAGAGTAACAGTGAGTGTGGAAGGGAGGTGAAGAAGAGAGTACAGGCAGGATGGAGTGGGTGGAGAAGAGTGTCAGGAGTGATTTGTGACAGACGAGTACCTGTAAGAGTGAAAGGGAAGGTCTACAAGAGGGTGGTGAGACCAGCTATGTTATATGGGTTGGAGACAGTGGCACTGACAAAAATGCAGGAGTTTGAGCTGGATGTGGCAGAGTTAAAGATTTTAAGATTTGTACTAGGTGTGATGAGGGTGGACAGGATTAGGAATAAGTATATTAGAAGGTCAGCCCAGGTTGGAAGGTTTGGAGACAAAGCCAGACAGGCAAGATTACGTTGGGTTGGACATGTGCCGAGGAGGGATGCTGAGTATATTGGGAAAAAGATGCTAAGGATGAAGCTACCAGGTAACAGGAAAAGAGGAAGGCCTAAGATAAGGTTTATGGATGTGGTGAGAGAGGACATGCAGGTGGTTGATGTATCCAGAGCAAGATGCAGAGGACAGGAAGAAATGGAAACAGGTTATCTGCTGTGGCAACCCCTAACGGGAACAGCCAAAAGATGATGATGATGATGATTCAACTGTTAAAATATATTTTGAGGTTTTTTTGCCTTCTCTAGCTGAACCTTCTCATCATTTTTTCCTTTTTCTTTTTTCTTGAAGGGCTATTACTTTCTTCTCTGCTTTAAGAAACTTCCTAACCTCATTAAAATGAAGGTTTCCCATTCCTGAGTAGTCAGCACATCTAGTTTAACTATCTGTTTGAAATCTCTCGTAGGGTCATAGGTAAATTACTAGTCTAACTGCCCTTGTGGAACATTTTACATCTAGCCAATTAACCTTTTGTGCACAAAATAACCTAGCCCATGTGGTTATAAATTGGCCTTACCCACCCCATGGTTGGTAGTTCTGTATTACCCCTAATGAGAATAACTGGAATCATACCATAGATAAATTGAGGAGGACCCTTGCATGGAATACAGCATTTAAGAGCTTCCTCTGCCCATTAGTAGTACAGGGTGCAGTCCTCAGGTAAGTTTTCTGGTTCCCATCCATAGCTCTAGGTTGTACTTGAAAATGGGCAGGGTTAAACTTTATCTGTGGATGAGGAGTCGATTCCACAGCAGTGGTATCCTCTGCAAGATATACTAGTTCTTCCAAACCATTCTGTTGATGTTGCAGAAGAGGTTTAGATCCCTGAACTGAGTATTTCTGATGACATATGACTTGCTGATGTGCAGTTAGTAATGGATTGAGGGATGCCTGGTATGCCAAACACAGCTCACCTCTTAGCAGTCTGTAGGATACTGAGTGTAGTGACAAGGGTTTGAGTCAGTTCATGTAGAACATGTTGGTTAGACCTTGTATCATTTTAGTAAGGTATCTCTCTGGGTGATCCATTTGTTGCATGTATACGTACATACAAAAGGCCAACGAATCCCAGAGACGTACAATAAAGCTCTCAGTTGGCAGAAGCTGTTCAGTTACTTAATTCTAAGCGTAATCACACAGTGTGGAAATGAAAATACTTAAAAAAATCACTTTTATTAAATCCACCAAAACACGTTAACGTTCAAACCATACGTTTTCGTTTCTTAACTTCATCAGATGTGGGCTGGAATTTTTGACGCTTCAGTGCGAAGTGATCCAGAGTTTCTATAGCTTCTCCAAACTTGTTGAAAGCATTTTTCAGTTCTGCTTTTCTTGTTATTCTTTGTACTAAGTCAAGTGAATTTTGAACCACTGCTAAATGTTGCAAGAGATAAATAACATCTGTGATGTGAGCAAGTATAAGCAGTCTTGTAAGTAAGTTGTGGAATTTAGGAGGACTTTCTTATAACAATAGTCCCATATTGGTCAAAAGTTAGATCATTGCCCACATAAGTTCCCAAGTCCCAAATCCCAAACAAATGGGTTAACCCTTAGGTAGATCCCTGGGGCAGATGACTTCCTAGAGGAGGCAGTAATGCATTATTTTGGTGTTTATTTATTTTTTTATTTATTTTATTTATTTCCAGTTTGATTACCGGGGAAGTCCACTGGGCCCAGAGAGCCCGTTTTCAGTGGAGGCCCGGGAAGAAAAGCTCCATGAAACAGATTACAGTAAAGATTCCAGTCCAATAAAAATAAAAGTACAAGTACAAATACATATCAGATAATACAAAGTGTGAGCAATATTGCCCATAGTGGAAAAATATCTTGCAGATACATTTTAACAAATTTACACAGTTAAAGTCAAAAGCTATTTACAATATTTACAGAGTGTGAGAGATCGTATGGGATTAGCTATAGAAGGTTTATAGCCAGCTATAAGGTGCTTAGGAACTCAGGAGGATACCCTCCCAGGGGCTTTTGTTAAAGAGTTCTAGGTAGGGAGAATGCAATTATATTTCCATTTGGAGGAGAGGTAGGTGTAAAGCTGAGTTTTGAAGTTGTTTATGTTTGACATTGTCCTTAGTGTGGAAGGGACAGAGTTCCATTCCTACGTAAGGAGAAGGAGAGGAGAAGTCATCCAGCAGGACATTTAGGTTTGTGGACAGTAATTAAGTTTTGGTATTCAGATCTGAGAGTTCTATTTGGGGTGTATGGGGGAAGGATGTTAGAGCAGGGCATTTGGTTGGATTAAATATTAGTCTATGTGCTGTAGTGAGCTGGAGGAAGTCCAGGTAATTTGTGAATTCTAACCATTTGAGGGATTGGAGGGTAACTCATTTTCAGTCCATGATTTTGGCACCAGTAATTTATTTGAGACAAACCTTCACACAGGATGGTTGTCATTTGGGGATTCAGTTGACTGCTCCTAGCTTGCAGTCATCTGCAAACTTAGTCAGCCAGAGCCCCTTGGTACTTTACTTCAGAAAAGTAGATGAGAAAGAGGAGAGGTCTGAGCACAGAACCCTGGGAGACTTCACTGGTGACTGGTCTCTTAGTGGAGGTAACTTCCCCTATTTTGATGGTCTGTGTCCTATCTGTGAGCCAGTAGGAAATCCAGCGGATGGCATAGGGATTTATTCCTAGTTTACTTACAATTTCCCACTCAGGCAAAGTAGAAAAGCTATCAGAAGCTTTGACCAGGTTGAGGTTTGCGGTGTGTATCATTTGCTTTCAACCATTGCTTTGGTGACCTTTTTAAACAAAAAATCCACCAGGTTGAGTAATCATGACCTGCCCTTGATGAAAACAAACCAAGATGGCCCCAATATTTGGAAGTTCCCTATGTCACGATTGATTAATTTCATTAGTCTTTCCATGGCTTTGCATATGACGCTGGTCATACTTTTGGATCTGTAATTGCCTGGATATGTGGAAGTTTCCTCCCTTATGCAGGGGAGTGACTGCATCTCCATTCACTCGTATAAAACCTGTATGGAGCAGAGACTGAACAGTGTTTTTAGGGTGTAGCTGAATATTGCTTCAAGCTGTTTAAGATGCATCCAGCGATATTGTCAGGACCCATTCATTTAGTATTTTTAACTTTTGGTAGTGCTTTTAGGACTGGTTTTGTGTGACAGCTCAGCTACAGTGTAGGTAACATCATTCACAATCATCTCGGTGCATTGCTGTGTTGTGCTTTTGAGATTACGAACATAACTAAAAATGCCTTGTGATTGTCTTTTATCTTGGATAGCTATTTTAGTCTCAAACTTAGCTTTGGTGGATTGTATTAAGCTCCTGAGTTGCTTGTTTATTTCAGAGGCAAGGGCTCTAACATTCCAGGAATTACTCTTATTTTTAGTCAAATTTGTTTTCCTTTTATTATAAAGCTTGTTGATGTTCTGGTCCCAGCATGTGAATTTTGTTTCTGAGGATTGCCCTGCAGTTGTTCCTATAGCTGTTTACATGCTCATTTAGTGTGGTAGTGGACATTTTTGCATATTCAGTGGAGTTAACTGGGTTTGGTGGGGACTTGAATCTTGCCAATGTATTACTTAGGAGTAAATTTCTATGTGGAAGGGATCTCTGGTTTCATTTTTATTTTGAAAGGGATTGCTTTATGGTCAGACCTAACAAGTGTTGCCGATATGGAATGGATGGTGCATGATGCACCCATATTAGTAAGGGCAAGATCCAAGGTGTTATTCCCCCAGTGGATACTCTAACCAATTGTTTCAGGTCATTTGTATTGACAAAATCCAGGAATCTCTGTTCTTGAGCACTATTGGTGGTGGTGTAGGTTTCCCTCCAAATAGTCGGATAGTTTAGATTACCTAGGAAAACAGTATTGGGTTTTTTAACTGAGTGACTTTAGCTCCTGTTGTGGCTTTTTTTTGTCAGAGGGAGTTTTATAGGTAGCTGATATATTGTACGGGACCTTTCTGATGGTTATTTGGGCATGAAAAAACTGTCTTGTTTCATTATGTTGGTAAGTTTATCTGTTTGGCATTGCCTAAAACAGGCACTGTAGGGGTAGACGGTGTTTTTGCCAATAATCAAAACCCTAGAGGGGACAGATGCAGCCCAGCCCTGGTGAAGCAATGTGCTCCATTAATCATATCCTCCCAGGTTGACAAATATTGGACCGCCTTTGAACAACACCAAAAACTAAGCCAGTTATTGAAGTCAATTATTTTTTTGCTGATATCTGGGCATCATCCTTGGAGAAGGTAAATTATTGCATGCTAGGCTCATACCTCCCTCAAACACACAATCAAGAGCTCCATCATGTCTCTCTTCATATAATCCAGGGAGGTACACCTCAAGTCATTGGCACCTGCATGAACTATGACAGAGTCAAACTGATACTTGTTCAAGGACTTGAGTGCATGAGTGTTCTGACAGATCTAGCACCAGACAAGTGCTAGATCACATTTTCCTTGTTCAGCCTGGTAAGAGGCACATCTGTATGTCTTACAACAGAGTGACCTGAATGGGTGGTTGGATTG
This sequence comes from Protopterus annectens, assembly GCF_019279795.1. NCBI lineage: Eukaryota > Metazoa > Chordata > Ceratodontiformes > Protopteridae > Protopterus > Protopterus annectens. The sequence goes on from NC_056737.1 coordinate 1,449,181,786, forward strand.
ATATATGCCTGACGGGCTCAGCATCCTTGACTTTGGGATTCTTTGTGCTATGTGAGGAGGTAGGCTTAATATGCTGAGTGTGCTTTGTGCCTGTGTTGTGTTTTTGTTGTCTTTGAGGTTTAGGTAAATTAATCTTTAGAACCTCAGCATATGATGGATTATATGTGTTGTGATGGCTTTGGAGAGGCATGATATGTAGTGTACTGGTGACTATTTTGGTGTCTGAGTTTACTGCGTATAAGAATTTTGCCTCCAAGGGTATTGTATATGATGTTACATTAAGTACATCTCTCACATACTGTGTTATGTTATATGAGTAATAGATGATAGGCTTGATATGGCTAGGCTTGTATAGGCCCTAGGGCTGATAGCCTAGTACCAACCTATGAACCTATGATAGACAGCATGAGACAACTCTTACACTGTGTCAAAATACCCATCTCAATCAGGCTGGGTAGAGCAGTTGTGGGAAAGTGCTGGTCCGCAATACTGACAGGAATGTTTCTGGGAGCAGGTGAACAATAACTGCTTTGAGTTCAGTTTTAGAATAATATTTGGGTGGACTTGCTATTGAGGATTTAAAATTCGATACAAAACAGCTTGCATGGAAACCTGCCACCAACAACACTTATTTGATACTAAAATCAGTGCAAGCAGTATCAGTATAGTCAATATTAAGCAATTTTATAAAAATTATTTTAGTCTGGTGAGTAGTTTAAAGGGAGAGACTTTGCAAAATGATACTTATGTGCTTATTGTCAACAGCCAATAAATGGGAAGAGAGAAGGAATTATGTTGTCAAATGATCACAAAGATACACACTTAATAACACATAGACCACTTAAGCAGCAAAAATGGAGTGGAACTGTATAGGCTTAAAGGCCTTTTCTAAAAGCAGATACAGACTGTTAGTGTATTTAATATGAAAACCTTTCTCTGTCTAGTAGAACATAGAACATCTCCTTACACCATGTCTGAAATTTGTCTCTAAAAATACTGTACGTGAAACTGCCTGTTGGCATGCCTTCCAGAATGCCCACTTGGACTTCCAAAGATAATCCGTGCATGGTCTGTTAGTACTGTTGAACCCATTGAGTAGTGAGGAAATCTGTATGCATGCTGATGTTCTTCGTTCCCCATTGCTGCAGTCCTTACTATTGGTATAGTCCGCATCCAGTTCAGGGCGCATTAGACTGACGTCAGTACGTCAGGGTACTAATGCGCATGACCGACGTCATATCCTCAGTCTTTTTTGCCGCATGGTCCGATGCAGAAGCAGTTTTGCGAGTGCAGGTTGGCGTTCTGAAATATTTCCAACCGGAGTTTCAGAAACATTTTGTTTTTCTTGCCTCAGTATTTTACGGATGTCAGAAAAAGTGAATAACTGTATTTCTTGTGGGAAACAGATACCTCATAGGGATTACCATACCTTGTGTATACCTTGTTTAGGGCCTGAGCACGACGTTGTTGGTTGCGCTCTTGTGCTAGGTTTAACAACTATTAAGAGGAGGTTAGACTGTGCCAGGTTAGTGTTTGGGAAGCGTTGCAATTATAAAATGCCGTTGGATGCTCGCCCGCGCTTAGCAAGAAGCGCAAGGACAAAACAGCGAAGCCTAGGGTTGATGAACGGTTCTTTAGAAACTCAGTGGAGCCAGAGGTTTTGCCAGGAGTTTCCATGGAGTCCCAGGCAGAAACTTTACTGTTACAGGATGTGCCTTCTCAGGAGGTAGGCCAGGCTGAGGGGGCTTCTCAGGTGACTGTTCTTCCCTCTCTTCCCAAGGTAGTTAGAGCCTCTCCTTCTGTTGCCAAAACTTCTTTGAGAGGTAGGCCTAGTTCAGCTTCAGTGGGGGCTTCTCCTAGCATTTCGGGTTCTGTACCTAAGAAACATATGCTTAAAATGGCAGAAGATTTGATTACTATGATTAGAGGTTCTATGCCCCCTGATAAGAGGCCTAGGGTGGAACCGAGTTTGATAGTTTTGAACAGTGTTCAGAGGCTTCAGAGTCTTCTGGAAGACTTGCAGGAGTATCCTACTTATTCTGATTCTGATGTGGATGATTCCACTCCTACAGCTTCTCCTCCTGAGGATTTCTCATTTTCAGAGACTCTGCATTCCATGAGGGAGCACTTTAAATGGGAAGGTCAGGATTACTCTGATTCCAGGAAAAGGCTTAGGGAATTCTTGTTTTTACCCCAGCATAGGCCCTTAGCTATTCCTCCTGTGTTGAATGTGGTGGAAGATGTTTTGCAGAGGCTTCCCTGAACCCTGACTCTTTGCCTCCTGCTCCTGTTAAGCCTGATAGGTATTATAGGGTGCGAAGCTCATAAGTATTTGTTTAAGAGTCCTAGGGGACCCAGAAACTATTTCTCAAGGGCCTAAAGGTGTTAAAGCTTCTGTGATTAAAAATCCTGTTCCCACTGATAAAGAGGCAAGGGCTTTGGATAGGTGGGGAAAGAAAGTGTATACTTCTTCCACTCTAGCCATGAGAGCATTGAATTGTCAGTTTCACATGCTAAAATATCAAATTATCTCCTTTCACAATTGAAATCTAAGGTGGATGCTTTGGCGGAAGGTATTGAGTGTAAAGAGTTGCTGGATTTGGTTCATGTGTCTGAACAAGTGGGTAAGCATTCTTTGCAATGTGGTTTTGATGCTGTACAGGCCTCCTCGAGGGTGGCTGCTACTAGTTCTGTTCTTCGCAGGCATGCCTGGTTGAAGGATCAGAATTTAGCTGAGCATGTTAAGACAAGGATTTTGGATGCTCCTTTACAGTCTGATGTGTTGTTTGGATCGCCTGTGGAAGCAGTTTTAAAGAAAATGGAGGACATAGCTAAGTCTATGCAAACTGTTAAAGATTTTTTGCAGGTGCAGCCACCGAAGTTTAGTAGAAATTGGCCTGCTAAGGGGTGGACATATCCTGCTTATGATTCCCAGTCTAGGGGTAGATCTAGACGTGGTAGGGGCAGGGCTCAAGGTTCTTTTAGGCCTAGAACAGGGAGCTCACCTGCTCAGACTACTGGTGAGGGCAGGGGTCAGTCCTTTCGTAAACAGACCCAATGACCTGTCTTTTCAGCTGCCAGTAGATTCCCGTCTGGCAGCTCCTTTGGGAGGAAGACTGTCTCTTTTCAAAGAAAATTGGGATTTAATTACTCAGGACAAATGGGTGTTGGATATCATTCACCACGGTTACAGATTTTATTTCCATACAATGCCCCCTTTCAAAGGCATCCTCCTCCACAAAGATAAGAGGCTCACAAGCAAGTTTCTCAGTTACTCCAGATAGGGGCCATTCAGCCAGTCCCTATATCAGAAAGGGGCCTAGGCTTTTATTCTCGCCTGTTCCTAGTACCAAAGAAGGGGAACACATGGAGACCAATTTTGGATTTATCTCTCCTCAACACTTTTCTGGACATTCCCAAGTTCAAGATGTTGACGTTACAACAGCTTTTACCTCTGCTGGGCAAAGATCACTGGATGGTAACTTTAGATCTCAAGGAAGCTTACCTTCATGTGCCTATAAGGCTAAGTTGCAGGAAGTATCTGCGGTCGAGCTGGAAATTCTCATTATCAGTTCTCTGCATTGCCCTTTGGCTTATCTACAGTATTCACAAAGGTTCTGGCTCCAGTGATAGCTTACTTCAGGCTTCAAGGAATTCAAATCTATCCTTACTTGACTGCCTGATTCTGGCTCAAGAAAGGGCGAGGACCTTCTACAGCATCTGGAACATGTTATAGCAGTGCTAAGATGCCTAGGGTATTCTGAAATAAAGTCCAGTCTAGTACCCTCTCAAGACATGTGCTTTCTGGGTGTGAGACTGAATACAGCAGCCCAGATGGCCTTTGGACAAACAAAAGAGTCTATCACTTTACTTCCATCAACTATCTCATCAGTCCGTGCTGACTGCAAGGACAGTCCTTCAAGCATTAGGGTTCATGGCATCTTGTATTCTGGTGATTCCCAATGCCAAACTGCATATGAGGAAGCTGCAATGGGATCTCAAAATGTATGGACACAGCACTGCCAGGATTTGGACACTGTCATTCAAATAATACCTTGCCTTCAAAAAGAATTTTTGTGGTGGGCTCAGGAATGTCACCTAAACAAGGGACTCTCTGTGACCCGGCCAGAGGCAGTCAGATTTTAACGACAGATGCCTCGGACATTGCTTGGGAGCTCATCTAAATGGAAAGTGGATACAAGACAAGTGGCCTGCCAGACTACAGCATCTACATATCAACATGAAGGAGATGTTAGCAGTCCAGTTTGCATTAATGGCTTTCAAGGAGTTACTTCTTCCAGGGCAGGTGTTGATTCTAACAGACAACACAACTGTCATGTGGTACATCAACAAGCAAGGGGAACACATTCTTATCCTCTATGCAGGCAAGCAATGATTTTATGGGAGACTGCGCTAAGCTTGCAACTAACTCTTCAGGCAAGGTTTCTGCCGGAGCACAGAACTCCTTAGCAGATGTGTTAAGCAGACAAATCATGGATCCGTGGAAACTGGATCTTCATGTATTTCAAAATTGACAGTGTCATGGGGAACTCCAGACATAGATCTGTTCGCTTCTCCACTAAACCACCAGCTGCCACAGTATTGCACAAAGGGGTTTCATCACACAGCTTGGAAAGTGGATGCTCTGTCTTTCAGTTGGAAAAACCTTCATGTGTATGCCTTTCCTCCTCTGCCTCTTCTTCCAAAGGTACTATTAAAGGTCAGACACGACAGGCCAAGGATGATTTTGATAGCTCCAGATTGGCCTCGGCAACACTGGTACCCACTACTCGGGAGTCTGGTAAGGAAGCCTCCATGGCCTTTACCTCTGATTCCTCATCTGTTATCTCAGAAGGATGGTCATCTGCTCAATGTCAAGCTTCACTCTCTTCATCTAACAGCCTGGCATATTCTGTGTTGAAACACAGCAGGTCTCAACTTCCTCAACAAGTTTTAAATGTGATTATGGTAGCTAGAAGACCTAGTACAAGGAAAGTGTACGCAGAAAAATGGAAGAGATTTTTATTTTGGAGTACAGCGAAGAATTTGCAGGTTTCTGAGCCTAATTTGAGTGTGGCTCTTCAATACCTTACTGAGTTATTGGACAAAGGTTTGTCCTTCTCTTCCATTAAGATTCATGCTGCAGCAATTTCAGCTCACTATGATTGTGACCCACCATTGTTTTCGCATCCTTTGTTCAAGCAGTTTCTTAGAGGGGCAAAGAATATAAGACCCCCACGCAGAGCTCCTACTCCTGCTTGGGATCTCAATTTTGTGTTGGAAAAACTTACTCTACAACCTTTTGAGCCTGCGGCTACTGCTGAATTGAAATACTTGTCATGGAAGACTGCTTTTCTGTTGGCTATTACTTCTGCAAGAAGGGTGTCTGAGTTGCAGGCCCTTATGGCAGTAGAGTCATTTTTGATTTTCCATAAGGATAGGGTATCATTACGTACTAATCCTTCCTTTATGCCTAAGGTGGTTTCTAGTGTGGCTTTAAACCAAACTATTCATTTGCCTACTTTTTATGCAGACCCCAAAATAAAGGGGAAAAGATTTTGCACACTTTAGATGTACACAGGCAATTGCGTTATTATTTAAGCAGGACTAAGGATTTTAGGCAATCTCAGCAGTTGTTTGTTTCTTTTGCTTTGAGTTCACAGGGCAAGCCTGTGTCAAAACAAACTATTTCTAGGTGGATTGGCTTTTGCATTGCATTTTGTTATTCCCATCATGGCAAGGAGATTCCAGCTGGGATTAGGCCTCATTCCACTAGGGCTACTGCCACTTCAACAGCATTTCTAAGGGGTGGCAACTAAGGATATTTTGGAAGCAGCTACTTGGAGTTCAGTGCATACTTTCTCTAAGCATTATCACCTTCCTATCTACTCTAAGTCTAGGGCTGGTTTTGCCACAGCTGTTTTGCAAGGCATGTTGTCAGCTCCTGCTTCTTTATGATTTGCCAGCCTCCCTTACCTCTGCTTTGGGATTCTACCCAATAGTAAGGACTGCAGCAATGGGAGCGAAGAACATAGTACAGTTTTGTACCTACCATAAATGTAGATGTTCGAGGATCCCATTGCTGCAGTTCCCTCCTTCCCTCTGTGTTTAGGGGTGGTTGTGTAGGTGAGGTTACATGCTTAAATTTTTTGTATATTTTCTTGTATATATTGTACATATTTTTGGTGCAGGTATTTTGGGCCTTGTCTTTTTAGGGTCTTCTGACATCTGGGGCAAGAAAAGACTGAGGATATGGCGTCGGTCGAGCGGATTAGTACCCTGGCGTACTGGCGTTATACTCTGGTATTCGGGCCGACTGGATGCGGACTATACCAATAGTAAGGACTGCAGCAATGGGATCCTCGAACATCTACATTTATGGTAGGTACAAAACTGTACTTTTTGTAACATAAATCCTACTAACATATGCCAGGCTATAAAGCTAAGAGAATAATAAGTAAAGTCTGTAACTAGTGTTTGTTCTTCTAAATGGGTATTACATCTACTAACCCCATCAATCTACAGTAACATGAAAGAAACCTCCTAATTGTCATGAAAAGTTAAGCTATAATCTGTATGTTTTATAATTGAATTTGAGTCATCCATCAATAAGGTCATCCTCTGATAAAAGGATAAAATGTGTGTTTCATATCTTTTTTCAACTTTCTTATCTTATGTAATTCTTTAAAATGAAGTTGCACAGATGTGTTTGCTCATTTATTTTGCAGTGTTGGGTTCTGATTTTAAGTGTATTTGGAGAATTACGCATTATTTAAAAAGTATTTTGAGTCACTACTCTTATTAAAGATTTTACTTAGGAGTACGTCTATGCTCTGTCAGTGTTAAGATACAGTGGTCTTCCAAGTGAAAGACTTTAAAAATGACAGTGATGTTGCATCTGAAAAAAAAATTATTTTTTAGATTTAGTAATTTTGTAATGTTAAGCAGATGAATTGCTGTGTGTACTTAATACATGTTTAATACTGAGTTAAGAAATCTAATGATGTTACCATTTCTGTGTTTTTATATTCTCTAGGTTAAGGTAGTAAAATTTTCCTACATGTGGACAATTAACAACTTCAGCTTTTGCCGAGAAGAAATGGGTGAAGTTTTGAAAAGCTCAGCATTTTCTTCTGGACCAAATGATAAAATGAAATGGTAAAATACGTTTTTACATATAAACAGATGAAGAATTTAGAAGTTCAGCATATCTTTGTACACAATGACAGTGCCATGCAAGTCTTTTTTTCAGCCATTGTTCATTTTATGAAATTTTCTGCAAGCCAGCCATCAGAAATGCTTGTATTAGGGATGGCTGTTATAAAAGCAAGATGAAAAAAGTATACAATAATTCCCCATCCACATTAGTGGTCCCAAGCAAATTCTATGGGATCTGTAGCCATTCTTAGACAAGGTGAGAGATGCAGTCTCTATAACAATGGTATCTCCTAATGTCCTTCTATATATCACTGTTGCAGCATTCTTTACTGTAGAGATCTCCCACCAAATGCTCAGCCAGTATACCAAAACTTTATGATCTTGTATGCACCGTATATCAGACATATGCTCCCTGTATAGGACGTAGGGCATAAAAGTTCTGAGGATGCAGTTACTCGGAACTTCTTTGCCGTCAGTGTGAATGCCATTATCACTCATCTGTCTGAACTCCTTGTTGGCCTCTTGATTTGAGGTCAAACAATTTCTTAAAGGAGTCCTTCCAAGGAAACCTATTCCTCCTCCTTGGGACTTTAATTTTGTTTTGGAAAACTTGACTCAGGCTTTTGAGCCTGCAAATTCTGCACATTTTACAACATTGTACCTGGAAGACTGTCTTGTTGCTGGCTTTTACTTCTGCTTGGAGAGTTTCTGAGCTTTAGGCTGTTATGGCCATTCCTACTTTTTTGTTCTTTCACAAGGACAGGGTGTCCCTTAGTACTTATCCTCCTTTTATGCCCAAGGTAGTAAATGAGTTGTTCTTGAATCAGTTAGTACAACTCCCTTCCTTTTTCCTTAGTCTGCTAGTGAGAGGGTCTTGCATACCTTGAATTTGCACAGACAGCTCAGGTACTATTTGGGTAAAACTAAGGCCATTTGCAAGTCTGACCAGCAGCTTTTTGTTTCTGTTTATCCCAGGACATTGGGTTAGGCTGTTTTTAAGCAAACCATCCCATCCTGGATATCTATAGCCATTACTTTTTGTTAATTTTTTCGTGGCAAATCTTTGTCTACTTCTGTTAGAGCCATTCCACTAGGGCTGTTGCCTCTTCTGGAGCTTTCTTCAAGGGGTTGGACACCAATTCCATCCTTGAAGCTGCTACTTGGTCTTAATTGCCTACCTTTACTTAGCATTATAAGTTGGATGTGGTTTTTAGGGCCAGAGCAGATTTTGATAGAGACATTATGTAAGAGTTTGTTGAGGACTGTTCTCAGCTTTTCAGCTCCCATTCTGTTTCTTGAGCTTTTTTTTATAGTAAAGAATACGGCAACAGTGATACAGAAGGATATAGTACAGTTGTGTAAAATCTTACCATAAGAGTAGATGTCCTTCTCTTCACTGTCGCAGTATTCAATCCCTCCCTCCAAACCCCTCTTGTTTGTTCAGGTTTTTGTTTTGAATTCCCTTCTGGCTGAGGGTCTCCCCTTTTTGTTCTGCATTTTCTCCTTCTGGATGTGCCTGGATTCCTTTGTTCTATGAAGACTGGTCTCTATTGGAGCAGTTTAGTTCTGGGTAACTGGGTCAGTACAGCACTTTTATGTCCTACGCCCTCTGCGGGGACCATGTGTGTGATGTGCTTGTGCATACAAGGCCATATGGCTTTGGTGTACTGGTCAAGCATTGGGCTGCCCTAGCCGAGACATTCCTACAGTAAACAATACTGCAACAGTGAAGAGAAGGACATCTGTTATAGTAAGATTTTACACAACTGTACTTTCTTCTCACAGGTGGTATTCAGGGGAAATTCCCAGATTCTAAAACACCTAATTTGTCTTTTTGTTAAATAAAATCAAGAATTCAATACACAGGAGGTTTAGATTCAAAAGTTTACTAGTGTACAACAGGAGGCAAAAAACGTACAAGTTCAGAATTCTGTCTGACATGAAACAGGAAGCACACAATCTTATGTAGGTTTAACAATCAAGCTGTGCCCACCTTACTGACTTGGTATGTCACAGGGCATCTACATCACTTTAGCTTACAGTCTTCTATTCATTAAAACTGTTGATGCTGTATATTTTAAAAAACTTTTCCTCTGGTTACAATACGGCCTTGCTATCCACCTGGTCAGACATAATGTCTTTCTGTAAAGTTACTTCTTCAAGGTTTCATATCAGTTCGAATACAATAGCAGATTCAGTCTTTTAATACATATCTTTGTTCTCTGTTACACTTTCTCACACAGCTGCGTGCTATCTCAGTAATACATATACAAGGCCAAATCATCCCAGCAGGAAAGAGCAGAAGATTTCATTATTTCACACATTTAATTTCCTGACCCAGCAGATAATCACTTGTGAAAAGCATAAACATTAAAACTTGCTAAGATAGCATCTGCCAGGGTCGAAGGTCAGCTTTGCTTCAAGCCACACTGCAGTTTCAAAACTACTTCACATTTAAACATAAATTAATCCTCTCTACTATATGATTAATAGAATAAAATGCATTATATACTACTTTGCTTTTAAACTAGCATTTCTCATATATTCAAATACACATTTTTCTAACATTTTCCCCCCATTAATACTTTTTATTCTATTTTGAAGTATGCATAGTGTCATTTCATCTCCCAACTTCTTCCACTTAGGATTTTCAGCTAGGTGAGTCATTTAATCTATACTTCAGAAAAAATGTCATCTGAGATCAATCTGTCAATCTCAGTATCTTGGTACAAAGTTTCAGTAACAGATACATCAGTAAAATCTTTGATTAATCTTTTCATGCAGGGAATTCCACAGCAAACGCATGCTCCTATTAGGAGTATGCTCACACAAATGGCAATCAGAATATTCATTAGGATGGAACCCCACCCCCCAAATAGATTCTGGAAAAAGTCCGTGAGTGGGTTTGGGCCTAGTTCAGTCATGGCTGATACTTGCTGAATTACCTCTAGGTGATTATTAATTTCATGCCTATTATCTGGTATGTACGCACGGCATTCTTCTTTGATAAGCACGCACGTACCACCTCTCGCCGCTAGGGTGAAGTCAAGAGCCATTCGATTTTGTAGCACAACAGTTCTCATTGCATTCAGTTCATCAGTCACCAGTTCTAGGGCAGAAAAAGTTGCATCACTCATTACTTCGAGAAGTTTCAACAACTTCTTCAGCTCCCAGATCGATTTGACTGCTCCATAGGCTGGGAAAATTCTTGCCCAGGATATAGCACTGTCACTCAAGTCCATATGTGTCAATTTGCTTTTGTCTTTCACGGCATTATGATCTTTCCAGCCAGCTTCGATCTTTCCGACTGGATTCACAGGTTTTTCAACTAGACCTTCAGGTTTTCGAGCTGCTTCTCTCATGTTTCGTATCTTACCCAAAGGTAATTCTGCAGTGTGTCTTATTGCCGGAACCAAATAACCCAAAAAACAACTGCCGGACCAATTCTCAGGTAACCATTTATATGCCTTTTTCCCACAAATAAAATAACAGTTTTCTACTTTAGTACTAATATGCATCAGCCCTGCATGAAACATTTTCTGATCTATAACTGACAATTGTTTAAACAAAACTGGATTTTTGCGAATGTCATTCATGGTTGTTTTCAGTGAATTCAAATATGAGTCATAATTAGTATTGCAAAAAGTATTGCCATTACCATTCTTAATATAACATCGGTAAGATATGGTTATATTACAATTGCTCCAGCCCACCTGGAGGGTATCATTTTTATAAAAACATATAACTCCTTTTTGTGTGACAGGTAAAAATAAAGCTATTTTGTCCTGTGATCTCACAGTTCCTTTATCGAAGAGTAAGTTCTCCCAAGTCTCATTTATCCCCAAAGGGATAGCGGACCTTATCAGTCCTCCATATGCTGTTGGTATAGCTGTACAAACCCAGCAATTTGAAATGTTCATAGTCTCTGCATATACACGTTTCATGGCTAGGTATGTGTTAAAATTTGGATGCCAGTCTGTAGACGTTTCGTCACGCCTTCCCACTTTCACTTGTGTGGTTGTGTGTAGGATAAACCACAACAAGAGGAAAATTGTCACAATTACAGTCAATAAATGTACACTCAACAAAATGATTATGCAACATCTCTGGGGTTGATCTAAATTTCTATTCGCTTTGTTTTTGGCCATCTCGGTCTGGTTGTGTATCAGTCACAAAGTGTTTATCAAGTTGAAAGCTCTTTACCGGTTTGCAATGTGTCAAATGAACCCAGGAAGTCCTCTCGGCCACTCTAACTGCAGTAGGCATTGCCAACAGAACCTGGTATGGTCCCTCCCACTTTGGACTTGCCCAATTCTTCCTTTCCGTCACTTTCAGCCACACGTATGTCCCAGGGGCCAAGACTGCTTCCACCGGTCTGGTCTGTTCCTTATCTGAAAAAGAGTTAAACTGCAAAACAGATTTATTTGTTAACAGTTTCCTCATATAACTAGCTAATGAACTGTCAGCCTCTTGCTCTGCAGGCATGAGAGCTTTCCACTGAGGCACATAATATGCTCTCCCAAAAACCATTTCAAAGGGAGTCAAACCCTTTATATTTGGAACCGTTCTCATACTCAGCAGTGCCAAAGGCAGACAGTATATCCAATTCTTTTGGGTCTCCTCTACTAGCTTCCTAAGCTTATTTTTGAAGGTACCATTGTACCTTTCCACCAGTCCTGCTGACTGTGGGTGGTAGGCACAATGGTTCTTTAAGGAGATACCAAAAAATCTCCCAAGTTGCTGGATTGTCTGGTTTATGAAATGTGTGCCGTTGTCACTATAAATCCTTTCTGGAATGCCAAATCTAGGGATTATCTCTTTTATCAGGGCTTTCGCCACTGTTGCTGCATCCGGGTCTTTGGTTGGAAAAGCTTCTACCCATTTAGAAAACATGTCTGCAATAACTAAACAAAACTTTTTCCCTTCACACTTATTCAATTCTATGAAATCCATACAAATAGTATGGAACGGGTATGGTGGCATAGGAAAACTTCCTTGCTTGGTTTTAAATGCCCCTTGTGCATGGTGCTTGTTACAAGTATGACAAGCTGCACAAAATTTTTGTGTATAATTTGTGAATCCGTATGTTTGGAATATTCGGTTTACTAACTGTACCATCCCCCCTTTTGAGACATGGCACTGCCCATGGCTCAACAAAGCTGCATATCTAAATAAATTAGACGACAATATTGGTTTTCTCTCTTTGGAAATGTACAGTCCATTCTCAAGAATTGCACCTCGTTTTATCCATTTTTGTTTTTCTGCTTTTGTAGTAAGCGTCTGCATTGTTTTTAACATGTCTAAATCTAAAATCTCAGAGAGTTGTAATTCCTCATTCAAAAGTAAAATTTCTGAGTCTGAGGCTTCTTGCTTTGCAACTGCATCAGCTTGTGCATTGCCTTTTGAAATCTTATCTTGTTGTTTCGTATGAGCTACACATTTACAAATAGCTACTTTGGTAGGTAACTGAATAGATTCTAATAACTCCAAAATAAATTGTGCATGATTAATAGGTTTTTCACTAGATGTTATCATTCCTCTATTTTTCCATTGTTGTGCAAATACATGTACTGTAGAAAAAGCATACTGACTATCAGTATATATGTTCACACACTTGTTTTTTGCTAAAGTACATGCCCTCGTCAAAGCTATCAATTCTGCTGCTTGTGAAGATAAGTTGTGTGGTAAGGATTGAGCTTCTAAAATTTCAGTGTCTGTAACTACTGCATACCCTACCAGATTCTTTCCTGTAGGACCCCTTCTGCATGAGCCGTCCACGTAATATGTCACCTCGGCATTATCCAAGGGCATATCTGTGAGATCTTGTCTAGGTAAAGCTAACTGTTCAATTTCCTGCAGGCAGCTGTGTGGTGTGCCCTCCGCAGGAGTTGGAAGTAATGTTGATGGATTCAATGTCGTACATCGTTCAATTGTCATATGAGGTTGGCTCAGCAATATAGTCATACACGAAAGATGTCTAGCAGGAGAAAGGTATGCCACTTTTTCCTGCAGTAAAATTATTGCAACTGCATGAGGCACTCTCAATGTGAGAGGGCGGAATAACACCACTGAGGCTGAAGCCTGTACTGCCATTGCAGCTGCAACTACTGCTTGTACACAGTGAGGCAAAGATCGCGCCACTGGATCTAACTGTGATGAATAATAGGCTATGGGGCGTTGCTTATCCCCATGTTGTTGCGTCAATACTGACGTCATATATCCTTGCTTACAATCTACGGTCTGAAAAAATCGTTTATTATAATTTGGAAGTCCTAAAACTAATGAAGAAGCTATCAACTGCTTCAACCTGCAAAAAGCCGTTTCTGCTTCAGGTGTCAATTGTAAGATATCTTGTGCTGCCATTGGTGTCTTATATATCAAGTCAGTCAGTGGAGCAGATTCCAAAGCATAATTTGGTATCCAGCTCCGACAAAAATTAGTTGTACCTAAGAAAGACATCATTTCTTTCTTGGTTGTTGGTTTGGGTGCTTGCAAAATTGCTGTTTTTCTTTCCTCATCCAATATTCTACCTTCATTGGATATTACATATCCCAAGTGTCTAACTTGTTTTCTCCAAAGTTGTAACTTACTTTTGTTTACTTTGTGTCCTTGTGTTGCTAAAAATTTCAATAATGCTACAGTATCCTCCCTGCACTGTTGCTGGGTGGGGGCTGCTAGCAAGATGTCATCTACATAAAGTAGAATTTGACTACCTCCCGGTGGGGTAAACCTGCCAGGTTGCTAGCCATTTCTTGTGCAAATATTGTTGTGCTCTCACAATATCCCTGTGGTAGTCGAGTATACCTTTTACCCTGAAATGTAAATGCAAACCAATATCGACTATCAGGATGTATAGGTATTGAAAAGAAAGCATTGCTAATATCTACCACAGAGAAATACTTCTGTTGCGGTTCTAAATCGTTTAACAAAGTATGTGGGTCTGGCACCATAGGTGCTCTAGGTATTACTGCATTATTTACAGCTTGTAAATCTTGTACCATCTGCCATTCCCCGTTTGCTTTTTTAACAGGAAATAGGGGTGTATTACATGGTGAATCAGGAGATTCTACCAGTACTCCTTCTTTGAGTAATGCTGCTATTATAGGCTTAATTCCTATTTCTGCATCCTTTCTCAAAGGGTATTGTCTTTTCTGTGGTCTAAAAGCTGACTTTGGGGTTATTGTAACTGGTCCTGCTGTCCGAATAATTCCTACATCTGACTTGCCTGTTGACCAAAGAGTTGTTGGAATTTCACATAAGGCCTTTTTTTCTTCTTCTAATAAGAACGCTAATCAGCTGTCCTCACTAGATTGCAAGTGTACAGCTGGATGTGTCTGTGTCAACCAGTTCAGTTTTTGTTTTTGTATCCCTTGTTCTGATAGTTCTAAATCAGTCTGTTTCTCCCATCTTGTTACTTTTTCTCCTAAGTCTGCCCATTTGACACTTTTGTTCTTTGTCAAGTTGACATGTGGTAACCGATTTGATTTATATAATGCAAGGAATTCTTGAGGTAATGAACAGCTAACTACATTGTTCCCCTCAGTATCCCAGTACAATGTACGCAAAACCAATCTAGTTGCACGATTTCTAAACAATTCTTGCTCATACTCTCGATCAGGTCCTGGTATAGCACAGTAGTATAGAGTACAGTGTAACAAATGCTGTCGATCAGTGTCAAGGGAGGGGGCTTTACTGATGGCGACGTTCATCAGTTCCTTGGTTACTGCCCCTGGAAAAGTCATGACTAGGTCCTGGCTGTACCAGTAAAAAGTTTCACCCTCCGATCGCACTACAAAGGTATCCATTTGTCTCTGTGCCTCCATACCTTGTACAGTTGGAACTACTGCTATGCCAAATATCTGCATAAGGTCCCTGCCCAATAGGTTCACTGGACACTTTGCAGAAACAACAATTTTACTTCTCTGGGTCATACCTGAAACAGGGTCAGTTATTGCTATATCATGGGAAAGTGGTTCCCTATATAGCTGTCCGTTTGCTGCTTTCACTAGTATATAATCAAGTGATTCGGAATGTTCTGGTAACTTGGAGGGGTGTATCAAAGTCCGTGATGCTCCTGAGTCGCACAGGAATTTGACTTCCCTTCCCTCCACCAGAAGTGTAACTTCCGGTTTCGTATCTGCTAAGTAGAGCTCTAAACTCAATAATGCTAAGTCCAAAATTTCATTTTCTTCATCCTCCATATCTACTTGCACTTCCTCTACTCCTTCTATCACATTTACATTTGTTTTCTGTTTATTAACTTTTCCTGATGATTTCTGAATTTCACATGATATATCTTCACTATCATATAGTCAGTCCTCATCTCCCTTATCTTCTGTAATTACCTTTTTGTTTTGCTTACAATCCCTTGCTAGATGTCCCTTTTTCCCACACTTGAAGCATTCACCTCTCTTTTTACTTTCTTCAAAATCTTCTGATCGTTTGTCAGACTGTTTGTTTCCCTGAGCATTCTTCTTGCCCTTTTTATCTGACTGTAATACAAACACTTCAGCTCCGTCTTCAGCAGTGAAGACTTGCGCCTTCTTTTTCTTTTTACTATTAAAATGTCTTTCAGCATGTCTAGCGTATTCGAGTAAGGCTTGTAGCCTCCCTGTTCGATGGTCTATCATATGCTTCGTAATGAAGCTACTAATAGGTGCAATGCATCCTTTCAAAAATGCATTTTTCAATTGTTGCTCATACGGGGAATCATTTGTTTGGTTCTCAGGAACCGACATACCACTATGATTATTAAAACACTCTAATAATCTAGCATAGTACCCATCTATTGTCTCATTTTCCTGTTGTATGCATTGATTAATGCAAGTCCAGTCTGCTCTAGGTTTCCATTTCTCAGAGATTTGGTCTGTTAGACCTTTCACTCTGTTGTCTAACTCTGCGTCACTATGTGGGAGTGGTCTAAGCTCTGCATTACGAGGATTCCAGGTGCCACAAATCATGTGCCAATCTGGACCTATAATTTGTCTTACTACTTTTTCTACTTCTTCCCCATTCAAGTGGTAACTCAACCTCATGCCTTGTAAATCTTCTAAAAATTTCGTAAAATTAACTTTCGGATGGGGGATTCCCTCAGTAGCCTTCCGGATATCTTCCTGTGTCCATGGTCTATATACTAAGAGTGTTGGGTTTTGCCCTTCCTGTCCTGCCTGAGGATTTGGAACTTCTATAAGTGGGCATATTTCTTCCTCACTCTCATCCTGTAGGTTTCTCTCTATTTGATATGATTCTGCGTCCCTATGTGTTTTACATGTTCGGGACCTGGTCTCAATAGGATCTCTAACAAATGGTTGTGGTCTTGCCAAAACTTCAGGATAACGCGGAGGCGGACCAGCCTGTCCACTTGCTTGATATCCTGAAAAGGGTAAGGGAGGGGGCAAGGGAGGAGGAGGAGGAGCTGTTGCTATTACCAAGTTATTATCCTCTTTGTCTAAAAATAATGTTTTTGAATTTTTAAGCTTCTGTTCTGTACGATTTACTTCCTCAATCCACCTGTGTGCCTGAGGAATGCCTAGTCAGCGTTGCTTTTTTGCCTGACCTCCCGCATCAGATTTAAGCTGTTTAAGGAGTTTAACTAGTGAAGTCTTATCTAGTTTACCATCAAATTCATATTTGTTAACCCATTTCGTATAATACCTAACGTTATCGGAACGTTGTGATTGCATATATTTTGCGTCTTCGGTTAGGGGCGGATCTCGAGATGTTTTAGTGCACTGATTACCCATGGCAAAGAAAATGTTACGTAACCCTTTTTTTATCACGGGATATCAAATTCTCAGTTCCTGTTTGCAGTGTATCTAGAATAACTGCCTACCTTATTCTGTTACCCTGATCTATGACCAAATATACAGTATTTCTTTTTGTCCCTGATCTGCAAAACAAATCTTGACAACAATATACTGTAACCTAGTCCCTGATCTAAAACAGAAAAAAGGTAAATTCTTCCTACCTGAGCCTCCGGTATTGAACTGTCCAATGTCCGCTCTTCGGCCACAGATCAGAAAGTGGCCAGCCTCTTTAAACGACAATTCAGTCGGAGGTCTTTTCACCCAAGAAGAACCGTTTCGGTAACTTCTCCTGCGCAGTATTCGACCACCGGTAGACTCTGATCTGCAGCTGTCTGAGGGAATTTACGGTCCGAAGGACCAAACTGTTAAATAAAATCAAGAATTCAATACACAGGAGGTTCAGATTGAAAAGTTCACTAGTGTACACCAGGAGGTAAAAAACGTACAAGTACAGAATTTTGTCTGACATGAAACAGGAAGCACACAATCTTATATAGGTTTAACACTCAAGCTGTGCCCACCTTACTGACGTGGTATGTCATAGGGCATCTACATCACTTTAGCTTACAGTCTTCTATTCATTAAAACTGCTGATGCTGTATATTTTAAAAAACTTTTCCTCTGGTTACAATACGGCCTTGCTATCCACCTGGTCAGACATAATGTCTTTCTGTAAAGTTACTTCTTCAAGGTTTCATATCAGTTCAAATACAATAGCAGATTCAGTCTTTTAATACATATCTTTGTTCTCTGTTACACTTTCTCACACAGCTGCATGCTATCTCAGTAATACATATACAAGGCCAAATCGTCCCAGCAGGAAAGAGCAGAAGATTTCATTATTTCACACATTTAATTTCCTGACCCAGCAGATAATCACTCGTGAAAAGCATAAACATTAAAACTTGCCAAGCTAGCATCTGCCAGGGTCGAAGGTCAGCTTTGCTTCAAGCCACACTGCAGTTTCAAAACTACTTCACATTTAAACATAAATTAATCCTCTCTACTATATGATTAATAGAATAAAATGCATTATATACTACTTTGCTTTTAAACTAGCATTTCTCATATATTCAAATACACATTTTTCTAACACTTTTGTCATCTTAGAGGAACAGTATCTTTACTGTGAAATCCTCCCTGTTTTATTTGGAGAGAGTCCAGCCATTCTGCATAGAAACCTCATTTTCATTGCTTGTATGCACAATTTTATCATTTTGGTTACTATGCAGAGCTTGTAGCCATAGGTGAGGATAAGAACATGGAATGACTGGAGAGTTAAGAGATTCATTTTCTTACTCCATTCTCCCTTCACTACCACAGTGCATCACAGTGTCTGCAGTCCTATTGTCACTGATCCCATCTTCTGGCCAAGCTCCTAATTTACTCTGTTATGCAACACTGACAGTAGAAGGAGACACCAAGCCTATCTAGTTTGCCCTTTTAAGCACCTTAACATTCTACCTCCTCTACATCCCTACTTTCTTCCTTAATCCTTTTTCCACCTACCTTGTGCCATATTGACTCCATTTGTAGATTTCCTCCCCATCACCCATTCTGGTAGTATATTCCATGGGTTCACAACCCTGTCTGTGAAAAAGTACTTTTGGACAGCCAGGGAGTAGTTGGCTCTTACATTCTACTTGTGCTCCTTCACTGTCCTCTGTGTTCTGAATGACTCCCCTGCTGGCAACTCTCACCTTTGTTTTCTGGTTCAGGTGAGAAGAAAAGCAGCTCCACTGGCCTTTAGTTATATTCCTTTAAATACATCCCATGGGTTTTCTGTCAGCTTCTTCCAGAATTTTTTCCAGAAGCCTAATGGCCTTTTTCTTATATGGCTTGCAGAACTGCACACAGTACTCAAGGAATGGTCTGACCAATGCCCTGTAGAGTGGAAATATTAGATGTTTGCTTCTGGTATCTTGTCCTTCTGAAGGTACATCACATCCTTCTGTTTTCTGATGTCAGTTTCCTCGTAATCTACTCTAAATGGTCCAGTTAAGGTGTGAGCAACAACCTTGGATACTTTCCCTGCTCTTTTGCTATCAATTCTGCTTCTTCAAATTGATACCCCACACCAGGGTTGTT
Organism: Protopterus annectens; assembly: GCF_019279795.1. Classification (NCBI taxonomy): domain Eukaryota; kingdom Metazoa; phylum Chordata; order Ceratodontiformes; family Protopteridae; genus Protopterus; species Protopterus annectens. The sequence goes on from NC_056737.1 coordinate 1,449,200,838, forward strand.
GTGGCCCAAGTGCAGTACTTAACATTTGTTTGCAATAAACTTGCCACCTTTCTTGTGATTTTCACTTGGGAACAAAGATCTCTTCATAACTCCCATACCTGAAGTAGCTGCTCCCCTTCAGCTGGACAGAGAAGCCACTCCCTTGTAGGAGAAGACCATGACATGTTCTTTGTGTTTCACTGTTGCAGTCCTAACTGATGGGACTTCCTGCTGTGGAAGCCCTTGGCTGGCCTGACTGCCAGAGAATTTCCTCCCTCTCTAGGAGCCAGGCAGAGACCCTGACTAATGTCAAGATGTCCAGGTATAAAGGAAGTTGCCTGATGCTATAACTTCAGATGTTCTTCGTGTTTCACTGTTGCAGTCATTACATTTGGGTTATCTGCTTGCAGTAGCCCTCTGTCGGCCTGATTATCAAAGTCTTGGGTCCTGCTTTGGTTACTCTCTCATCTTCCATGACATCAGGTAGTCAGGGGTATAAAGCATGCAGCCGACGCCATTACATCAGTCTTTTTTGCCGTGCAGTGCCTGAAGCAGAAGCAGTTTGCAAGTGCCGGTCGGCCAACTCCTGAAATTTTTGTTTTCGAGTTTCAGAACCAAAGATGTTAAGTTGTCCATCTCGCCTTCATTCTTGCTGGATGGGTTTGCTCCGACTCGGCCACTCTAAAAGCTCGATAGTTGGTTCCACCGGCTCGAGGCTCCCCTTATATCCCACAATGCTAGGCGGTATTACCTCAGATCTCGTTTGCCGCTACAGCTATCGAGACGTGTTGCTTCACCGGCTTCAGGTTAGTGTAGGAAATAGTTTAAAAAAAGTTTACTAAAACCCTTTAAATTAGTTTTCCATTCAGTATCCCCTTACCTTAAGGATTTTTATCCCTTTCTCCTTGTTCTTAACCCTTTTTTTACCTCAAGAACTTATATGTTCTTCCCTTAGGCCTTCGGGCCCTCCCAATCCCTTGGAGTGTATGTGTTTTCTATAATACTAAATATCTAATTTATTTAGTTTAACTTACTGTTTTTTTTTAGTGTATAGTGTAATCGGTGTGTTTGTGTTTGTGTGTGGTTACACTTGTTCCTTGAAATGTCCAAGGATTCAAAGGTCTCAGGCTTCAAGAAGTGTGACTCGTGTTGTCAGAAAATGTCTCTGACAGACGGTCACACTTCTTGTGTGTACTGCCTGGGACCTTTACACCTGCAGGACTCTTGTGCTGTATGCCATGGCTTCAGCCCTAGAGTCCTGCAGGAAAGAAAGAACAAGCTCATTTTAAGGGGCTTGCTAAAGCCTGAGGGCCCCCGACTGTTTCTTCGGGCAAACCTTCTAAGGCTTCTAGGTCTTCGACTCCAGCTACTGAGTCGACACCTAAGACATGGAAGTCTACTACAACATCGGCTCCGGCTGGAGCCGATGAGACTCGAACTTCTACTTCTGTGGTTCCCTCGGCTCCGGCTGGAGCCGAGGTATTGGAAATATCTGAGTCGGCTCCGATCAGACCATCGGAACCGACATCTAGAAAGAGGTCCAGGTCACCGTCCCTTGGCTCCGTTCATTCGGCTCCAGCATCTCCCTTGCTGTCTGAACGGAGACATAGATCTCACTCCTCTAGGTCATCGAGGCTTTCTGACCATGACCTTCAGAGGGTAGTGAGTCGACTTCTTAAGTCCGAGGCACTGGCCCAAATGCTTCAGAGCCCGACTCATCAGTCGATGCTTAACCCTATCTCTCAAAATGTTCCTCCTCCGACTCCTTTGAGCTCGGAGCCGGGGCGTTTCGGAACTGAGATTGTGGTAGTGTCGGAGCCGATACAGTTGTGTTCGGCCCCGTCGTCGGCTCCGATTTCTTCCTTGGAAGAATCTCGGCGCCGGACTTCCCTCGTCGGCTCCGAGGGGGTGAGTGGCATCGGACCCTTGTCTGACCCCGCTTTCCCTCTCGGCGCTTCGGCGCTGGTGAGTTCGGCTCCGACATCGGCCTTGGAGCCATCGCTGTCGGTGCCGAGGGAGGTTTTCAGCTTTTCGGAGCGGGGACCTCTGGCTCTGCCTGACAGGGGTGCATTCGAGGTCATGCGGAGTGTGTTGGAACCCGGTTCAACTCCACAGTCGGCTCCGTCCGTCCCTCCCTCTTCGGTGCCTCAGGTTATGTCTGCTCACTCCCTTATCCCAGACCGCAGAGAGCCAGCTCCTCAAGAATCCCCTGTGGGGATCTCATCCTCTTCCGAGGCCTCTCCTGAATTGGCAGGGGAGCCCCCTAGGAAGAGAAAGTGCAAGAGGAAGCACATAGACTCACCTGAGTCTGTCACCTCTGACACGGATTTAGAAGATTCCGAGGGTTCCCCCCGTTCCCCTTCTGAAGATGTCTCCTTTGCAGACATTCTAGAGATCCTGAAACCGAGGGGAAATTGGCCAGCCCTTAACCCTTCGGAGGATGAATCTGTGTATCTTGAGGCATTTGGCTCTCGCCCTTCCACCTCCTGGGTGTCCCCCTTTGACCCCCTCATGCAGGTGGTAGCTAAAAAGGCTTGGACGGCTCCTGACTCTGTGGACCCTACCCCCAGGAGACCTTCAAAGTTTATCACAGCACCAGCAGATAAGCAATTTCTGACTAAGGGAGTTTCTGTGGATGCTATGGTGGTAGCTGCCGCCACTAAGAAGGAGCTAGCTGATCCTTCGGTGCCTGTCCATCCCCCTAACAAGGAATCTAGGTCTATGGACAGGTACGGGAAGCGGATGTTTTCATCAGCGACCTTTGCTATGCGTTCGCTGAACTACCTCTGTCATTTCACTCATCTTCAAAGAGACTTGATCAAGGAAGCGAGTGAGATGTTAAAGGATCCTACAGCTGCGGGTTTTCAGGACAAGATGAACGCTCAGCTGGCTACCCTTAATTCTATACCTAACTCCTCCATGCGCCTTCTTTCATATGCGGCTGATGGAGCGAGCAGAGCCGCAGGGACAGGTGTGGCCTTACGCCGGCATGCCTGGATGCGGCTATGCAATTTTGCGGACCCCTTTAAAACGTCTTTCACTAATTCCCCGTTTGATGGATCGTCCCTCTTTGGTCCTCAAGTGAAAGAAACCTTGACGAGGTGCGAGACAGATGGCAAAACTCTTTCTGCCGTCGGAGTCCGTTTTTCTACTCCTTCTAGACCTTACCCCAAAGGCCAGAAAAGTGGAAAAATGTGGTTCCGCAAACAATCTCAAGGGACTTTGCCTGACGCACAGAGTCGGTTCCTCTCTAGAGGCAGAGGGGGGAACAATAATGGTAGACGTCGCCCTAGAGGCAGGGGGGGTCTGCAGAACCAGGGCAATCGAGAAACTTTTTCCGATAAGCCCTTCCAGCATCCCTGAGGTGTTGCCCGACTGTCTACCTTTGGAGGCAGTTGGGGGAAGATTGTCACTGTACCCAGAAGCCTGGCGATCCCTAACTCAAGACAAGTGGGTACAGTCCATCATTTCCGAAGGCTATTCCATTCCGTTCTTTCACATTCCAAATCAATCAAAAAAATCCCTTCCAGATGTTCCACCCGCTCAAAGGGATCAAGCAGCGTTGGAAATATCAAAGTTGCTTGCAAAAAGAGCCATTCAGCCAGTGCCAGCAGACCAGCAAGGATCCGGAATCTACTCCAAATTCTTTTTGGTTCCAAAGAAAACGGGACTGGAGACCCATTTTGGATCTCAGTATCTTGAACAAGTCTGTCAAGAAAACAAGATTTCGGATGGTCACGTTACAATCCATCCTACCCCTATTGGGAAAGGAAAACTGGATGTGCTCTATAGACCTCCAGGATGCGTACTATCATATAAAAATGAACAGACGCTCCAGGAGATACCTCCGCTTCAGGCTGGGAACCAGTCACTTTCAATTCAGAGCCCTGCCCTTTGGACTCACCACTGCCCCCCGGGTGTTTACCAAATGCATGGCAGTGGTAGCATCTCACCTGAGACGTCAAGGATTCCAGGTGTTTCCATACTTAGACGACTGGCTCCTTACAGCTCCTACCAAGCATCTTCTTCTACTTGCCAGAGACTACACCTTTCACATTTTTCAAAAGTTAGGTATCTCAATAAATTGCGAAAAGTCTGTTTTGTCGCCTTGTCGTGCTATTACCTTCATAGGCGCAAATCTAGACACAGTCAACATGTCTGCGAGACTCACAGACCAAAGAATAGCACACATACACAAACTGGTCTCCCTTCTCTTCCACAGCAACAGAGTCAAAGTCAGATTAGTTCTAAAAGTACTGGGGATTATGGCGTCTGCTATCCCTCTACTTCTATTAGCCAGATTTCACAAAGCTCTTCACACAATGGTCGTACCAACAACTTCCGATGTCCCACACCATTGTGATTACGCAAGCATGCAAGAATCATCTTCTTTGGTGGATTTCTTCTCCCCAGCTCTTCCTAGGAAGACCCTTTGTCCTTCCCCCTCCGATTGCTACTCTGACAACGGACGCCTCCCTGATCGGGTGGGGGGGCATTATCAGGGCAGAACAGTCCAGGGCATATGGCAACCAGTCGAACGCCACTTGCATATAAATGTTCTAGAGATGAGAGCAATGCTTCTAGCGTTGCAAGCCCTTCAAGATTCTCTTCCCTTGGGAACGATAGCAATTCAGACGGCCAACATGTCTGTAGTGTGGTATATCAACAAACAAGGCGGAACCAGGTCCTACCCTCTATGTCAAGAAGCACTCAGACTGTGGCAATGGGCGATTTCTTCTCAGCGGTTTCTGATAGCGACGCACATCCCCGGGAAGTCCAATCTTATCGCGGACAAGTTGAGCAGAGCTATCCTCATGCCTCACGAGTGGTCTCTGAAAGATTCTATCTTGGAGAAATTTTTTCTCAAGTGGGGTCAGCCTTGCTGCGACCTTTTTGCTACTCCCCAAAACAGCAAGTGCAAAGATTATTTCACCCTCTTCCCCTTACCAGGCCAGCCCAGCAGAGACGCTCTAGTCCAAGTTTGGCCCGGGGACTTCTGTATGCATTCCCTCCCTTCCCACTAATCTCTCAAGTGATACAGAAAGCTATCGCTCAGAAGGCCTCATTGATCCTCATTGCTCCTTACTGGCCTTGACAGGTTTGGTTCCCCTTTCTACATCAATTTCTGTTGGAGCAACCCTGGCATCTGGACCTAGTTCCAGATCTTTTGATCCATCAGTCGGGTCAGTTACATCGCTCCCTCCCTCTCTGAACCTCACTGCTTGGTTCCTCCAGTTCCAACCTTAGCCAGGCTTCCTCAAATATCTCACTCTGTTCGAGATATTTTGATAGCTTCCATAAATCTTCCACTCGGAAGATTTATCTTAGTAAGTGGAAGCGTTTCGCCTATTGGGCTCAAGGAAGGGACATAGATCCTTTCACTGCTCCCATCCAAATAGTCCTTGATTTTCTAGCTGAACTTTTCCATGCAGGTTCATCTCCTTCTACTCTTAAAGTTCAATTGGCAGCTATATCTAACTTTCATGTGGGCATCTCAGATTCTGCCATCATGTCTCACAAGCTTTGCAAAGCTTTCTTGAAGGGAGTTTTTCTTCTTAGACCTCCTATAAGAAATCCTCCTCCTTCTTGGGACCTTAATTTAGTTCTCACATCTTTGATTCTTCCCCTTTTGAACCTGCAGCTTCCTGTTCAATGAAATTGCTATCCTGGAAGACTCTCTTTCTGGTAGCCATTACTTCAGCTAGAAGGGTCTCAGAGCTTCATGCACTCAGCAGTCGACCACCGTATCTGTTGTTTCATAAGGATAGGGTATCCTACGGACCAATCCATCCTTTTACCTAAAGTAGCCTCTGCGGCAAATCTAAATCAAAACGTTGACCTCCCTGTGTTTTTTCCTAACTTTTCTAACAGGTCTGAACAAAAATTGCATTGGCTAGATGTTCATCGTCAATTAAGGTATTATTTGGATAGGACCAAACAGTTCAGGAAAACTGACCAGTTGTTTGTCTCTTATGCAGAAGGCAGAAAGGGCCTTTCAGTTTCGAAGGTATCACTCTCCAGATGGCTAACATCCCTGATTTCCTTTGTGTATGAAATTAGACACCAAAAGTTGCCTAACAAACCAAAGGCCCATTCGACTAGAGCTTTGGCTACTTCTATAGCTTTCCAAGACAGGCTGCCTATTGATACCATTTGTGCAGCAGCTACATGGGCTACTCCTCACACTTTCATTTCTCATTATAAGTTGGATTTAGTTCTAGACATAGAGCTAATTTTGGTTCCACTGTACTCAAGAGTCTGTTCCGATAGGCCACCGGGACAAGGTGCTAGGGGCGGTCCCATCCAGCAAGAATGAAGGCGAGATGGACAACTTAACATATAGAAGTTATGTTCTTACCATAACGTTCCATGTTAGTTGTCTTCTTCTCGCTTCTTTCTTAAGTCCCCCTCCTTCCCCTAGCCTGGACAGACCTAGAGGAGTTTGATTGTGACCTCTCTTTCTACCACCTCTATTGTATATAGGTATATGCTATACTGTGCATATATTCCTTCATCAGGTTTCAGGTCACCTTCTTCCCTTCTTTTTATAGAGATGGGTTTTCCCATTTCCAGTAGTTCTGGATTTATTATTGGCTGGGCCTAGCTTACAAACTAGATCTGAGGTAATACCCCCTAGCATTGTGGGATATAAGGGGAGCCTCGAGCCGGTGGAACCAACTCTCGAGCTTTTAGAGTGGCCGAGTCGGAGCCGAGGTCGGCTCCGAACCCATCCAGCAAGAAAGAAGGCGAGAAGAAGACAACTAACATGGAACATTATGGTAAGAACATAACTTCTATTTTTCAACTAAGCTAAGTACCCCATTGGGGAAACTTTTTCTTGCTCTAAACCGATGTCAGTAAAAGGTAATAATTGTATTTCTTATGGAAAGCAAATACCTCATAAAGATTTTCATTCGTACTGCATTCCTTGCTTAGGCCCTGACCACGACGTACCTCGCTGTCGGTTTTGTGCCTTGTTTAAACAATGAACTATTCATCATCGATTTATTTACGCTTCTAAATATTTTGGTACTCGGCTCAATTATCCAGATATGACTTCGATAAGCCACCAGACTACCAACATTCCAAAAAAATGCAAAGATAAAGACAGAGACAGACCGCATAGGTCCATAGCTGCCAACGATACTTCTCCTAAGCAAGTCGCCAGTACTTAGTGAGGCGCTTTCGCAACCCCTGATATCTGCATGCCTCTACTGAGACCCATTCGGAGTCTGGTATGCCATGAGATGCTTCAGCTGTGGAACCTGTGGATGTCTTTACCTTGGATGGGTCCGGAGCCGCTGTGCAGGCACTGGCTTCTGAGGGTGTATTCAGGCCTACTGACTTGCATATTAAACCAATGCTATCTTCTTCTTCAAGGCCTAAAACTCGATCCATACCTAGAAAAACCGACACCCAGACCGCATGGTCAGGCCTCTATGTCTAGAAAACAAATAAGAATGGCTGAAGACCTTATTACTCTAATCAGGAGAAGCCACCCTTCCCCTCTAAGAGACCTAGGACCGAGTTTCCTTACAATTCTTCTGATTAGGACTCTGAAATTTCTGTTTCCTCTGATGACCAGAATTTACCCTTACCTGTCTATGAGGATTCTGATGCAGAGGACTCTATTCCCCCTGCTTCCCCTCCAGAGGATTTCTCTTGTGGTGAAACCTTGCATACTCTTAGGGAACATTTTCACTGGAAAGCCAGGATTACTCTGACTCTAAAAAGAGGCTTAGGGATTCCTTACTCCTACCCCAACACAGGCCTTTAGCTATCCCCCCTGTTCTGGACATTGTTGATGATGCCTTCTCGGAATCTAGCTTGGCCCCTTACTCTTTACCTCTTGCTCCCAGAAAACCTAATAGATATTACAGGGTTCCTGACTCTCACAAGTTCCTCTTTAAAAATCCTACTGCGGATCCTAAGACCATTTCCCAAGGGCATTAAGGCTACTACTGCCAAAAATCCTACCACCTCTGATAGAGATTCCAGGGTGCTGGATAGATGGGGTAAGAAGGTATACACTTCTGCAACCTTGGCCATTAGGGCCTTAAACTACCAGTTTCATATGTTAAAGTATCAGCAGCATATTATTGGATTGCCTAAACAGAAAATGATGTTGATTCCTGACTGTGCTGAAATAAAGATTTACAGGATTTAATGCATTCTGCTGAACAAGTTGGGAAACATACTTTGCAATGTGGTTTTGATTCACTAGAGGCACCTTGCAGGGCTGCTTTCACTGGGTCAGTACTTAGAAGGCATGCTTGGCTTAAGGAGCAATCTTTGCCACGTCATGTTAAAGCTAAATTGCTGGATACTCCCTTAAACCAAGACCACCTGTTTAGCAACAAAGTAGAAGTAGTACAGCTCTGATGGAGTAGTGGTGCATTGCTCTGACTATGATGTACAGGGTCTTGGGTTCAAGACTGGGCAGGGCTGCTTAAAACAGCCTTTCTCAGAGCTGTCCCTACCATGGACATCCTAGAAGCTGCTACCTGAAGTTCTGTACATACCTTCACCAAGCATTACCATTTGCCAATTTTCTCTAAATCCAGAGCTGGCTTTGTCACTGCAGTCTTGCAGGGCCTTATAGCTGGTCCTAATGCTGTCTAATTTCTTCCTCCCATCCTTAGGTTTGGGAATATACCCAAATGTGATGACTGCAACAGTGAAACATGAAGAACATAGTACAGTTGTGTACACTTGCCATAAATGTAGATGTTAGAGTGCATTCACTGTTGCAGTCCTAGTTACCCCTCCAGCCCCCTGACCTCTATTGGCTATACCTCTATTCTTGCTTACTATGCTTAAAGCTTTTTGGTGTATTTGTTTTTTTGTTGGAGGTGTAACCTGGTATATGTAATTGCTTCCTATTATGGGGGCACCTGACATCTGGGACAAGAAAAACTGATGTAATGGCATAGGCTGCATGCTTTATACTCCTGACTACATGACGTCATGGAAGATGAGACAGCAACCGATGCAGGACCCAAGACTTTGATAATCAGGCCGACTGAGGGCTACTGCAAGCAGATAACCCAAATGTGATGACTGCAACAGTGAATACACTTGAACATCTACATTTATGGTAAGTGTACACAACTGTACTTTTCTTGCTATTATAGCCTAAAGCAGAGTGCTAGTCAGTGCATCAGTCGTTCCGCATCATAGAAAGAAGATGTCTAAAGCTAAGAAGCCAGCTGGGAACTTTTCATATGTTTCTTGACTTATGTCAGGGAAAGTTAATTGTCTGCCGTGGCAAGCAGATACCACACCGGGACTTTGCTCTTTTTGTGTAGACCCAGAAAACAATTTGCCTGTCTGTTCTATGCTTGCTTTAACAGCAGGATGGTCAAGTGTAGGGCTGAGATTCTAGCAAAACACTTTAGTGAGTTGTTGGGGTTTTCTAGTACCATGTTGTCTACCAGTCAGGTCGAGGTTGATCTCCCTAAGTGTAAGAAGGAAAAGTATTCAAGGCATAGGGTACCAGGTGGCAATCATTCACTGTCTGCCAGTCCACCCAGGATTGTTATTGTCAAAGAAGGCAAGACACTTTTGCAGTCCCTCCGATGACTCAGGTTGAGGCACAGGTCTCTATTGAGACTTGGTTGGAGTCCAGCATGTTACTGGGTCCCTCTGCTTTTGCACAAGTTAAAGGACTTGGCTCATCAGTTGGGTCTGGAGCCATTTTGCAGGTTCTGGCTTCGGATGACCATTTTCCATCTATTGAAAGGGAGTCATGAGTCTCCCTTCCTCAGGAGATCACCTCTGTTCACCATTCTCAGGATGCGGCCCAAAACATCCTGGCCCTACTGCTGACATTGCCCATAGGCCCAATCCTAAGCCCTTGCATAAAATGGCTGCTTCCAGATTGCCCCAGCTGAAACCTACTGGCTTCCACTCTCAAACTCAGGCCTATCAACAGGATTTGGTTAGTCTGGCTGAGGATTTGATTACTGTAGTCAGATGTAGACACCTTAGCCTCCCTTTTTCTGCCCCTAAACCTTCTGCTGGTAAAGGAAAAAGGGACATCTCCCCCCAGGAGTCTTCAGAATTTTTTTTTTTTTTTTTTTTTTTCAGAGGATGACAGTGAGGAATCCACCTTTGAGGACAGTTTGTCAGTTGCTTTCTATGGGGATTCAGACTGTGATGAGAACCTTGCCTCAGCTTCATCCCTGAGAACATATCTTTTGGTGAGACCCTGCACACCCTAAGAGAACACTTCATATGGGAAGCTGCGGATTACCCTCAATCAAAAAATAGGATAATGGAATTCCTAAATCTTCCTGAGCGTAAACCTCTTGCTGTTCCTCCAGTCTAAGACATAGTGGAAGATGCCTTTTTGGACTCTTTCTTGCAGCCAGACTCCTTCCCACCTGCTCCTCAGAAGCCAGACAGATTTTACAGAGGTCTGGTTTCCCATAGGCTCCTTTTTAAGACCCCTGTAGTGGATCCAAAAGTGATGACTCTGGGTACTAAAGGAGAAAAAGCTGCGCTTCAAAAAATCCCCTGCCCACGGACAAAGAAAGTAAATTATTTATATTTATTTACTTACATTTGATAACCGGGTAGTGTCCAACTGGGCCAGAAGCTCATTTTTAGCGGAGACCCGGGGAGAAAAGCTCCAAGGAAGGTTGCGTAATTATACATGTTAAGTTGTCTTTCTCGCCTTCGTTCTTGCTGGTTGGGCTTGCTCCAACTCTGCCATCTTCAATAGCTCGAGAGCTGTTTACTGGCTCGAGGCTACCTCTTATCCCATAATGCCTAGCAATAGATACCCAGATCTCGTTTGCCACTTCAGCTGCGAGGTTTCGTTTTTCTGGCTCAGGCTTGTATAGTATTATTTTGTGTAAATTCTCTCTAGAATTTATCTCTTATAGTATATTTTTCTGTTTTATTATTAGCGATAGTGTTGTTACTGTTGTAGATAACTGTTTATTTCATAGTATCCCTTTTTTGTAGAACTCGTTTAACTTAGAGAGTTCTCCCCACCCCTTCCCCCCTTCCCCTGGTTAGCCGTTTAACTTGGAGGCTTTCCTACTGTTTTTTTTTTTTCTTATAGGCTAGCCGTTTAAAGTAGAGGCTATCCTATTACCTTTAACAAAAAAAAAAAAAAACTTTATCTATATCCTTTCTAGATAGACCTTTTTCAGTAGGTGTGTTTTTTTTGTAGAACTGAATAGTGTTCTTATTGCTGGTTAAATTGGTTGGTTTCCTTTTTCCAGTACAGCATGTCCAAGGAAGCTAAGGTTTCTGGGTTTAAGAAGTGTGACTCATGCTGTCAGAAAATGTCTCTGACAGATGGGCACACTTCTTGCGTCTATTGTTTAGACGCTGTGCACCTGCAGGACTTTTGTTCTGTTTGCCATGCCTTTAGTCCAAGAGTCCTGCAGGAGCGTAAGAATAAGTTGATTCTTAGGGGTCTGTTAAAACCCCAGGATTCACCGGCCAAGAGTTCACAGCCAGTGGAATCCCCCAAATCCACTAAGCCGTCGGCTCCAATTTCGGAGACGTCTTCGGTACAGGATTTTCCTTCTACGTCAATTCTGGCTGGCACCAACAAGACAACCTCCCCTTCGGCTCCATCAGAGGTTTCGGAGCCGTCGAGGAGCCACAAGAGGCTGAGGTCCTTTTCCTTAGAGTCAGTGCATTCGGCTCCTCAGTCTCCTTTACTTCAAAGCAAGCATAGTCACCTATCCTCTCACTCCTCTCGATCCTCTAGGCTGTCGGATCATGATGTGGAGAGAGTAGTCAGTAGGTTACTAAAGTCGCAGGCACTAGCTAAATTGTTGTCCAGCCCTCCTCAACAGGTATCGGCTCCGTCCACTTCTCTTGATGTTCCTCCTTCGACTCCAATGAGTTCGGAGCCGGAGTTCATTGGGGTTCGAGTAGTAGAACAGTCGGCTTCCGATGTCGGCTCCGATTCCCTCAGTGCTAACTTCCAATGAGGGATCTGGGCGCCGTAGCTCCCTCGTCGGATCCGAGGGGGTGAGTGGCATCGGACCCTTGTCCTACCCCATTCTCCCTCTCGGAGCTTCGGCGCAGGTGAGCTCGGCTCAACATCGGCCTCTGAGCCGTCCCCCTCAGTGCGGAGAAAGATTCCTATTTCTTCGGAACAGGAGTTTCTCTGCATCGTGGCAGGGACTCCTTTGATGTCATGCAGAGTGTGCTGTCCTCTGAGTCAGCTCCACTTTCAGCCCCACCGGCTCCGTCCCTCGTAGTGCCTGTGCCAACCTCTGCTCCTCCTCCAGACCCTATGCGTAGGGAACCGATGCTCCATGACACCCCATTGGGTGTTTCCTCTTCTTCAGAGGCCTCTCCTGATCACTCCGAGGAGCCCCCTCAGAAGAAAAAGTGTAAGAGGAAGCACATTGACTCCCCCAAGTCTGTCACTTCTGATACAGACTTTTTTGATTCGGAAGGGTCCCCGAGATCCCCCTCTGAAGATGTTTCCTTCTCGGACATCCTGGAAATGCTTAAGCAGAGGGGGAACTGGAATCCCCTAGCCCCCACCGAGGATGAGTCTGTATTTCTGGATGCTTTTGGTTCCCGACCTTCCATCTCCTGAGTTTCGCCGCCTTTCGATCCACTTATGACGGTGGTGGCTCGAAAGGCTTGGTCATCTCCGGATACAGTGGAACCAACTCCGAGGAGACCTGGTAAATTCATTACAGCACCCCAGGATAAGCAATTCCTTTCTAAAGGTGTTCCTTTTGATGCCATGGTGGTAGCAGCAGCCACCAAAAAAGAGTTAGCGGAGACCTCTTCATCTGTCCATCCCCCTAACAAGGAGTCTAGGACGATGGACAGATACGGGAAGCAAATGTTCGCTTCAGCAACCTTCTCCATGAGGTCACTGAACTACCCATGTCATTTTACCTGACTTCAAAGGGATCTCCTTAAAGAGCTTGGAAATGCTCTTTAAGATCCAACAGCTGAGGGAGCACAAGCCAAAGTAGCTTCCCAACTAGCGACGCTTAATTCTGTAGTTAACTCCTCCATGAGGCTCATTTCCTATGCAGCCGATGAGGCGAATAAAGCCATAGGTATGGGTGTGGCCCTTAGGAGGCATGCGTGGATGCGGCTGTGTAACTTTGCGGAACCCTTTCGAGCATCCTTCACCAACACCCCCTTTGATGGTTCCTTTCTTTTTGGACCACTGGTGAAAGACACTTTGACTAGGTGTGAGCAAGAAGGCAAGACTCTCTCTGCCGTGGGAGTCCATTTTTCCACTCCCTCTAGACCATACCCCAAGGCTTAGAAGAGTGGGAAGATGTGGTTCCGTAAATCTCAGGGGCCTTGCCTGACACGCGTAGCGATTTTTCCTCCAAAGGCAGAGGGGGAAACAATAATAATAGATGCCTCCCTCGTGGCAGAGGGGGTCCGCAGAACCAGGGCAACAGAGAATCTTTCTCTGACAAGTCCTTCCAGCATCCCTGAAGGGTTGCCCAGCTGCTCACCTCTGGAGGCAGTCGGGGGAAGACTTTCACTGTACCCAAAAGCCTGGCAAAGTTTAACACAAGACAGATGGGTACGGTCCATTATATCTGGAGGTTACAAAATTCCCTTCCATCAACCCCCCCTTACAGTCAAGGAAGACCCTTCCAGATGTTCCACCCAATCTGAAGGAGCAAGCAGTGATAGAAGTTTCAAAACTGCTAGAAAAAGAGCCATCCAGGAAGTCCCGGCAGACCAGTACGGATCCAGAATTTACTCAAGGTTCTTTTTAGTACCAAAACAAACAGGGGACTGGAGACCGATTCTGGATCTTAGCTGACTAAACAGGTCTGTACAAAGTTTTGGATGGTCACGCTACAGTCCATTCTACCCTTTTTGGGACAGGACAATTGGATGTGCTCGATAGATCTTCAGGATGCGTACTACCATATCAAGATGGACAGGCGCTCCAAGAGATATCTTTGCATCCGGCTGGGGGCCAGTCATTATCAGTTCAGAGCTCTGCCCTTTGGTCTCACCACAGCCCCCAGGGTGTTCAAATGTATGGCAGTGGTCATGGCTCACCTGAGACGTCAAGGATTCCAGGTGCTTCCATATCTAGACGACTGGCTCCTCACTGCTACCACCAGGCATCAACTCCTACAAGCGCGGGACTACACAATCACAATCTGTATCCAGCTAGGCATTACAATAAATTTCGAAAAACCTGCCTTGTTGCCCTATCAATCTATCACTTACATAGGAGCAGACTTAGACACAAGGAATATGTTTGCAAGGCTACCACTAGAAAGGGTGTCCACAATTCGTCAGCAAGTACAAATTCTAATGCAGAGCAAAAGGATCCAAGTCAGGTACGTCCTTCAAACTCTGGGTTCCATGGCAGCAGCCATTCTTCTAATCCCACTATTGCGCTTTCATATGAGAATTCTTCAGTGGCTTCTGTTCACGCAGTAGTCTTTCCAAGAGCTACCCATGACTCACATGATCCTGATCACGGATGCATGCAAAAGACATCTTTCTTGGTGGATGGTCTCCCCACTAGTTACACAGGGCAGACCTTTCGTACAACCCCCTCCGGTAGCCACAGTGACGACAGACGCCTCCCTGATAGGGTGGGGGGGGCATTATCTGGGCAGGACAGTCCAAGGCACTTGGAAACCTCACGAGTACCATCTGCGCATAAATGTTCTAGAAATGAGAGCCGTTCTCCTGGCGTTGCAAGCCCTTCAAGACTCTCTGCCTTCTGGGACCATTGCTATCCAAACGGACAACATGTCAATGGTGTGGTACATCAACAAGCAGGGCGGAACCAGATCCTACCCCCTGTGTCAAGAAGCACTCAGACTTTGGCAGTCGGTGATTTCCTCCCAACGTTTTCTGATTGCGACACACATCCCTGGGAGATCCAACGTCATAGTGGACAGGCTCAGCAGAGCTATCCTCATGCCTCATGAGTGGTCTCTGAATCGGGAAGTTGCAAATCTTATTTTCCGCAAATGGGGACAGCCTTGCTGCGATCGCTTTGCCACCCTCTTCAACAGCAAATGCAACAACTACTTCTCCCTTCCACTTCAGGGTCACATTCCCAGAGACGCTCTAGTCCACGATTGGCCCCAGGGACTTCTTTATGCATTTCTTCCCTTTCCCCTGATACCCAAACTTCTACAGCAAGCAATATCATTGGGTTGCAAAATGATCCTCATTGCCCCCTACAAGCCTCGACAGATATGGTTCCCATTCCTACACCGTTACCTTCTCGATCAGCCCTGGACTCTGGACCCAATTCCAGGCCTCCTGGTTCATCAATCAGGCGGGTTGCATCAATCCCTCCAAACTCTCCAGCTCACAGCTTGGTTGCTCCACTTCAACCTTAGCCAGGCTTCCTAGCATTTCCTCAGCAGTCCGTGAGATTATTGTCTCCTCTCATAAGTCTACAACAAGGAAAATTTATGCTAGCAAATGGAAATGTTTCTCTTGTTGGGCAGAGGCAAGGAATGTGGATCCTTTTTCAGCCTCAGTCCATGTAATTCTGGAATTCCTAGCACAACTGTTTCACTCCGGGTCTGCTTCTGCTACAATCAGGGTACAGTTAATGGCCATTTCTAACTTTCATGTTGGTTTGTCTAATTCTAACATTATGTCTCATAAGCTCTGTAAAGCTTTTTTGAGAGGGACATCTCTTCTCAGGCCTCCAGTGAGAGATCCCCCTCCTCCTTGGGACCTTAATTTAGTCCTAACTTCCTTAATTCTGCCCCCTTTTGAATCTGCAGCGTCCTGCTCTATCAAGTTTCTATCCTGGAAGACAACTCTTTTTGGTAGCTATTACTTCAGCCAGATGCATCTCTGAACTTCAGGCACTATGCGTTCGTCCCCCCTACTTGGTGTTTCATAAGGACAGGGTTGCTCTGAGGACTTATCCTTCATTTCTTCCTAAAGTCTGCTCAGAAAATAATTGAAACCAATCTATAGATCTTCCTGTGTTTTTCCCTAATCATACCAACAAGGCAGAATACAAACTACACCAACTAGACGTTCATAGACAATTGCGTTTTTACCTGCACAGAACACAAGAAACAAGGAAATTGGACCAATTATTCCTTTCTTATGCGTTAGACAAACAAGGTCTCCCAGTTTCCAAGGTAACCTTGTGGAGATGGTTATCACACACTATTATCTTCATTTATCAGTTAAGGAATAAAGAGTTACCTGTTAAACTGAAAGGTCATTCTACTAGGGCCTTGGCCACCTCTGTAGCCTTCCAGTCCAGGTTGCCCATGGATTTTATCTGTGCAGCTGCCACGTGGGCAAACCCTCATACCTTTATTTCTCACTACAAGCTAGATACGGTCTCCAGGAGCAGAGCTGACTTCGGTTCCACTGTTCTGAGAGTCTGTTCCACTGAGTCACCCAGGATGTTAGGTGCTAGAGACGCTGTCCCAACTAGCAAGAATGAAGGCGAGATAGACAACTTAACATAAAGAAGTTATGTACCTACCATGTTGTATCTTTTGCCTTTTCCCGGTTAGGGGTCGCCACAGCGGAACTCTGGTCTGCTAATGATTGGCAGTAGATTTTTATGTACCGAGTTGCCAACCCTGATGCACAATCTTCAACGAAGGTACGCCCATTCACACATGTCTCCACACAGAAGATGCTTTAGCTGAGAGTCGAACAGGACAATGTCTTCCTGTGAGGCGACAGTGCTACCGCAGCACCACCACCGCAGTACAAGATGTTCATCGTGTTACCCTGCTGCAGTCATCACACTTGGGTTATCCTGTCGCCAGGCGGTCCCGCAGTCGGCTGGAATTCCAAAGTCTTGGTCCGGCGTCGGTTGCTGTCGCTTCTTCCCTGACGTCAGTGTGCCAGGGGTATATATAATGCAACCGGCGCCATTTTCTTCAGTCTTTCTTGCCGCGCGGTGCCCGAAGCAGAAGCAGTTCGCAAGTGCCAGTCGGCCGACTACTGAGATTTTCGAATTCGAATTTCAGACTATAAAGCTAAGTACCGCATTGGGGAAACTTTTCTTGCCTCAGACCGATGTCAGAAAAAGTTAATAATTGTATTTCTTGTGGGAAGCAAATACCTCATAAGGATTTTCATTCTTATTGCATACCTTGCCTAGGCCCAGACCACGACGTCACTAGTTGTCGTTTTTGTGCTAGGTTTAATAAGCGTACTATTAAAAGACGCTTTGATTTCGCACTACACTACTTCGGTAGGAAATTTAACTACACCATGCCATCGGAGCAACTGACTACCGGCGTGCACAAAAAACGCAAGGATAAGGACAGACAGCCCAGGCCTAAGCCAGATTCCGAGGCCTCGACTGGCCCGGTCTCCGGTCCTCAGTGAGGCTCCAGCGCAGCCCTTGACTACCACAGATCTGGAACCCGAGATCGCTTCAGAATTTTTGACGAAATGTACCAGGTCGACGCAGCCATTTAGTTTAGTTAATTACCAATTAATTCATTAATTAAATAATTGGGTGGATCTGTATATGTATATATAAGGGAAGTAGTAACTAGTGTAGTTATTCTGACGAAGTTCGTCTTGGCGGACGAAACCCGGGTAAATCATTGATTGTGTCTGTTGCACTACGTTGTGTTGGCTGTACTTGTCTTTGTACCTTTATAAGAATAAATATCCATCATTGCTGCAGAAATTTGGAGAAAACTCTTCAGCGTGGAATTTTTTGGTGACAGTGACAACAGTATAATTTTGTGCAAGGAGGTAACGTGCATCAGCTGTGGTATACCCCGACCGTGGAACTTCCTGGTCGTGTTTTATCAGTTTGTTCTACTTTTGGTTTTTGTGTTAATATGGAAGACGAGGTGGTTCCGGTGGACACCGGAGTAATACTCCAGCAAATTAATGCACAGTTGAGAGAGCATTCGGCTCTAATTCAAAAACTATTGAGCAAAAACAGCCATGACAATACCTCAAACGTGGATGATTCTCTTGGACTGCCACTTACACAGGCTACGCCGCATTCTCCTATAACGGTACAGCAAGGTAAACACACTAATGGAGAAAATATCAGTAACACGAATTCTTTAAACTTTAAAATTTGGTGCGAAAATTATTTTTCATTCAACACAGCGAATAGTGCATCTCAACCACTACAAATGAAACAAAATAATGCAATGTGTGAAATGCTCAGAACTTTTGAAATGAAACTATTTAAATTTAAGCGACTGCAATTAGAGAACAGTTATTTGCAGAAAAACATAGACTTGCATATGGTTCCCAAAGGATTAAGGCTTTGGAAATATCCAAATGGAAGTGAAAACAATGAAAGCATGCTTGATGAGTTACATGAACTATTCAATAATACTGGAATACAAATGATGGACATTATGATTAAACATAACAATATAAGAATAGATCATATGCTCAAAGAACTTGATATACTCAATCAAAACATCAGTCAAGATCCTACGTTTGATAGTCATTATACGAAATACACCACTATTATCAAAGATATTGATTCCAGTTGTGACATTCTATATAATAAAAAATGCAATAAGATTACAAGAGACATAAAAAGATATGAGATAGGTGAAATCTACCCAAAATCAAAAAAACAAACATCGTGACCATGGTAACGAGAAATATGCAGAACGTACACGACAGAGACAGGAAGTATATGACATCACTTCCGATAATGAAGATTCGCAACAATATGGCCACTATGAACATAACACCTATAACGCAGAAGAAGGAGTCAGGCGATCGGAAAGGCTCCTT
Source organism: Protopterus annectens (assembly GCF_019279795.1). Lineage (NCBI taxonomy): Eukaryota > Metazoa > Chordata > Ceratodontiformes > Protopteridae > Protopterus > Protopterus annectens. The sequence goes on from NC_056737.1 coordinate 1,449,219,534, forward strand.
AATCGTGGAAACAAGCAAGTAGACGATGAATATAGAAGCACGGGGGCCAGGCCAAAAAGAGTTTTTTTATCGGCAAACAATGCGAAAGCCGGATGGAAGAGTCGCAAATGAGGAATCCATCCGTATATCGAACTATTCACAATGTGTACACATCTACGGACATGGACAATTTGACCGATGTACAAACCTTGGATTTATCTCAACAGCATCACATACAAGGTTCGTTAAGTACAACCATGAATCTTATGAACAAGGTTTGGGATATATAAATGGTATTGATGCATTTCATCCTAATGTACAACAAGAATTTAATACCTACAATACTGCTGGGGAATATGGCTCATATTCTAGCAATGTAAAACAACACGATAATAGAGTTAATTATAGTGATAACTCATTATCTATGGTATGTGATATGGTATTTAGTTCATACACACAGGAGGATTATGTATGTAACAAATGTATAGAAATAGATGGTGTAAATGGTGATGGCAACAATGTTTACATGCAAACCAACAAAAACGTACATGAGCAGAACCGGGTTGTATATGTGGATGAACAAGCATATAACAATGTAACTGAAGAATTAATACTTGTAAATAATCTTCAGGGTGACACACAACTGGATTTAAGTCAAACACAACAGGAAGATCAAATTTTATTAGATTTGACAATACATGATTACCCCGATATAATACACCATTCCCCCGATGTAATGAAAGGTCAACTGGAAAACACAGTAGAAACAATGATAAATAATGGTGGGAATGGTAATAATATTAATTATACAAACAATGAAATATTGGGTAAACATGAAATTAATATTCCTATTAATTTTCACATTGATTTAAACATTGATAACTATTTGGACAATGTTAATCAATGCATATCTATTAATAATCTTGAACCAATTGATAGAGAATTTTTAAGTAATCCAAATATAATAACTAATACCCACGGAGATTATAAAATATTTAATTATTCTAAACATGTATTAAATAGCAAGCATGCCAATTTATTTTCGCGAGGGTTTAATTTTGTACCATGTCGCAAGGGGAGATTAGTTAGTTCAATCATTGATTTGAAACTATTTAGTAGAAAATTAAACTTAAAATTATTTTTTGATAGTAGTGTACAAGACAATAGGAATAACACAGGATTTGATTTGAGTAAACCCAGTGTATTTCACCCTCCTATGAATGATAAAATAGTTATATTTGAAAAACGGGCTGAAATGGACATTAGGGAATTTTTCAAGCAGTATAGAATACCTATACATAGTAATATGACCGAAAGTGAAGAAGAAACATTTAAGTATATATTAAACATAAAAGACATCAGAATAATGAGGCCTGATAAAGGCAGTGGTGTTGTTATAACTGATAAAGGGGACTATGTTTCTTACATGACTGCTATGTTATTGAGTAAGTCTTATTCTGAAATAAGCCTAAATGAAATTAACATCGCCCATAAAAGAATTGACAATTTATTGGAAGACATGTTAATGCAGGGTGAAATAACGGAGGATGAATATAAATATTTAACTAATGACTTCCCGGTTGTTAGTGGAATATTTGGCATACCAAAAATCCACAAAGGTCTTAACAATTTACAATTCAGACCAATAGTGGATGGAAAGAGAAACAAAACATGTTTCATCAGTCAATATTTAGACTATTATTTCAAACAGAGTATGTCCAAATTTCCATATATAACTAGGGACTCTTGGGATTTTCTTAATATGATGAATCAATTTAAAATGAAGGATGGAGATATAATGGTAACAATAGATGTATGCAATCTTTTTACATCAATACCACATGATATAGGTTTGATCTGGCTAGAAGAACAGCTTTTTGAATCTAAAACTTTTGACCAGACAAAAATCAATACCTTGATTAGCCTTATGGAAACAGTACTTCACAATAATTATCTGTATTATGAAGGGAATTATTACAAACAAATTGATGGAGTTGCAATGGGGGCAGCATGTGCCCCCATGTACGCAAATTTAATAATGACCTATTGGGAGTACAATTACATATTCAATAGTCCATTTCAACAACATATTAAAATATACACCAGGTATTTGGACGATATCTTTATAGTATGGGACAATGATGAAACAGCATTAAAAATATTCCTTGAATATATCAATCAAAATGTTCGATTTTTGAAATTTACACATTATATTGGTTTTGAAAATATATCATATTTGGAAATCGACCTTTTAAAATTCTTACCTTCACTATGATAGCTGGCACCCAGACCACCAGAAGAAAGGAGTTGTTAAGGGTCAGATGGTCAGGGCAGCCGGGATGATTAGTGAAGAAGGGGAATTTAATGAAGAGTTGGAGTTCATGGAAAATATGTTTTTAAACAGGGGTTATCCAAAAATCTTATGTGAAACAATTAAACAAGAAGTTAAAACTAAGAGACAGGTAGGAATATATCAAGCCATATTATGCTATGGCCATGACAAAAATATAAGTAAAAAACATAATGAAAATAAGGATCAGATACCCCTATATATTTCTGTATATGATGACTCTACTCAAACAATAAGGAATATCATCCAAAGAAATTGGAACCTATTTATTAATGATCATATGGTTGCACAAATATTTCAGGGACCAATTAAGTTTGTATACAAAAAGGATACATCTTTCAAGGAATATTTTGAGAATAACATGGAAGTACAGAAATATAAAACCCATAGACCAATAGGCAATTTTAGATGTGGAAGATGTACAACATGCAAGTATATCCATGATACACAGGATAAAATCAAGATAAATCTGTATAATATTAAAATTAAAGGGCATTTCAATTGTCATACTTTAAATGTTATATATGTAGCACTTTGTCAACATTGTAAAGCCTTTTATATAGGTAAAACAAGTAGAAAGTTCAGGAGCAGAATAAAAGAACACCTTTTGGACATAAAGCATATGAAAACTACGAATGCCCTAGTGAGACATATTCAACTACATGCTGATCATAGATTTAAATTTTGCGTCATTGAACATGTAACTAATGATGCACAGGGAAGATATACAAAATATGATTTGGATATACAGGAGCTAAGATGGCAGATTCTTTTGAATGCCCACAATTGGCCGGGGCTTAATGAATATTGCACAATAAAACCTATTCTTATGAAAAATCATATTAAGGGTAAACATTGTTATAGTTTTTGTACACTACCAAATTAAATATAATTTTATATATAATAATTTTATATATAATAATTTTATATATAATTTCAAAATAAACTTAACAAGTAGGGAAGTGTAATACACATATATGCATTCTATGTGTATCATTGTATAATAGATTGAGTATGTATAGGTACACACAAAAACCCTAAGGAGTGACAAACATATTAGTTAATGTCACTAAACAAGATAAGTAAGTACATATATTATATAATGAATAGTCTTTATATAACTAGGGTGTGTGTTATACAGATATATATGCACATTGAAGCGAAACAATATAGACATTCACACATTGTATCATAAATCATACATTTATATAAATCACATATTTATATATACATATTTTAAACATTGGATTTGTAATAAAACATTTAGTATTCATTATGTATATAATTATTATGTTATTTTCCATATATATTTTTCATTATTATTTTTTATGTTAGTTTTTTATGTGATTTTATATGTGGTTTTTATATAACATTTATGAAGATATAAATATAGCAATGAATATATATAAGAATTATATGAATTTATTATGCCTATTTATTTTTTAACATTTTTATGCATAAATTGTTTGTGGTATATTTAATTACCAATTAATTCATTAATTAAATAATTGGGTGGATCTGTATATGTATATATAAGGGAAGTAGTAACTAGTGTAGTTATTCTGATGAAGTTCGTCTTGGCGGACGAAACCCGGGTAAATCATTGATTGTGTCTGTTGCACTACGTTGTGTTGGCTGTACTTGTCTTTGTAACTTTATAAGAATAAATATCCATCATTGCTGCAGAAATTTGGAGAAAACTCTTCAGCGTGGAATTTTTTGGTGACAGTGACAACAGTATAATTTTGTGCAAGGAGGTAACGTGCATCAGCTGTGGTATACCCCGACCGTGGAACTTCCTGGTCGTGTTTTATCAGTTTATGTTCATCGTGTTACCCTGCTGCAGTCATCACCCTTGGGTTATCCTGTCGCCAGGCGGTCCCGCAGTCGGCTGGAATTCCAAAGTCCTGGTCCGGCGTCGGTTGCTGTCGCTTCTTCCCTGACGTCAGTGTGCCAGGGGTATATATAATGCAACCAGCGCCATTTTCTTCAGTCTTTCTTGCCGCGCAATGCCCGAAGCAGAAGCAGTTCGCAAGTGCCGGTCGGCCGACTACTGAGATTTTCGAATTCGAATTTCAGACTATAAAGCTAAGTACCGCATTGGGGAAACTTTTCTTGCCTCAGACCGATGTCAGAAAAAGTTAATAATTGTATTTCTTGTGGGAAGCAAATACCTCATAAGGATTTTCATTCTTATTGCATACCTTGCCTAGGCCCAGACCACGACGTCACTAGTTGTCGTTTTTGTGCTAGGTTTAATAAGCGTACTATTAAAAGACGCTTTGATTTCGCACTACACTACTTCGGTAGGAAATTTAACTACACCATGCCGTCGGAGCAACTGACTACCGGCGTGCACAAAAAACGCAAGGATAAGGACAGACAGCCCAGGCCTAAGCCAGATTCCGAGGCCTCGACTGGCCCGGTCTCCGGTCCTCAGTGAGGCTCCAGCGCAGCCCTTGACTACCACAGATCTGGAACCCGAGATCGCTTCAGAATTTTTGACGAAATGTACCAGGTCGACGCAGCCATTTAGTTCAGGCCCTACCAACGACATTGCTGAAAAAGATGATGCTGCAGAAACGCCATCGGTTTCTGAAGGCGTTTTCAGACTGACTACGCTCACCATTAAATCGTTTTCTAAGACGAAGACTCCTATTAAATCTAAAAAGACTGCACTTCAGTCCCCTGTTCAAGGCCCCATGCCTAAGAAACAGATGCTCAAAATGGCTGAAGATTTGATCACTTTAATCAGGGGTTCCCAGCCCCATCCTGACAAAAGGCCTAGACAAGTGGAAGATTATGCATCCTCTGAACAAGTGTCCATTTCTTCAGACTCCTCTGAGGACCAAGATTACTCCTTCTCGCCTTATGAAGATTCTGATGCTGAGGATTCCATTCCCTCAGCTTCTCCTCCTGAAGACTACTCCTTTGGGGAAACTTTACACACTATGAGGGAACATTTTCACTGGGAAGGTCAGGACTACTCTGACTCGAAGAAAAGGCTCAGAGAGTTTCTTTTACTCCCCCAACACAGACCACTTGCCATCCCACCAGTTTTAGACATTGTGGATGATGTTTACTTAGAATCCAGTTTTAACCCTGATTCTCTTCCTCCTGCTCCGGCTAAGCCTGATGGATATTAGAGTGCCTGATTCCCACAAATTTCTTTACAAAAGCCCTGTTGCTGACCCAGAGACAATCTCCCAGGGTCCCAAGAGGGCTAAGGCTTCTATGGCTAAAAATCCTGTACCTTCTGAGAGGGATTCCAGAGCACTAGACAGGTGGGGGAAAAAGGTTTACACCTCAGCCACTCTAGCTATGAGGGCACTAAATTGCCAGTTTCACATGCTTAAGTATCAGCAATTTCTAATCTCTCGGTTAAAGCAAAAAATGACCACTCTCCCTCAACAATCTGATTTGAAAGAAATGCAGGATCTGTTGCATGCCACTGAACAGGTGGGCAAACATACCTTACAATGTGGGTTTGATTCTTTGGAGGCCTCCTGCAGAGCAGCTGTCACTGGGTCTGTTATACGTAGGCATGCTTGGTTAAAGGAACAAGCTCTACCTGATCATGTTAAAGCAAAACTTCTAGATGCTCCCTTACAGCAGGATGTTCTTTTTGGAGTTAAAGCATTAGAAGTCTTAAAGAAAATGGAGGATAAGGCAAAATCTATGCAGACAGTCAAAGATTTCCTACAGGTACAGCCCCCTCGCTTTAGCAGAAACTGGCCAAGAAAAAATTGGTCCTTTCCAGCTACAGACAGACCACAGAGGGGCAAATACAGACCCCCAAGGGACAGAGGACAACCACAAGCCCAGTACAAACCTCGCCAATGGGGCACTACAACACAGAAGGGAGGAGAAGACAGGTCCCAAGCTACCAGAAGGCAAACCCAATGACTTGAACCTCATCTGGCCAAGCAACGCTCTCTTGGCAGCCCCCTTGGGAGGAAAACTCGCACTTTTTTCAGACAACTGGCACATTGTCACAAAGGACAAATGGGTCCTAGACATAATTTTACGAGGATACAGATTCCATTTTCACACCTTGCCAATGAAAAGAGGAATGCCAAACCTGCCACAAAATCAATGGGCAGAGGCACAAAAACAAATTACAGCTCTCATGGACATGAGAGCCATTCAACTGGTACCTATTCGAGAGCAAGGTCAAGGATTTTACTCAAGACTTTTTCTAGTTCCCAGAAAGGACAATGCCTGGAGACCAATTCTGGACCTTTCAATTCTAAACACCTACTTGCAAGTACCCAAATTCAAGATGCTAACACTACAGCAGCTTCTTCCCATGTTGGGCAAGGAAGCATGGCTAGTAACGTTGGACCTCAAGGAGGCATACCTGCATGTCCCTATCAGACAAAGTTGCAGAAGATACCTCCGTTTCATTGCAGGTTCAACTCATTACCAATTCTCTGCACTCCCCTTTGGCTTATCTACTGCGCCCAGAATCTTCACAAAATGCCTGGCACCAGTAATTGCATACTGCAGACAAAGAGGAATTTAAATATACCCATACCTGGACGACTGCCTCATCCAAGCAGAAAGCAAGGACATTCTATTACATCATCTGGCTTTTGTGAAACATCTACTAAATTGCCTGGGGTACACAGTAAACGAAAAGAAGTCAAAACTAGTACCCTCACAAAATATGACATTCCTGGGTGCCAGCTTGAATACAGTGGCCCAGAAGGCTTGTCTGATGCCAGACAAACAACTACAACTGACTCAATATTTCAAAACAATGGCAACAAAGGCCCAATTAACTGCAAGAAAAATTCTGCAGGCCTTGGGCTTCATAGCATCTTGCATACTACTAATACCATTTGCAAAGCTGCATATGAGGAATTTACAGTGGTACCTAAAAAGCGTATGGTCTCAACACAGCCACAGCTTGGACACAATGATAGCTCTCATTCCCTGCCTACAACAGGAGTTTCTATGGTGGTCACAGGCATGTCACCTCAACAAGTGTCAACCTTACACCTTGCCCCCAGCCAGGCAAACTATCACAACAGATGCATCAGATTACGCCTGGGGGGCTCACATGGCAGGACAGTGCGTTCAAGGCGTATGGACTGCAGATCAAAGGAATCCGCACATCAATCAAAAAGAGATGCTAGCTGTACAGAAAGCTCTGACAGCCATCAAGGATCTATTGCATCCAGGACAACTGACAATAAAGACGGACAACACCACAGTAATGTGGTACATAAACAAACAAGGGGGGTACTCACTCCTACCCTCTGTGCAGGCAAGCAATAACCTTATGGAACACAGCTCTGACTTACCAAGTTCAGTTACAAGCTCAATTCCTGCCAGGACAGAAGAATACATTGGTAGACGACCTCAGCAGAAACATCATGGATCCCCACTAGTGGAAACTAGATCCACAAGTATTTACAATGATAACTCAAAAATGGGGCCTTCCAGACATAGACCTGTTTGCCAGCCCTCAAAACTATCAACTAAAAATTTTGTACAAGGGCACTTCACCATCAAGCGTGGAAAGTGGACGCACTCTTTCAGTTGGAAAAACCTGACAGTATATGCCTTCCCTCCATTGCCTCTCCTTACAAAGGTACTTCTGAAGGTCAAAAAGGAGAGACCTTGACTGATTCTCATAGCCCCAGACTGGCCACGCCAGCACTGGTACCCACTCTTGAGGAATATGGCCCACGGCCCATCATGGATATTACCACAAATTTCCCATTTACTCACACAACAAAACAATCAGATTCTTCACAGCCAGCTCAAAGCCTTAAATCTGGCTGCATAGCAAATCAACTAAGCATCCAGCCAGCTCCTCTTTCCCAAGCAGTTATGGATGTTATTCTGGAAGCTAGGAGGCCAAGCACCAGGAAGGCTTACTCGGACAAATGGAAAAGGTTTTGTGCCTGGAACCAATCTAAAGGCCAAGACACAATTCAGCCTCACATGCCTCACATTCTACAGTATTTAACTGAGATGTTGCACAAAGGACTTTCTTTCTCCTCCATTAAAATCTATGCTTCAGCTATTTCGGCCCACTACAACACGGATCCACCCTTATTTTCGCATCCACTTCTAAGGCAGTTCCTCAGAGGGGCAAGAAACATTAGACCACCCAGAAGAGCACCTACACCAACATGGGACCTCAATTTTGTTCTGGAAAAACTAACACTACCTCCCTTCTCTGCAGATCTTCAGTTCCTATCATGGAAGACTGCCCTGCTGCTAGCAATAACTTCAGCTAGAAGAGTCTCAGAGCTACAGGCACTAATGGCAGTGGAATCTTTCCTCATTTTTTCATCAAGACAGGGTTTCTCTACGAACTAATCCTTCCTTTATGCCTAAGGTGGCTTCCAGTGTGGCTTTAAATCAAACCATCCACTTACCCACCTTCTTCCCAAATCCACAGAATAAAGGTGAGAGACTCCTGCATTCCTTGGACATTCACAGGCAACTTCGTTACTACTTGGACAAAACTAAGGCTTTCAGAAAATCTGACCAGCTCTTTGTATCCTATGCTACAGCTTCTCAAGGGAAGCCTATATCAAAGCAAACCATTTCCAAATGGATAGGTCATTGCATACGTTTTTGCTACACCCATCATGGAAAACCAGTTCCTGCTACCATTAGGCCCCACTCTACCAGGGCAACAGCTACTTCTACAGCCTTTCTCAGGGGGGTTCCAACCAAGGAGATTTTGGAAGCTGCAACTTGGAGTTCAGTACACACCTTTACCAAACACCATCACTTACCACTTTACTCTAAGACCAGGGCGGGCTTCGCCACTGCAGTTCTGCAGGGCCTTCTAGCCTCCTCTAACCCTCTATGATACCTCCACCCATCTTTAGCTTTGGGATACCTCCACCCATCCTTAGCTTTGGGATTCAACCCAAGTGTGATGACTGCAGCACGGTAACATGATGAACATAGTACAGTTTTGTACCTACCATAAATGTAGATGTTCGAGTGTACACCCTGCTGCAGTCCAGGTTACCCTCCCTCCATCCCTACTGACCTACTGGCTAAATCTCTTCAATACCTTCCTGATGTATTTGCTTATAGCTGAAGGGATTTTGTGTTTGTGCAAGTTTACTCAATTTGGTACTAATTACTGACCACCTTTTTGGGGGCACCTGACATCTGGGGCAAGAAAAACTGAAGAAAATGGCGTCGGTTGCATTATATATACCCCTGGCACACTGACGTCAGGGAAGAAGCGACAGCAACCGACGCCGGACCAAGACTTTGGAATTCCAGCCGACTGCGGGACCACCTGACGACAGGATAACCCAAGTGTGATGACTGCAGCAGGGTGTACACTCGAACATCTACATTTATGGTAGGTACAAAACTGTACTTTATGTACCTACCATAACACTCCATATTCGTTGTCTTCATCTCGCCTTCCTTCTTGCGTCCCACCCTCTGTCCCCCTGTCCTAATGGACTGAGAGGAGTTCCTGTTTTACTGGCTGAGTGTTCTCTTGTTTTCCTCTATTGACTTAGAGAATATGGCAGGTATAGTCAACTAATTATTTTGACTGGTTTATTCTCTTGTTATGTCTGGAGTTAGCTATTTCAAACGAGATCTGGGTAGCTATCGCTAGGCATTATGGGATAAGGGGTAGCCTCGAACCAGTAAACAGCTCTCGAGCTATTGAAGATGGCCGAGTCAGAGCTGAAGATCGGCTCCGAACCCAACCAGCAAGGAGGAAGGGGAGATGAAGACAACTAACATGGAATGTTATGGTAGGTACATCATTTCTTTTTTTGTACATATGACAATTACAGTAGGAGTTCAAATGCAAGTTCCTTGATATTGTATCTAAAAGCATATAACAGTGGTAACACAATAAGGTTATACTGTTCATACAGACAAAAATAAAAATATATATATTTATTTTATTTATTTATTTTTTTCAGGATATAAATATCACAGATTGAAGCTAAGAAGGCTCAGTTGCCAAGAAATGTTGACAATGGGTGGTGGTGAGAAGGAAGTTAGACAGTAAGAGGTTAAATTAGTTAGCCTGGTGGACAACATGAGCAAAGCCTCTGTTTGGTGATATATTCCATTAGGGACTGTTTAAATTAATGCATATCATTAATGGACAGAATATGCTGAGGTGGAGGATTCCAGTGTTTGGCAGTGATATGTAAATATAAGGAGATGCCATGAGAGTTTTGAGGTTTGTTAACCTTCAACAATACTTTATCAGCAGGCATAAGAGATTTTAGGTTAATGTAGAAATGGACAAGGTCAGATAGAGCTGGGCAGTTGTCAGGTTTGTATAAGACTGTAGGGGCAGTTAGTAACGGAGTCAGAGTAATGAGACTGATTAGTGGCAAATTTGGCTATTTTGTTATAGCAAGATTCAAGGCTGGTTAGTTCAGATTTGCGAAGATTACTAAGTATTTGTGGACAGTAAAGCAGGGAAGATAAGAGATGGGTTCTGGCTGCTGCAAGTGTAGCATCGTCAGTAAGATACGATTTAGCCCTATAGAGAGAGCCCAGTTTGACATGAACCTTTTTAATTGTTAGTGCAGGGTGTTTGTCAAACTTAAGTCTACTATCAATTGTGACACCAAGATGTTTTGTGTGTTCAACGGATTCTGTTTTTGTGCCGTTGAAGGAGGAAATAGAGATAGGTGGTTGGTTGGTTGTTGTTGAGGTATTATAGAAGACCATAAGCTTGGTTTTATTGGGGTTAAGTATAAGTTGATGGGCTGTTAAGTAGTTTTCAATGTTGTGGAGGGCTGCCTGAGTTTTTACTTGGAGTTCCTAGATAGAGGGGGCAGAGCAGATTAGGAAAGCATTGTCGACATATTGTATGATTGAGGCTGGATTTGCTGAGGAGTTTAGATCATTGGTAATAATTAAGAATAAAAGTAGGCCAAGGATAGATCCTTGTGGGACTCACGCACATATAGGGAGCTTGGGGGAGAGTTTATTGTCCCATAAATTGGCTTGTTTCTTATCTGACAGTTAGCTATGAAACCAGTTTAGGGCTTCAGAGCTGCAGTGGTAGAAAGCCAGTTTATTGAGAAGTATGTGATGAGATACAGTGTCAAATGCTTTTGACATATCTAGGAAGATAGCAGAGACTAGTTGTTTTCTTGTTTTTGAGTTGATTTACGGTATTAATAAAGCTAATTAGAGCTGTACTGGTGCTATGCCTAGGTCAAAAGCCATGTTGTGTATTAGATAATAGATTATTTGACAGAAAGTGGTCTAAGATATGTTTGTTTATACATTTTTCTAAGATTTTGGCAAGTGGTGACAAAATGGCTACGGGTCTGTAGTTGTATACATCAGTAGAGGGGCCGCCTTTATGTAAGGGTATGACGTGAGATATTTTCCAGAGGAGTGGTATGTACTGTTCAGAGGTAGAACGGTTAATGAGAATAGGTATTGGGTAAGCGATGGAAGTAGCAGCTAGTTGTAGAAAGTCACCAGGCAGCTGGTCTGCAGCTAGTGTGCAGGATTTTAGTTTTTAGAAAGGAGATTTTTAGCATAACTTGTTTGGATAGGTTTGAGATAGAGGAGGGTAGAATTGTTGGAGGTTTGAGGTGTGGACAGAGGCGTATTATGGTTCTGTTTAGTAGAGAGGTTATTGAGTTAATAAAATGGGAGTTAAATTAAGTGGCTATGCAGTAATTTGGGTTGGTCAGAGTTGGGGCTGTGGTAGTGGGTTTTCCTAGGTTGAGGAGGAGGTTGATTGTTGACAGAATCTTTTGGGAATTTTCTGGTATTTTAGCTGACTTATTTGGAAGTAGGTTCTTTTGTCTTGTTTAATTAGGTTTTTGGTTTGATTTCGAAGTTGTTGGTAGGTAATGAGATTTTGTTTACTTCTATTATTCTGAAAGAGATACCAGGCTCTGTCCCTTTGTTTTAGTAGAAGAATTGTGTCTTTCGACAACCAGGGAAGCTATTTGAATTTGGTACAAATTTTTCTAATTGGTGCTAGATCATTAAGTATTTGTAGGGAAGCACTATTGAAGTACTGTACTACACAGTCCAATTGAAGAGTTTTTAGAGGTGCCCAGTCATATTGTTGAAGAGTATTAAAGAAGGTAGGCGAAAAATGTTTTTTATTGCGAATGTAGCAAAATGAAATGTTACAGGAATTGTGTGTATGTTTGCTAATCAAGTAGGTAGGGAAGTGTTCACTTAGTGAGTCAGGGAGACACCCAGCATCATAGCTACTATTGGACTTGTTTGTCAAAATCTCGTCAATAATGGATTGCCTGTTGGTATGTTTGCTGATGCATGTGGGGTGGTTAATTTTTTGACAGAAATTGTACAGGTTTATAAAGTTAGTAGGGGGGGTTGGAAGAGGTGGTAGTCCAGTCAAGGTTAAAATCTCCAAGTATAATAGTTTCATGGCTGAAATTGGTAGAGGCCCATTCTAGGATATTTTCAATATTTTTGAGGCTATTGTCAGATGGCAGGTAGATCGCTATAAAGTTAATGGACTTATGATTATTCATATCTAGTGATGTTACTGGAACTTTGAGTTAGGGATCTCAGGTGGAATAGAGTTAAGTTGTGCCAATTTAAGATTGTCTTTAAACAAAATGGCAATCCCACCACCACGTCTAGATACTCTTATCAGTTCTGAGGATGTAGTAAAGTAAAGCCTTGTACAAGTGTGGAAAGAGTTTATACCTCAGCTACCCTAGCTGTGAGGGCCCTAAATTGCCCGTTTCTTGTGGTCAAGTACCAGGAGACCGTATTGGACCATATGAAGCAAAAAAATGGTGGGGATTGAAAATAAGGCCCTCTCTAAAGAACTATGCAACTCCTGTTTTCTAGTTGCTAAGCACATCCCTGATCATGTAAAATCAAGTCTTTTGGATGCTCCGTTGGACAAAGACTACCCTTTAGGTTGTAAGGCTGAAGCAGTACTTAAAAAGATGGGGGCTGAAGCAGTACTTAAAAAGATGGCGGGTAAGGCCAAGTCCCTGCAGACTGTCAAGGACATTCAGAGATTCAACCACCTCACTTCAGTCATAACTATCCTACCAAACACTGGCCCTTTCTGGCCTCCTAGTCTAAACCAAGACATAGAAGACCTAGAGGAGACAAGAATCAATGACGGCACCAGCAGCCAAATATGTGGTCAGCTGACTCTGATAAGCCTATGGGATCCCATCAGCAGGGTCCCAGCAGGAAGCAGTCATGACTCACTTATAGTCATCCCTTTCCCTCTCCCGCAAGTCCCACCTCAAGCTCCCTAACCCTTTTCCCAAACTAAGAAGACAGCTGTCCCCCATTTTAAAACCAGTGGGTATTAAAGATCATAAAGAGGCTACAAACTGCGGTTCAAGCAATCTCCAATTTGCATAGGCTTCCAGACATTCCCCAAATCTGAGGTCAGAGGCCACAAAACAAACTTGGCTACTGTGTACAGAATGTTCTGTGGAACCAGTACACAAAGCTGTATTTTAGTCCCAAAAAAAGAATGTACATGGTGACCTGTCCTGGACCTTTCAAAGCTTAACAGATTCTTGCATATACCAGAATTCAAAATCCTAAACCTTCAGAAACTGTTCCCCATGATCTCCTCCAATGCTTACATGGTTACCCTTGATCTAGAAGACACATACCTCCACATTCTCATAGAAAAACGTCATGGGAGGGTCTTGTATTTCAGAGCAGATGCAAAACATCAGCTGTGTGCTCTGCCCTTTAGCTTATTTGCCGCATCCTGGGTATTCACAAAATTCCTGTTTCCACTGATAGCCTTCTACAGGTCAAATGACATATATATTTATCCCTACACAGTTGACTGCCTCATTCAAGCAACAAATCTAGAAAAAGTCAAATTGGACTTGTTATACACCCAAGAAACTCTAGCCAACCTGGGTTTTACCATCAGTATCCAAAAGTCTTAGACCATCCCTGCTAACAGGATTGTATTTCTGTGGCTTTGTTGGAATCCTGTCTGGAAAAAGCTTTCCTTCTTCCAGAGAAAGTAACCTTTCTTAGACGATATTTCGAAACAAACTTATTCGCAGTAACCACCTGACTGCCAGTGAGCTACACAGACCTTAGGTTACATGGCCTCTTGCATCCTCACAATCCCCCTTGCCAGACTCCACATGAGAAAGCTATAATGGTACCTCAGAAATGTGTGGTGCCAGCACTCCCAACCCCTCAACTTCAGGGTGAAGCTTCTCCCTTGTCTTAGGAAAAAGTTTGCTTGGTGGGCTTGAACCTGCTCCCACAATCTGGGCCTTTCTTTAAGGATAATTCCTCAGAATCAAACATTGACCACAGATGCCTCTGACGTAGCCTGGGGGGCTCACTACAACAGGGCAGATGGCACACCCAGTTAAAAAATGAATACATCAGCCAAAAAGAACTGTTGGAAGTCCAAAATGGCCTTATTGCATTCAAAGGCCAGTGGAAACCAGGCATACTTCTAAAGACGGACAATACCATGTGGTACACAAACAACTGGGGGTGGCTCACTCTTGCCTTCTTTGTCACCTAGCCATGGATCTTTGGAACACTGCAAACTCCCTAGGTCTGCACCTCATGGCCAAGTACCTATTAGAGAAAGAAATTTTACTAGCGGAATACCTAAGCAGAAGTCCCTCATATCCTCACGAGTGGCAATTGCATCAGGAAGTTTTTCCCACATTTCAAGCAAATGTTCATATCTCTGGAATCATAGGGGTTGTGAAAAAATGTATAAATAGCAAACTCTTCGGCGTAAACTATATTTTTGAAGGGGTAGTATTCTTTAGGTTCTAGCGTAAGATAAAAGAAAAATACTTCCACAAGAAAAACTGTCAGAAGCTTCAAATAAAAATTTGTGTTCATTAATGCAACAGACTTTTGAAAAACACTATATAGATGAAGAAACTTTGATCTGTTTGGAAAAAGAAGTGTGAAAATATAAACAACAAAACATAGAGATTTTTGAAAAGTATAAAAAAGAACTATGGACATGGGAATCAGAGAGATTTGATATGGTACAATATTTATTCAAAGCCTTAAGCCAGATTAATCAATACAAAAAAGGCAGCTCCAAAGACATTCAAAGTGAAGTACAGGGAAAGGCATCCAGGTATGGAAAATTTCACAATAAAAAGAGTAAATGTAGAGAAGAAGATTAGTAAAGTAGAAGTTAAAAAAAATAGAAGTTTTATGGACTCCCTGCGAAGTGAAGGATTTGGTGTTGAAGGTCTAACACAGGTTACATCACAGCATGATGGAACGAGTCCCCAAAGTAAGGAGAAACAGGAAGATCAGGGGATATCTGAAGAAGAAATATGGACATGGGAAAGAAAGGGATTTAAGATGGTGTAATATGTCAGCAAAAGAGGAAGCAAAGCTAACCAATACAAAAAGAGCAGCACGAAAGATATTTGAAGAGAAATACAGGCAAAGGAATCTGAACATGGAAAACTTTACAATATAGAAATTAAGAAGATAGAGGAAAAGTAGTAAAGGAGATTAGTAATGGAGAAGTTAAAGAAATGGAAACTGAAGGTATGGAGTACCTGCGAAGTGAAAGATTCAGTGTAGATAATCTAACTCAGCAGGATAGAACAATAGACATCCAAATTAAGGAGAAACCAGTGGAACGTGAAGCAACTGGTCAGTTGTCATATGAAGATATTTTGGAGCCTTTCACAGGAAAAACTGTGGCAACTCTGACAGTCAATGTTGAGGAGTGATAAGCCAGTGAGTTCCCATATGACAGAGCAACGGATGACACGGGATGAAATTGAAATACCACAGGAAGTTGGTATAGAACTTTCTATAGAATGCCCACAGAAAATGAAGAACAAAAAGTGCGCCCTCTGTTTAAAAGAAAACGAGCTAAGAGAAGAGTTGCTTGATTTAATAGAGATAGATAGATATATTAAGATCAATGAAAGAAATAGACTGCAGAAGGTCAGTAAAACCCAAAAAGTCAGAAGTTTGATAAAACAAATGAACACAGTAATTAGAACTGTCCTTAGAGATCCCTACAGTATAGCTGAAATAAACAGGATATATTACTGTGCAACTAAATTAATAACAGATACAATTTTACCACAAGAACACAGTGTAGTAAGGGAAAGGAAGGGGAGAAAGTGAATATCATCATGGAAGTATCGAATAGAGAACTATAAAGCAGTTAATACAGAAATGTCGTTGTTAGAGTATAGATGAGAGAACAGATCAACAAAAATACTCTGAAAGATGGAGGTGATAAGAGCAATGTGCAGTATTATAATGGATCAAGATTTATCATGCACTTTCACAAATAATAATCTAAAAATATCAGCACAGGCAGAAAAACTTAGAAGATACACAGATACATATAATGGAAAAGTACAAAATAAGCAATTTATTGATGACCCAAAAAGGTTTTATAGAGAATTGGGAAACAAGGTAAAAGGAACTGAAAGACCACCTACAAAAAGAAGAAATATATACGTTTTGGAGAAATATCTATGAAGATCCTGTGGATCTATTACATTACAGTGACCATGATGCTAAATGGATAGAAAAAGTAAAAGAAAGAATAAGAAGTTCAAAGGTACAGGATATGAAATGGGATGAAGTGACAGCCAGAGAGATTGAAATAAAGTTAAGAAAAGCCTCTAATTGGAAAACCCCAGACCCAATTGCAACAACTAACTTCTGGTTAAAAGTATTAACATCTTTGCACAAAGATTTAGCCATGAGTAAGAATTATTTATATTCTCACCCTGTACAGACACCAATTTGGCTTACAGGAAAAACAATGCTCCTGCCTGAGTGAACCTGCAAGCTACCCTAAAAGTTATAGACGAATAACTTGCCTTCCAACGACGTATAAACTGTACACCGAAATTGATGCTGACAGAGTTTATAGTCATTTAGAAGAAAATTCAATTATGACAATAGAACAAAAGGGTAATAAAAGAAAGTCATATGGAACAAAGGATCATTGTTGGTAAATAAAGTCATAGTGGAGAACTGTAAAAAGGGGAAGAATCCAAGTATGGCTAGGATTGACAAAAACGCATTTGACAGTATCCCACATTTGTGATAAAAGACTGCTTAAAATGTATAAAATACACTCTGCACTGATCTATTACATTACAGTGACCATGAAACAGTGGCAGACTACTTTAAAATTAAGCCATGATAAAGGGCAAATTATTATTCCAGGGATAAAAATCCAAATGGGGATATTCCAGGGTGACTCTGTCACCACTGTTATTCCGTCTTGCCCTTAACCCATTAAGCTGTCTAACAGATTAGGTCATGACTATAATTTGGCTCCCAGAAAGCAACAAAGTGTAAAAACTTCTCATATTCTCTTTGTCAGTGATTAAAAATGTATAGCTCATCAGATGAAGAACTGAAAGCACAACTACAAGTAGTTAAAACCTTTTCAGATGATATAAGAATGTCATTTGGTCTTGATAAATGTGCAAAAGCAACCTTTAAAGCAGGAAAGCTGCAGCACCAAGCAAACATCAGTTTGGGACAAGAACTTGAGCAAGAGGAAGTGTATAAATATTTTGGGAATTGATGAAGTATCAACAATAAAACATGAACAAATGTGAATAAAACTTAGTAAGGAATGTTTTAGAAAACTTAAATTAATCCTGAAAACAACATTGACATCTTAATTCAAGCTATAAACCAATTTGCTCTTCCTGTCCCAACTTACAGTTTTGGAGTGATTGACTGGCCCCAAAAGGTGCTAGATAGGTTAGACAGGAAAACAAGGATGCTTCATGCTTGCCAAATGATTTATAAAATCAGTGTATACCAAGATTATATATTCCCCATTCCGAAAGAGGTATGTCCCTCTTTGAAACTGATTACATGTATAGCTCTGCAATCGTGGAACTGCATACATATCTGCTGACCTCACAAGACCCAAACATAAGTAAAGTTTTGAAACATGAGGTGAATAAATCTAAGATGACTTCCCTTCTTAGTCTAGCAGAAGCATATCTGCGTCAAGCATGAATGGAAATCAAACCAGAAGTGGATAAAAATCAGGCAGCAACTGAATGCGCCAAAAAAAAAAAAAAAAAAAAAAAAAACAACAAAAGAAAGAATGTAAAGTGAAGGATCAGATGAGAAGGCAAGAAGTGTGGAAAATGCATACATATAGTTGCAAGTATAGAAAACTCCTGGAATAACCTCATGTTGATCAGGATCGAATGCAGGAGTGGTTAAGGAGAGGAGAATTCATACCAAAAGATGAAAAGTTAATATTGGGTGCCTAAGGTAGTGGGCTACGTACACATTTTTTTACAAAGTCCATTCAACATATAGGAGAAATGGACAAATGTAGGTTTTAAAAACAAAATTGGACAGTGGACTGTATACTGAAAGGCATAATAATGTGGTAAGATTGTTGCAGTGAGGGTTGTGCAATTATTATAATATTGAAGTAGCTGAAAAACACTGGAAACATGAATAGCAAAGCATCACAGAAAATGATAAAGTCTGTCACATGAGATCACCCATTACCAACAGTTCAAAGATAGATGCGAGAAAAAACAGATATAGTGGTCCATGAATAGAAGACAAAAGTAGCATTGATCATTGAAATCGTTACACCCAGTGACTACAGTGTGTTGCATACAGAAAGACACAAAGTCATAAAATGTCAGGATTTGCAGGCAGAAATGAGAGCAATGTGGAAGAAAGATACCCAGATAGTTCCAGTGGTAGTAGGAGCAACGGGTCTTATAAAAAAGAATCTACTATCTTATTTAGATATGTGACCAGTACATGTAACTCTGTATGAATTGCAGGAGGAGTCATTACCGGGCACATTGTGGGTTCTCCAAAGAGCACTTCTGGATGATACCAAATATTGAAAACATTAATTTTATGAACTTTAATCGTACTTTGACTTTGGAATAAGGTCCAAAGTGAAATTCTTCTTCCTGGTTACAACATCCACAGACTGGACAGAATAAAGAAATGTGGTGGAGTAGCAATTCTATATAAAGATGTATTAAAACTTCAAAGAATCCAATCTGACCCCCCCCCCCCTGTCCAACATAACAGCGAAATACTATCTTGTCAACTTGAAATCAACCCAAACACATAACCATGATCGCTGTCTACTTCCTTCCCGGTAATCATCTTTCCTTAATCGAAGACCTACTCTCCTGGTCTTCCCCTTCATTCAATCAAGAGACCATTATCATGGGAGATTTAAATATAGTTTAGTATACTTGCTCCTTGGACAGTCTCACTAATCACATAAATCTCTATGGTTAGACCCAAATTATAAATTCACCCACCAGGATGGATAAGCACATTGGCAGGCAGTTAGTTCTGGGCTGGACACTGACCACTAAACCTTCTCTAGTCTTGTCATGCCTAAGTGATCCCACCTTTCTACTAAGGCACAAACCCAACCTCCCAAAATCCACATTGTATAGACAGGTTTGAAATAAGAAACAATTCTCTGAAACTGCCTTTAAATCACTATTGCAGCATGGTGACTGGTCACCATTAAAACACCTCCACCTTAACTCTGCTGTGGAATACTAATTCCTTGTCATTCTAAATACTTCAGCTCCTGTTAGAAAGATAGAAAGATGTGTATAAAATCTAACTACTCCCCTTAGCTGTCAAAAGAAACTAAACAGTTACTCAAGGACAGATATAAAGCATGGTCCTGCTACCACAGTAACAAAAAACAAAGCTCTTTCGAAACTTGCCATCATCTTAGCAAAACTGAGATCAGAATTAAAAAAAAAAACTGCTATACTCAAATACAACAATCATAGATGTTTACTAGGCTAAAGACTACAAGGGCCTTTTTAAGCCTAGCTATGCACCCCAAATCTCTGAGTTCTGATATCCTTGATAATTTTAAGCATGGGCCTGAGAGATAAATCATTTACAGGTTGCTTGTTTGCATCAGAGACATAGGAGCCAAACAGGGATGAAGTTCCAGTTTCCCATCCGATTGTCCAAGTTGCACTTGAATTGGATTAGGAAGGAACTCTGCTTCACATGGATGGGGAGCCTGTTCCATACATAGGGTTGTCTCTGTGATACATGCCTATCTCTCCAGCAGGTTCTATTTATATCACAGGCAAGGTTTAAGTCTTTTGAACGGGTAATTCTAGTACTGTTTGTTTTGTGGATATGCAGGAGATCCATCAGAGTGGAGTCTGACAATGCCCTGTATGCCAGGCATAGATCTTCCCTCAAAAGCCTGTAAGAGACAGAATGCAGGGATAGGGCCTTGAGGCAGTCTGCATAGGACATATTACTTATGCCCTGCACTTTTAGTGAGGAACCTCTGTGGACATTCCAGTTGTTAGATATGCCTGGATAACTACATACCAAAGGGGGCATCATATTCAATGAGGTCTGATGAATGCTGAATATAGTGGAACAATGACTTCCTTGGACTTGGATGTCTTACCTTTGTTTATAAGTTGCGCAACATAGAATGATTTTCTCACCACTGTAGACGTGATGATCAAAGGCTAGATTACTATCTGTGTGTCCCCAAGTCCCTGACAACTGGGTCAGTTCTAAGGGGTGTGTTGTCAATATGATAGTTACCAGGGATGGATGACTTCCCAAAGTACTATTATGCATTTCTTGGCATTTAGTTTTAGTCCATGACTCTGAAACTAGTTGTTTGTCTGTGTCAGCCCCTCCTGGAGAACATTTGTGTCAGTGTGAGATTCAGTGACAGCTCCTAATTTGCAATCATCTGCAAATTTAGTCAGCCAGAGACCACTGACATTGGCCTTGACTTCTGAGAAATAAATGCCAAAAAGCAGCGGTCCAAGGACTGATCCCTGAGGGACTCAACTTGTGACTGGCTACTTTGTAGAGGTGGACTCCCCAAGTCTAACTTCTGGGTCTTGTCTGTGAGCCATTTGGCTATCCACTGGGTGACATACAGGTTTGTACCCGACCTCTTGAGTTTGCCAACAATGCCTGAGTGGGGTAGTGTGTCAAATGCCCTGGCCAGGTCAAGGTAGGCAGTGTGAACAATTTTGCCCTTATCCATTGCTTTGGTAATCTTCTCAGAGAAGTCCACCAGGGTAGGTAGGTATGATCTGCACTTTACGAAACCAAACTGGGTTAGGTCCAGTGTCTGGAGGTTTATTATGTCTCTATTGATCATCTCCATGATAATTCTTTCCATGGCTTTACATATAAGATTAGTGAGACTTATGGGTCTGTAGTTTCCAGAGTTTGTAGATGGCCCACCTTTGTGAAAAGGAATGACAACATTCTCCATTTATGAGGCACAAAGCTTGTTTGGAGGCTACAGTTATATAGTAATTCCAGAGGTCCTGATAAGTCATGTTTCATGCTATTTAGAAGGCATCCTGGGATATTGTCTGGACCCATTGATACAGTGTTCTTGGTCTTAGAGAGAACATTAAGGACCTGTTCCTTAGTGATAGTAGGGGGAGTTATATTTTATGATATTTCCTGAGGGAAGGTTAAGGGGGAGAGGGGAGTAAAGTTGGAGCTGAATTTATCAGCCAGCAGGTTTGCTACATCTTCTGGCTCAGTATAGGTGGCTCCATTTACAATGAGCTCTACACACAATTGTGTATTGCCTTTGAGGTTGCGGACATGGCTAAATAATGCTTTGCTGTTGTCCTTGGCCTGGAAGGCCAAACTTACCTAATATTTGGCCCTGCTAGACTTTTTGTCCTCTGAGTTGTTTGTTTAGTTTAAGTAGAGTGCTTTTAGACTGATTGGGTGCTGCACCTCCTAATTTTTGCCTTGATTTTCGTCCTCCTGTTATACATCTGATTGATTTTGTGATTCTACCAGGGTGGCTTGTTTTTTTGACTTAGTTCTGTACTTTTTCCTGGTGGGTACAGCTGCCTCTATACAGCTATTAACATGCTTGTACAGGGTTTCTGTTAACAGTTTTGCACAGGCAGAAGTGTTCTCAGGGTTTATAGGGGCTTGACATTTTGCAAGGCTCTCAGTTAATAGCAGGAGGTTAGCCTTAGAATAGTTTCTGAATATCCCCAGTTTAGCTGGGGGTCCAGGTTATATTTTTACTTCAAAGGAGACCATTTTGTGGTCTGACCTTACCAGGGCAAGGCATTAGAGTAGGGGGTGTGCAGTACTCTCCCATATTAGTGAGAACCAGATCCAGTATCGTTGCACCCCTGGTTGGTGTATTGACTGTCTGGTCCAGGGAGTTTGTGTTTACAAAATCCAGGAATCTCTGTGCATGGTATGTTTCATGTCGTATAGGATTCCCAGTTAATAATAGGGTAATGAATATGGTATTGGTTTGGATGTTTAGTGTTTCTAATAAGTTTAAATACATGGTATGGGTTTCCTGGGTCATAGAGGGGGAGACCTATAGCTTGCAAGGAAGTGGTATTGGATTTTGCCTATGGTGATTTGAACATGGAGCAGCTCAAGTGGATTGTCCTGTCTGACCAGCCTTGAAGTATATTTATTTTTGATGTAGATAGAGACACCTCCACCTTTAGTCCCTGCCTGTGAAGTAGCTGGTCTAAATGCGTGGAATGCATTGTAACCCTGCACTTTTGGTGTACTCTCCGCGGCTTTAAACCACATCTCGGAGACCGCACAGACATCAGCATTCTCTAGGGTAAGGAGCGCTTCCAGGGAGTGAAGTTTTTTGTTTCGGCTCCTAGCATTGAGCAGTAATACCTTTAGATTTCCTTGGTTTTGATTTGTTATGTTGGAAGTACTTACAGTTTGGCATTGCCTAAAAAAAAGCACTATGGGGAAAGACAGTGTTTTAGCTAATATTCAAAAGCCTAAAGGGGAGAGGTGCAAGCCATCCCTGGCAAAGCAACATGGTCTGACCATCTCCTTCCATGCTGACAAATATTGCACCCCCTCCTTTAGAACGACACCAGAAACTAAGCCAATTATTAAAGTCCATCATCTTTTGTTTGTACTGTGGTATCATCTTGGAGAAGGTAAAATGCTGCTCAGTGCTAGGCTCATACCAGCCTGAGACGCACATTCCGAAAGCTCTATGATGTCTCGGGTCATTTACTCCCACATGGACTATGACCGAGTCAGATTGGTAATTGTGATCCAGTGGCCCGAGTGCATACGTAATGTGGCGCATCCTAGCCCTTGATCAGCAACTGACTGTAACTTTCTCCTTACTCAGTCTGGTGAGAGGGACATCAGTGTGTCTCACATTGGAGTCTCCAATGACTAGAATGTTGGATTGTGTGGTGACTTGCCTTATGGTCTTAGAGGTATAGGCTCCATGAGATGTAGCCCTATATGTTGATGTGGGTGTTGTTATGAAAAAGTGCATTTGGGACTGCTGAGGGTATTTCTTATGTGCACTTTGTCTAGGCGGTCTTTGTTGTTTAGGAAGGTTACATGTAAATGCCTCAGTATAGGTGGGTCTATATGTCTGCTTTGAATTGTGTGTGATGGGTGCAACATGTGTACTACTGACAGCCTTATTGACATTAGGAATAGTTTTATGTGAGAGCTTTGCCTCCAGTGACTTTGTGTAAATACATCTCTCACATACCGTATCAGTTTGTTTGAGAATTAACTGGTAGTCAGTAAACATGAGGCAATTTCTGCATTGCCTTAGGATGCCCATATCCACCAAGCTGGTAACAGAGACAGTAGGAAAGTTCATATCCATGGCAACAGACCCCTTTTTTATTGATTAGGCAGTTGGAGTGCGAATATCATCACTGTCAGGAGTGTCTAGTTTGCAACTATGTGGACAATGCTTGTCACTGAAAACTAGTTGTCCTGTGTGAAACTAGGTATTGGAGAAATTTCAGTTGTGCTTTTACAAGAAAAATGTCACTCAAGGTGCCTGAGTCTGTTCTGAGCACTGCCAAACACTTGAGGGGAAACTAATATGAAGACCTTGAAAATTTAAGGATGAAGTGTTTAGGCAGATATTCTGAAGTTAGAAAGAAATCAAGCAGTACTTACTGAAAACAAATAATTAGCATGTTAAGAGTGATGAAAAGAGGGGAGTCGCATGAATGGCTACTGCCTGGCTACTTCTAATGCTGGTCTCACCTCAGCTTCACTCTGTTGGGATACAGTACTTCTTTGCTTCTTCTCTCACCAGAAACAAAATGTTAGCACCAATCCCAAGAAGAGTAGTAGGCCACAGCCTGTTTAGTGATCCACAGTCTTGTCCCAGATGATGCAAGGGTCTGTAGTCTTGTAGCCTTTTTCTGGTAGATGCCTCGAATTGCAACCAGACCAGTCAGGTACGTTAAGTGCAGGCACTCTCCAACCAGAAAGAGTCAGGAATCAATTCACTCTGCTCCTACTCTCACCAGGATCAGAATATAAGCACAGAATCATATCGCAATAGTCCCCAAAATTCTGGGAAAGTATCAAAAAACAACTTTAATCTGTTCGGTCCACAACTCCACCTTCCACAATACCAAAAATAGTTCATAGGTGTGTACTAGGCTAATGGCCCTGGAGCCTTTACAAGCCTAGCACCATAGGATTACCCTGGCATTGTGCCACCCGATCTTGGTTCCTAGTGCCTCTGTCGAGTAGAGACATTGGAGTGATCTCCGGGGTGAATTTTCTATTTCCCATCCACTCATCAGGATTTCTCTTTGGCTACACAGTTCAACTCCCACTTTATTAACTCAATCCTATCTCTGGTAAACAATAACAACACCACCCCACAATCTATTCCACTCCTGTCCTCTGCTGCTACCACCCCTTTCTTCCTTAACCTCATCCAAGCGTCCACCATAAAGAAACTGCTAAATAAACTAAAACCCACAACCGATCAACTACCCAACTTGCATTTCAAGTTAGCAGCTGACACCATCACCTATCCCATCAGTAGATCAGTCCGAGAACAGTACATCCCTAAACTCTAGAAAGTTTCCTACATGATCCATCTCCACAAAGGAGGTGTCTCAACAGAATTTTTCAACTACAGACCAATAGCTGTTCTCTCTCCATTGACAAAAGTCCTTGAAAACTGCATCCACTCGCAGATAATGAACTACCTTACCTCCAGTAAATTTCTAACAACCTCCCAGCACAGCTTCAGTCCCAAGCACAGTACTACAACAGCCCTATTAAGCTTCACTAACACCATTAACCACCTAACAAATAATGGTCAACAAGTTGCATCTATCTTCTTAGATTATGTCTAAGGCATTTGATATGGTATCACATCAAAAACTCCTTAATGAGCTAGCATCATTCAACTTATCTTACTCAGCTCTATTTTGGTTTCACAAGTATCTTAAATTGTCAGTAAGCAGCAAAATGGCAAAATGACCTATCCTCACACTTACCAGTCTCAGTCGGCATTCCACAAGGGTCAATCTTAGCTCCACTTATTTTGCAATCTTCACCAACAAACTATGTACAGCAACCAATCATGGCAACCACTATTCAATATGTAGATGATTCAACTCTAATCTGCTGTACTCCCTCCCTGTCTCAACTTCAAGGAAAAAAAACTCAAAAAAGTATTTTTCAAACATAGAAACTTACTTCTCCAAACAGCAACCAATCCTAAATCCCAACAAAATTAAATTAATTCTCTTCTCCAACAAAAAGTCCATGAACCAAGCAACACCCTTTATCTACTCAGCCAATAACACCAAAATTAGAAGCCATCCCTCAAACCAAACTATTTGGGGTCACCATCGATAGTAACCTAAGATTTGATAAGCATGTTGCACAGGTTATTAAAAAGACCCATATCAAACTCTGCTCAGTATACAGAGTCAAGCAATTCTTACCAAACGGTAGCAGACAAGCCATTGCCAGAACCTATCTTCTCTCTACTTTGCTGTACGCCTCTCCAATCTTTACTAATCTCAAAAAAACAGACCTAGCCAGACTGGAGGCATGCTGTAACAAAATTGCCAAATTCGCAACAAACTCCTCATATAGATCCCACCACTGCACAGCACTTCATAGACTAAACTGGCTAGAATTACCCAACCTGCTCTCTTTGAACCAACTGACCATAGCACACATCGTCACTAAACCTGATAACTGCCTAGTACTCCACAGTCTCATTCACCCATTCACTTACCACAGAACCCTAAGATCCTCCAACAATTCCCTACTACACGTCACAAAAATCTAATTTTTATTTTTTATTTTACATTTGTTGACTGGGCTAGTCCAACTGGATATATGTCCATTTTCAGGGTCTATATTAGAACCGCAAAAGCCCATTTGAGTGAATACGTAAACATTGACACATTGCGCGAATCGCGAGTACACCGAATGCTCGAAACCACGAAATTCAAAATCTCAAACCAGCATAGTTGGCCAACCCCACCGCTTGCTACATACTACCCACCCAAACAAAATAAATAAACCACATACATACACGAACCGAAATCCTTCTTCTAACCCTACACTAAACCTTATATACATTACTATCTATGCACTTACCTTAACCCACACCCTAACCCTAAGGTCCGTAACTATCGCACACTTACCTTACAGAGCTATACCGCAGAAGGGCCAACTATGCCAGTTCGAGATTTTGAATTTCACGGTTTTGGGCGTTCGGTGTACTCATGGTTCGCGCAGTGTGTGTCGACGTTTACGTATTCACTTAAACGGGCTTTTGCGGTTCTAATATAGACCCCATTTTCAGTAGAGGCCCAGGGAGATAAGCTCCAGTAATGAAATAATAGCAACATCAGTTCAGTTCAATTTTAAGACCATAAATGCAATTTTGCATAACAGCATTGTATTCATATAGCTAACATATTTTAAAAAGAAAGAAACAAGAATTTATAAGGTAGAGATAGGATTATACAGTGGAAAGCTTGCTATGCAAGTTCATACTCTGTAGAGGTTCCCAAGAAAGACTAAGTCAAGACAGACTTAAGTAGCTTGCAGATCATATTCTCTAAGGTTCATGAAGGAGGTGGAGTGCAGCAGTAGTGAGATAAGTAAGCAGTGGACATAGCAAGAGGGGATTATTAGTCTGGGTTAGTACACAGGCAAAGCCAGTGAGAATTAAGTTAAACTTTAAGTTGCTTTTTGAAGAGTAGTGTTGAGGGAAGAGAAGAGAGTTCACTAGGAAGCAGGTTCCAGATTTTCCCCACGGTGTTGGAGAACAGTGAATCTCCAGCCTTATTGTTGTATTTATGAATGGCTACCAGTAATTTACTTGCTGAGTGTAGGGTTGCAAGATTTTTGTAGGGGGTGATAAAGGTAATGAGTACTGGAGTATTACTAGGCTGATAAAGGGTCTTGTGGGCAATAATAAATTGGTGAAACTGAAGCTGATTATGCAGTTCCAGCCATCCTAGCTGTTTTACATTGAGACAATGGTGGGTTGTAAATGGGGAGCCAGTGGCAAATCTGGCAGTATTATTATAGGAGGTGGCCAGTTTGTTGAGGTTGGTTTTGAATAGATTGGTATAAATGGGTGAGGCATAGAGGAGGGTGGAGATAAGATTGGTGTGGGCAATAGTAGTTCTAGCCATTGGAGTAAGGAAAGGTTTAATCGTATAAAGGGAGCCTAGTTTTCAGTTAACTGATTTTATTGTGGTGTTAATGTGTGTGTCAGGTTGTGGTCAATTGTTACTCCTAAGAGTTTAGTGGTTGGGTCAGGAGATATGGCATTGCCATTATTAGATATAATTGTGAGGTTTATTGGGTAGGATTTTTGCGTTGGAGTGAGGAGCAATAATTTTGTTTTTTTGGGGGTTAAGGAGGAGGCAGCGCTGTAGGAACCAGTTTTCTACTATATTAAACACTTTTTGGGTGAGGGAGTGGAGTTCAGATGAAGAAGTAGCGGAGCATATTAATATGGAATCATCTGCATATTGTATGCAGGTAGCTTGAGGAATTTTTTCATTTAGATCATTGATAAAAATTGAGAATAGGAGAGGGCCCAAAATAGAGCCTTGAGGGACACCAAGGGTAATAGGGAGATGTGTGGATAGATTGTTATCCCAAAGCACAGCCTGCTACCTACTCTCTAAGTAGGACTTGAACCATTGTAGTGCTTGTGTATCTAGAGAGAGGGATTTAAGTAAATTTATAAGTACCTGATGGTTAACCATGTTGAAGGCTTTTGAGAGGTCAATAAACAGTGCTGAGGTTAGAGTATTGTTATTACGATTTTTGTTAATACAGTCAGAAAATAAGAGGGCAGTGGTGGTGCTATGGAATGGCCTAAAGCCATGCTTTACAGTTAACTAGTAAATTATTTTGGAGTAGGTGATCTAGTAGTTGTCAGTGGATGCATTTTTCCATTATTTTTGCTAAAGGAGAGAGTAAAGCTATTAGGTGATAGTTTGAGAGTTCAGTTGAGTTACCGCCCTTCTGTAGTGGGATAATATGGGAGATTTTCCAGATAGATGGGATAGTTCCTTCAGTAATGGTTCTGTTTTATGGATGGAAATGAGATAGGCTACAACTTTAGCTGCTATTTGCAGATATTCAGCTGGAAGAAGGTCAGCCAAGGGGGTGCATGGTTTGAGTTTTTGAAGAAGGGTGCAGATGAGGGATGTTGGAACTGGTTGTAAATGAAATGAGGGAGGTAAGCTAGTTGTGGAGGAAGGCAGGTTTGTGCTAACAGGAGGTAGGGAATTAGCTAGAGATTCGACGGCTTCAGTAAAGAAGGTATTAAAGGCATCCACAATAAGCTTAGGATTGTCGTGGGTGGTGCCTGATGGGGTTGGTGTTTAGGAGTGCCCTGGATAGAGGAGTCTATTAATACCTGTCCAGAACTTTTTTGGTTTATGTTGGTGAGTTTGTTGGAGTTGAAATTAAAAGTTTTTTTTTGTCAAGAAGTATAGATTTTTTTTAGTAGCATTTCTCAGCTGTCTAAATTTTTGATGATCTGTTGGGTTTTTAGAAGATCTCCATTTGGCCCAGATTTTTTTCTTAGTAGGATTTTATGCATGGTCGTGAGCCATTGAGCAGTTTTAGTCCTATTTCTGATAGAGCAAATAGGGGCATGGTAGTCCAGGATTTGTAGGAATTTGGTGTTAAAGTATAACACTGCTTCCTGTAGTTGGAGGTGTTTTAGGGGTGACCAATCACATGCCTTAAGTTCAGTTTGGAAGCTTTCCTGGGTTAAAATTTCTGTTAGTCCAGGTAGTTCTGTATAAGGTTGGGTTGGGAATATTGATCATTTGTCTAATTATATAGGTCAGTGAGTGGTCACTAATGTCATCAGGAAGGGTACCTGCTTTTTATATAGGTTCATAGGTTCATAGGTTCATACTAGGCTATCTGCCCAAGGGCATTTATAAGCCTAGCCCATAGTTATGTGGCTTTCGCCACCCCTTTAGTTTGAATAAAAACTATGCCTATCATTTTTCTGTGCCTCTGTCAAGCAGTGACACTGAAGTAATCCTTGGGGTATATCTGCGATCTCCCATCCATTGGTCAAGATTCCTCTTGAACAAGGCCAGGGAGGTGCTCTGCCTCACATGTACCGGGATTTTGTTCCACAGCATAGGGAGTCTCTGGGTGATGAATCTGTCCCTCCAGCACGTTCTATTTATAACCGTGTCAAGGTTTAAGTCTCCGCCCTTGTGGTTCTGAGGGATCTAGATTTTTGAGGTGAAGCATACTCATCAAATCTGGGTTTGACATGGCCTTATATGTCAGGCACAGGTCACCTCTGAGCAAGCGGTATGAGACTGAATAGAGCTGGAGTTCTTTCAGTCGGGCAGCATAAGACATATTTTGAGACCCTTTATCCTTTTGGTGAGGAACTTTTGGGGCCTTTCAAGCTGCAGCAAGTGTCTGGTCAGATACATTCGAACGGGCATTGTACTCAATCATAGGTCTAATGAGTGATGAGTACAGGGGATGATGACCTCCCTTGATCTAGATGTGAATCCCTTCATGATCAGGTGGGCGATATAGAAGGTTTTCCTAACTACTTTAGCAACATGAGTGTCAAGCGAAAGGCTACTGTCAACTTGGGTCCCCAGATCCCTGATGACTTTTCTGTGCTCAGTGGATTGCCACCTATATGGTAGCTAGGGGTAACCTTGTTTTTCCCGAAGGGTATGACTATGCATTTTTGGCGTTTAACTTCAGGCCATGGCTCTGGCACCAGTTATCCGCTTCTGTGAGGCCCTTCTGGAGGATATCTGTGTCAGATGTGTTTTCGACTATGGCGCCCAGTTTGCAGTCATCTGCAAACTTTGTCAGCCATAACCCTCCTGTGTTTGCTTGTACTTCAGAAAAGTAGATGCCAAACAAGAGTGGACCCAGGACTGAGCCCTGTGGGACACCACTTGTGACAGGCTTTGAGTCTGACATGGCTCCAGCAACTCTGACCCTGTGGGTTCTGTCACTTAGCCAGTTTGCAACCCATCTTGTGATGTATGGGTTTACATTCAAGCTGATGAGTTTTTCGATGATACCTGAGTGGGGTATTGTGTCGAAGGCCTTTGCCAGGTCGAGGTAGGCTGTATGGACTGCCTTTCCTCATCAATGGCCTTGGTGACTGTCTCGAAAAAGTCAACCAAGTTTAAGAGGCAGGATCTGCCTTTGACAAAGCCAAACTGGGTTGGATCCAAAGTCTGCAAGTTCCCTATGTCTTTATTTATGAGTTCCATTATGATCCTCTCCATGGCTTTGCAGATAAGGCTTGTCAAGCTAATGGGGCTGTAATTTCCAGGGTCTGTGGAGGCACCGCCCTTATGAAGTGGGACCACAGTCGCCGGCGCCACTCCTTGGAGTACGTATCCTGAGGTGAGGCTAAGATTAAACAGCTGTCCTAACTGTGGGTTTAATTCCTCGTTGAGTTCATGAAGCACACAGCCGGGGACACCATCCGGTCCCATGGATGCTGTGTTTTTGCCTTAGTGAGGGCAGTTCTCACCTGGGCGTTGGAGATGTTTGGGGGCTACAATCCTCTGGAATAGATATCTCTCCTTTTGGGGAGGGGAGAAGTTTGCACTGAACCTGTCAGCCAGTATGTTAGCAATGTGTGTAGGTTCAGTAATTTTCACATCATTTTGAACTAATTCTGAGCATATCTGGGAGTTTCCTCCTAGGTTTCTAACATAGCTAAAGAAGGCCTTATGATTGTCTTTAGAGTCCTTGGCGATTTTTCTCTCAAAATTTGCCTTGGATGATTTTATGAGAGCTCTTAGTTTTTACTTATAATGATCAAAGGTGTCTTACCTTTCAAGGATTTTGCTCTATCTTGTAGTAGCTTCCTCCTTTTGTTGTAGAGCTTGTTTATGGCTGGGGTCCACCAAACTGGACGCTTGCCTTTGGTACAGAGAGTCTTAGTTTTGTTTGGGATTGCCTGATCCATGCAGTCCTGTAGGTGCTGGTAGAAGGCATTTGTAAGTGATTCAGCGGTTTGAGTAATGTTTACCACTGGCTCAGGGGCCTTAAAGGAGACCACACTAGTTTTTAGAAGTGTGAAATCGGCTTTTGAGAAGTTTTTCACTGTGGTCTTTTTGTTTCAGGTGGGGCGGTATGAGGACCTCCATCGAGATTAGCTGATGATCTGATCTCACCAGTGAGGGGTATACTTCGGTGTTGAACATTTAGATCCCATGTTCGTGATGATGAGATCAAGTATGTTTTCTCCTCTTGTGGGGATGGTGACTAGTTGTTCCATGGCATTTGAGTTTATGAACTCCAGGAATCTTTGGGTTAGAGTGTTCGGGCTTGAGTAGTGTTCCCAGTCTATATTAGGGTAGTTGAAGTCACCTAGTATGATGGTGTTTGGAGATACATTTATCCTCCAATGTTTTCAGGAAGGCCATGTGAGGTTCCTGAGTTTGAGAGGGTGGCCTGTAACATGCTACAAATTGCAGAGCAGTCTTGCCTATGGTTAATTGCACCTGGATGGTCTCCGATGCATCGTGCGTTGCCACCATCCTTGAGGTGTGGGTGTCCTTTATGAATATGGACACCCCCCCTCCTTTCTTGGTGTTGTCCGGATTTTGGGGCCGGAACGCATGATATGAGGTGAAACCTGTTAGTGCTGGGGTGCTCTCAGGAGCCTTGAACCAGGTTTCTGTCACAGCACAGACATCGATGTTCTCCATATTGAGAAGGGCCTCGAGTGCGTGCATCTTGAGAGTGAGACTTCTGGCATTGAGCAGCATTACCCTTAGTTTTTTCCTTTTGGTGTTCTAGGGTGGTAGGTTTAGAATTTGAGCCTTGCCTAAAAAGGCACTATGGGGATGGCAAGAGCCTTTGCCAATATCCGGAAGCCCAGGGTGACAGGTGCAAGCCGTCCCTTGAAGCAGCATGGCTTGTCCAGCATGTCATCCCAGGCAGACAGACATTGGATCCCTTTGAATGACACCAGAATTTAAGCCAATTATTAAAGCTGATCATCTTATCACTGTATTGTGGCATCATTCTAGGTGAAGGTAGGATACTGCTCAAGGTCAGGGTCATACCTGCCTGGGCTACATAATCAGAGAGCTCCTCGATGTCCCTTTTCATGTAGTCCAAGGAGGTACGTCTCAGGTCGTTGACACCAGCGTGGACAATGACTGAGTCGTACTTGTACCTGCTGTTGAGAGACCTGAGTGCTTGTGTTATGTGGCGGATTCTAGCGCCCGACAGGCAGCTTACTGTGACCTTCTCCTTGCTCAGTCTGGTGAGCGGGACGTCAGTGTGTCTGACTATGGAATCACCAATGACAAGTGTGTCTGGCATTTTGTTTGGCCTTAAGGGCTGTGACTGTTTGACACTCTGACTGTGTGGTCTATGTGTTGCATGTGTTGGGTCGTGAGGTGGTAGTTGTTTGGGTGTCTGCTTTGGTGGCCTCTGCTCTTTTGGTAAATTTTTGATCAGAGCCTCCGAGTATGTCTTTGTGTGAGTATGTGTATGATTTGAAGTTGTGATGGTACCATGTGTGACTGGGTATGTATTGTGTGTGGTTACCTTCTCCTCCTGTCTGGTCTTGCCAGTCCTATGTTGAGAGAGCTCAGCCTCCAGTTTGGCCGTATAGTTGCATCTCGCATGTATTTGTGTTTTGTGGGAGGAGGAGAGGATTGTCTGGTACATGAGGCAATTGTAACATTGCCTCAATATTCCCAGGTTCACCAGTTGAGCTGGAGAGGACACTAGCAACTGATCCCTCGACATACTAGAAGTAGTAGATAAAGAGACTTTCAAAGGACTCCGGGGGAAGTGGGTTTTAGGCTGGTGGGGTACTATCTATAATAAGAGTGCTTTATCAAGGTGCAAGTACTGTAGGAGTAAGTGCTAGGCTTTACAGATAGAGAGTAGTCTACTTGGGAATCAAGTAGAGATGAACTTTTCAGTTATAGGATATGCTGCTTAGATCAGCAGTACAGCTCGAGGAAGGTAGTTCTAAGGGAAAATTTGAAGAGTGGAATTTAAATGGCCCGAATAGTTAACCTTGTTTAACCTCCGCTGCTCTTGTGTGCAACAGTGGCAACTCCGCGCTAACGCGCGTTTAGCGTGTTTTATAGCAGGGGGCTGAAGGGAGCTAGGAATTGGCCCAAAACGACCAATGGACTACTAGCTTCTGGCTGAAACTTCACCAAATCGGACAGAAAGGCCGCTCAGTGCTTCCCACTCCCACTGGTAAGCAAAGAAACTTCCCTCCTTCCTAATAAGGCAATGGATCAGTAACAGGAACTAAAAACAAAGCCCAGGGATCAGCAACTCTGAAACTGGACTACTCTAGTTCAGTAAGGCGGGAAAACAAGAGATTTTTTTGTTTTATTACAGAGATAAGGAAAAAAACAGACAGTAAATGCTATAAATCGGCTAGCGCACTTTAGTGTGTAGCCTACAGAAACAATTTGCAACAATTAGTAACTTAAAGTGCAATAAACAGTGTAAAATGCAGAAATCTTGTAAGGGGATGACTATTTATCAGAATCCAGTCTAAGGTGCTTTCTTTGTTATTGGGTTTATGGATCCTGATGGGGGTTGTAATTGTTTGGGAAAAACATATAGGTTTAAATGGGTGATAAGGCTGGCTGAAGTACAGTTGTTCCAGTCTATACTGAAATCGCCCAGCACTATAGTTTCTTGAGGGAAGGAAGTAGAAAGCCGGCTAAGGATATTTTCAAGGGTGGTGATTTTATTGCCAGGAGGAAGGTAGGAGTATATTATATAGGTGGATTTGCAGGCATTGACCTGAAGTTTAGAAATAAGGATTTCAGTGTTACTATCTAAAGGTAGTTGTGCGTCTGCTGAAGTAACTTGTAGCCCTGATTTGTATAATATTGCTAACCCTCCACCCTTTTTGGTTTTGCGGTCTATTCTCAAAATATTATATCCAGGTGGGGTGATTTCATTGTCTTGGGTTGTAGGTTTTAGCCATGTTTTTGTTAGACATAGGATATCAAAAGAATGTACTTCTAAGAGAGCGTGAAGGTTGGCAATTTTATTGTTTAAGCTCCGTATGTTGAGATGTGCTATAAAGAGGGAGTTAGGAGTTCTTGTGGGGGTGAAAGAAGTAGAGGGATTTGGTCTTAGGGGGCAGTGGCGTCTTTGTTGTTAGGGCCAGGGTTGGGGTGTATAGGGCTAGGGTTGGGGTGAATGTCGCCATCTAGTAGGTGGTGTTGTTTAAGTCTTTGTGTGAGCGTAAGAATTTACGGAATATGTTTGGTGATTTCCTGGCTTGGAGATGAGTAATGTGGGCTAGTCTATGGTACTTTGGTAGTGGGTAGATGGATGTAGATGTTATGTTTGTGTGGTTTAGGGAGGCTGCTTCTGTTGGTAGTAAAGTTTGCTTAATGGGATGGTGAAATTCAGTCTAGGTGAGGTGTTCATAGGTGGTTAGAATGTAGGATATAGATAGAAAGGTAGGAGTGCATATAAGAGTAATAGCTGTATGTGTCTAGACATGGGTACTATGGGCATTATAAGAGGAAAATGATAAGTTTCTAAAAAGGTGGTAGAGATTGGTAAAAAGTAAGATAGGAGAAAAGTCCTACCTAGTGTGCTAGTACTTTAGTGAGTAGCAGAGACCAATTGGATGATTATTACTTTGTACTTTAATGAGTAAAAGTAAGTGATTGGATGTGTAGGGGTGGGGGTGTGGTTACTAGAGGTATAAGGCTAGGCAAACGGAGCAGGTTTTACACCAGACCGCGATTCTGCGGAGTCGATCAGTGAGCCCCAATTAAAAAAACAAAGGGTATATGCAAGGTAATTGTTTTAGCTATGTTACCAGCTTCCTTGCAATATCTAGTATTCAGGTACTTTGGGTTTAGTTTTTTTGGGAAAAGAAAGCTGTAATCTATCAGGGGGTAGTCTAGAGGAAGATTTGGCTAGTGCTGCAGTTCCCAAGCGGAGTGCTATAGTGTTACGTTAGTCACACAAAAAGGTTGATAGCAGTACAAAGTTATTTAACCTTGTGTCCTTTCAGTTAGTTTAGTAGACAATTTAAGATAATCCTGCAGCAGAGTTCTTATTTGTGTCCACAGAAGGCCCTAGAGTAGCAGATCTTTCCTTAAGGGTGGGCTGGGAAGGGTGAAAGACCTTAGAGTTTCCGCTGCCGATGGGTTCGCGAGCACTAGCAATTGAAAACCTAATAATAGCTATTGAGACGCCCTATATTCCAACCAGATCTCCAAAGCCTGGGACTCAGTCCCACAGAATATCCTTAACACCACCAGCTAAGCCAAGTTCAAACAACTTCTTGGGGCCCACCTAGCCAGTAACTGGCAATGCCCATGTACTGCCCCTGGCAAAGCTTAAGCAAGTACTTCCTCCATCCAGCACTCTTCACCACCTCTTGCTTACCTCTATCCTAATTACTTACCCACACTCCTTCTCCTATCCCTCTGCCAAGTCTCCCTATAATTGCTGTCTCATCAGCTACCCCCTCTTTCCCCTTTTCTGAGATATCCTAACATATCTTCCCTCTGTAGTCAACTAACTCCTCATATTTTGCAGGACATGCCTACAAAACATTACCATCTCCTTTTCTTTCTTCAGCTAACCCCCTATATGCTACAAGTTATTCCTGCAAAACATGACACACTGTTCGTATGAGTGCATCAGTTTTGCTACTCCTAGACATTTTTAGCTGTTTGATTAACAGTATCCTAACAAACACATTTGTACACAACTTTAAATATATGCTATTTTTGTAACTGCACATACTGTACTTGTATTGTTTTTGTATTGAAATCTACTATTTTGTTTCTTTTTTATGGTGTTGTACTGATTTCTACTACTGCATGTGTATTGTTTGGTATTGTACTGTATGTTTTGCTTTTGTGGTGCTTGTATTGTATTATTTTTTGCTTTTGTGGTGCCTGTATTGTACAGTATTTTTGCTTTTTTACTTTTGTGGGTCTTTTCTCCATAGGCCTCCACTTGAAAATGGGCTGTCCGCCCTGACAGATTATCCCAGTAAACAAATGTTAAATAAATAAATAAAATAAAAATAAATATCCCTTCAAATCAGGTAAACCTCCTAAACCAGCTTGTTCTGTTGGAAGGGTCAATGTATCCCACTTAACTTAGTTTCCCTCCCAGATAAATTCCTTTAATTCTTTATTAATTACTGTCCATAACTTCTTGAGTTGATGAAAGCATGCCGGACCCATATACAAGACTAAATGGACTAAAATCATTCTCTCTTCTTGTTTCTTTATTCATATTCATAAATAAGTTTTTCCAGTTTCTCAGTTTTTGTATTGTATTGTATTTTATTTAGTCTCCTTCCACATATCAATAGCTGCTTTAACAGAAGCCTTTTTAACCCATACTCCTAAATACTTTATCTTATTGTGTTCATATAAATATAGGTATTGCTGAACCAATTCATGTGTGGGTACATAATTTATGGCTATAGCCTTCAATAATTTTATATCTCAAAAAACTTGAAACCGTCACAAATGTTTCACAACACTGAGATGTCCTTTTCTGGATTTATCAGGTACAGAGTAATATCCACAAATAAAACCAACTTTTCTTGACTACTGGCTCTAAATGTAAACTAAATAACAAAGGGGAAAGAGGATACCCCTGCCTGGTTCCTCTATTCAAATGCCACTTGTCTGAGAGGAACCCCTCCACTTTAATTCTTGCCTCTGATCCTTCATATATCCTCCTAATTAACATTATTAGTGTGTCAGGGAATGCAAATGCTTCCAATGCCCAACTTGTAAAATCTAAGCTTACTCTGTCAAATGCTTTCTTTGCATCAAGACCCACCAACAACAGAGGTATTTTCTTATATTCTGCTTCCCCTCTGAATTATCATTATTGTTCTGTTAATATTGTCAAATGTTTGCCTCCCCTCCACAAAACCACACTGATCTATATCTTTCAATTTTAGCAACATCCCATTTTTTTAGCCAGTGTAGAGATAAACACTTTATAGTCATAATTTTAAATTGAAATAGGTCTATATTAAACTGGTTCTGAAGGGTCTTTACCATCTTCAGGTAACACAGCAACTACAGCTTTCTTTCAAGAAATTGTTTTCCCCTTCCTGTTAAAATATTGTTAAACAAAATCTTACAGATTTTTATAAATTTGGTATTAATTTTTAGCATTAGCTTCCTTAATGGATTTATATCCCCCTGTTATGCACTCCAGGTGGAGTTTCACATAGAACTAGACCAGACATTACATTTGTCACACAGATGTCTACCTTTAAGTAACATAAGAAACAGAATTTAGTGACAGTTCCAAAGTCTTTCCAAATAATTCAAGATTTCATCATTAGGTCACTGTTGTAGTAGCCTAAGCTATATGGGGTATATCCTGCCAAAGTTATGAAAACTGGCCAGCTTCCAAAGATTTAGGGCACTTTTTGTGCCCCATATCTGCTGTGCAGCTCGAGGAGAGCAGCATCAGTCAGAGGCTAAGATGCCAAAGTCTCTGTTACACTCTGTCTAATAGGCCTTTTGTTATCTGAAGCCGACATGCAGACTGTAATTTGAGAAAGTATGTTTGCAGTTTTTATTAATCAGATCTTTGAGTTTTTGAAGTTTACAAAATTACAGTGACTTTGAATTAATGAACATGCTAAATTTCATGCAGTGTAATGTTTTCTGAAACTAGTTTGTCATGTTATGCACATGCATTTCAGACTACTTAATTGAATTATAAAAATGAATTTTTACGGCATGATTTTTTTTAAAAGCCGCGGTGGTACAGCGGTAGCGTTGTTGCCTCACAGTTCTCCTGTTCGATTCTCGGCTGGAGTACCTTCTGTGTGTAAGTCTGCACGTCCTCTCCGCGGTCGAGTGGCCTCTGAAAGACATGCGTAAATGGGCGTGCCTTTGCTGAAGGTTGGGCTGGCAACTCGGCACCATAAAAATCGACTGTCAATCATTAGCGGACCGGAGTTCTGCTGTGGCGACCCCTAACCGGGAAAAGCCGAAAAGACAAACAAATGGCATGATTTTTTTTGGGAGTACTGATGGAATTTGAACCTGGATAAAGATAGTTCCACTACAGTATATAACTTTTGTTTTCCATTTGCAAGATGTAGTCATTGTATGTGGATGGTTCAGACTTTAATTTTTTGGCTTGAATTTAAATATATTATCTATGATGATGTCATAGATATGGATCCGATGTGGTCTTTTCTGTTTGCTTCAACCTGTGAGTTATGTGATCCATTATTGGTGCCTTAGATTCTTTTAACTATGAAGCTCTGTCTTCTCTGCCATAATGCACCATCCTCCCTGATTCTCCTTGGATCTCATTTGCCGCTTTAAGGCTTCAGGCATGATCTTCAAAGCTCTTGGATGATAAGTAGTTTTTTGGCTTTTTCCTACAGCTCTCTGTCTCCTTTTCCTGGTATCAGTGTAGTATT
Organism: Protopterus annectens; assembly: GCF_019279795.1. Lineage (NCBI taxonomy): Eukaryota > Metazoa > Chordata > Ceratodontiformes > Protopteridae > Protopterus > Protopterus annectens. The sequence continues at coordinate 1,449,258,602 of NC_056737.1, forward strand.
AGATAGTTTGCTGTTCGACATGGTGTTGTTAGTCCCTATTTCTACAGTTTTTATGTTGGTGACTTGCCTTGTGTATGTGGTATGTTATGGCATAATTTCTTTCTCCTGCTTCTCTACTATACAGAAAAAAAATATTCTTAAGTTTTATATTTGTTTTTATTAACTTAATTTTTCAGGGCTTGCTCTGTAAACTTGTTTCTTTTTGGTGTGTGTATGTGTTTGTGTGCGCTTGCACGCATGCACGTGCCTAGCTCTTTTGTGCTTAGGTGACATTTTAGCCCTTTCAGCATGGACAAACTGGCTACAGGCTTAAAAATACATAATGTGAGGGAAAAAATTGCCTCCCCAAGACTCTCGCAATCTTCTTCTTCTTTCGGCTTCTCCCATCAGGGGTCGCCACAGCAGATCAACTGTTTCCACTTCTTCCTGTCCTCTGCATCTTGCTCTGTCACACCAACCACCTGCATGTCCTCTCTCACCACATCCATAAACCTTATCTTAGTCCTTCCTCTTTTCCTGTTACCTGGCAGCTTCATCCTTAGCATCTTTTTCCCAATATACTCTGCATCCCTCCTCAGCACATGTCCAAACCAACGGAATCTTGCCTCTCTGGCTTTGTCTCCAAACCTTCCAACCTGGGCTGACCCTCTAATATACTTATTCCTAATCCTGTCTATCCTTGTCACACCCAGTGCAAATCTTAACATTTTCAACTCTGCCACGTCAAGCTCTGACTCCTGCCTTTTTGTCAGTGCCACTATCTCCAACCCATATAACGTAGCTGGTCTCACTACCCTCTTGACCTTCCCTTTCACTCTTACTGGTACTCGTCCGTCACAAATCACTCCTGACACTCTTCTCCACCCACTCCATCCTGCCCGTACTCTCTTTTTCACCTCTTTTCCACACTCACCATTACTCTGAACTGTTGATCCCAAGTATTTAAACTCAACCACCTTCACCACCTCTACTCCCTGCATCCTCACCATTCCTCTATCCTCCCTCTCATTCACACACATATATTCTGTCTTAGTCATGCTGGCCTTCATTCCTCTTCTCTCTAGAGCATATCTCCACCTCTCCAGGGTCTCCTCCACCTGTTCCCTACTCTTACTATAGATCACAATGTCATCTGCAAACATCATAGTCCACGGGGACTCCTGTCTGATTTCATCTGTCAACCTGTCCATCACCATTACAAATAAGAAAGGGCTCAGAGCTGAGCCTTGATGTAATCCCACCTCCACCTTAAACGCATCCGTCACTCCCACCGCAGACCTCACCGCTGTCACACTACCCTTGTACATATCCTGTACCACTCTTGCATACTTCTCTGACACTCCTGACTTCCTCATACAATACCACAATTCCTCTCTAGGCACCCTGTCATATGCTTTCTCTAAATCCACAAAGACACAATGCAACTCCTTCTGACATTCTGTGTACTTCTCCATCAACACTCTCAAAGCAAACATTGCATCTGTAGTGCTCTTTCCTGGCATGAAACCATACTGCTGATCACTAATCATCACCGCCCTTCTTAACCTAGCTTCCACTACTCTTTCCCATAACTTCATGCTGTGATTGATCAATTTAATCCCTCTGTAGTTACTACAGCTCTGCACATCACCCTTATTCTTAAAAATTGGTACCAAAACACTTTTTCTCCATTCCTCAGGCATCCTCTCACTTTCCAAGATTGCATTAAACAATCTAGTTAAAACCACTGTCATTTCACCTAAACACCTCCACAGGTATGTCATCTGGACAAACAGCCTTTCCCTTCTTCATCCTGTTCATAGCTATCCTTACTTCCTCCTTGCTAATCCACTGCACTTCATGATTCACTATCCGCACATCATCCAACCTTCTCTCCCTCTCATTCTCTTCATTCATCAGCCCCTCAAAGTATTCCCCAAGACTCTCGCAATAAATGTGTATATTGCTTGTGTGTCTCACCTAGATGCTTTACTGTCAGGCATGTTCTGCCTTTTGGCCTAGAGCCCTTGCAGATTGATGGGCTAAGTTGCCATCATCTTCTACTTCTGTTCGTCTCCAATTCCAGACAAAAAATCAAGAGAAAAGAGATTTGAAAAGGAGAAAGAAAGAAGCCAAAAGAAGAAGAAGGAGAAAGAAAGAGAGGAATCTGATAGAAAGAGAAAGTTAAAGCTAAGGAGACAGAGGACCACAAATGCTCATCTTGTCTTGATGGTCAACCAGTTTTGAAGATCCAAAGGTCTTTGGCTGTTTTGTGCCCATCGCCTGTTATTATGACTCTGAGATTGGAGTCATTGACTTCCCCCACTTTATGTATTCCGAGCTTGCCTTTGATAGGCTGTACTCCTCCTTTGTCCCTATATCTTCTGGAGTTTTCCCTGGCACTGTGCCCCACTGGGATGCAAGCACCTTATGTCTCAAATCCCCTTAGATCTTGAGTACAACACTGCGACTTTATATAAATATTTAATGACCATGTGATGGTGAGCGATGTAATATTTAATTGTGTCTTGGTCATCTTTTGATCTTTCAGCAGCTTTTGTTATTAGATTATGAGATACTGATTGATCATCTTTGTACTCACTGTGGACTTTCCTTCTAGTTCTTGAATGGATTACTCCGTACTTCTTAGGATGCTGCCAGCAGGTCATTACTGAGGGTAATCCTTTTGTGAGATATTAATATTTGTGTAAACAGCTGGCAAAATATGTATCCAGAAAATACGCTTTAACATGCCAATAAGCAGTTAAGCCTGTCTAAACTGAAGCAATGCTGAAGTAGCATGTCTGTCTTGCATTAATTCTAAGCTATAGAGGGTTACTTGTGAAAATTTACACAACAATGTACCTGGTATTTTTATACTATGTCGTAAACCAATGTTGTAACGTATTTTTTGCTAGGTAGCAGTACTCTCTGAACTTTTTGAAACAATATGTAAATATGTTTGCTTATGCTTATTAACAGCATTTTTAGTTTGATAAGTTAGTACTAGGCCATCTGCCCATGCGGGCCATTTTAAACCTAACCAAATTTCACTTCCCAAAGGTAATGCTCAGACCCTGTACCTTGTTGCAGTGAAGTAAACACCTTAACCATTATTTCAATCCTTTCCAAAGAAGATTAGGGATTGAAGGGTTTAAGCATGCTTCTAGATGTTTAATTTTCCACAGCTGATGGCCAAGAATACAAGCAGCATTTTGTATTGCTCCCTACCCTCCCTCTACTTACATGTATCATTTTGGGCTTTAGCTAGCTTGAGGTACCAATATAATTAAAATAAAATATGGTTTTAAGTATATAGGAAATATAAGTAAAATGTGCTTAGCTAATGCTTGAATATGAACATGGGAACATGTATAGTAACTTAGAAGTAATATTAGGCAAGCGGTTATGGGGACCATAAGATGCCAAACCAAATAGACCTTTAAGTAGGTAAATTTAAAACGTTCTTGCCACTCTTGAACATTTTAGTGCTTGCCTTCCAACTCATGCAGGACCTTAACGTGATAAGGCTCATGTAAATTTCTGTCTTCCCATCCAGTAATCATGACTAGCCTTAAAGTCAGCCAAAGTAAGATTTTGTTTCAATTGTAGTGGCAACTTACGCCATAGGCTGGGAATACACTTTAACAATCTGTCCCTCCAGCGAGTCTTGTTTGTCTTGGTGTAGATTTAGGTTTGTAGTGTGGATGTTTGAGTAGGCACTTGTTTTGTGAAGAAATATGAAGTCAAATTGGAATTTGTCTTTCATGGCTTGAAAGCCTAGGCACAAGTCACCTTGGAACAGCCAGTAAGCTACTGAGTATAAAGAGAGTTGTGATAATCTTTCAGCAGAGTTGAAGGATTTAAGACCTTTAATTTTCTTGGTTAGAAATATTTGGGGCCTTTCCTGTTGAGCAATATGGTTAGATTTGTACATACCAAAGAGGGCACCATTTTCATTGATTAGTTTGATAAGGGAAGAATAAATGGATAGGTTGATTTCTTTGGCTCTTGAAGATATTCCATTTGGGAATTAACTGGGCCAGATAGAAGGTTTCCCTGACAATGGTAAAAGCACAATAATCAATTGAGAGATAGATGTCCGCATAGTACCAAAGTCTCTTATGATGGTCTCTGTTTGAAGAGGAGTACCATTTGTAACATATGAGGTGGGCGCAGGTTTTTTTGCAGAATGCTACTATGCTGCTCTTTTTACCATTTAACTTTATACCATTTTCAGTACGCCATATACATAATGTTCTTCATTCCCACTCCTGCAGTAACCTATGGGTAGTGTCCTGCCAAGGACACAGCACTGAGCCAGCCTAATGGAGGCCTAACTCCCCTACCTGTCACTCAGTCTGGCTGCTGATAGGCTTCACTGTTTTTTGGAGGGAAGTATATCAGCAACCAGACTGAAGTAAATCTTCAGCATTTTTCTGCCACTTAAAAGTGAAAGCATCTCTCTGCTTCCAGGGGAAAAGCAATTGGTCAAAAATTCCTTGCCTAACAGATAAGATCTCTTTTGGGAACCCCTTCCTCTCAAGTATTTTTTATTGAATCTTTGTAGTATTATTTCTGATCTACTTTAACATTAAAAAACACAATTATTTGTGTATTCCACCAGAAGAATTAAGGTTTCTTTTAGGCTTTATATGCACTTTTGCTATTTACTTGGTTTATTTTTTTAATTGTGTGTGGAAAACTGTGATTTTATAAAATACTAAGTATTTTGGCTAGATCTCTCTCCTTGTCCTCCAAATCCTCCAGGACGCTTTCGGATGTGGATGTTGATAGGGTGGTCCAGAGACTCCTCCAGTCACCGGTTTTGGCAAAATTGTTTTCGGCTCCAGCCCAGTCGGCTCGGGAGTCCGTCCCGACCCCTTCTTCGGTCATTCCTCCTCCGAGCACATCTCTCTCTTCAGAGCCGGAGTGTTCCGCACCGTGTGATGTTCCTAGGCCAGTTCCGATGGCCCCTCCTGCTCCATCGGTGTCGACATCGGCTCCGACCCAGTCGGCTCCGTCCTCGGGGTTTGGGACTTGGGATTCTTCAGTCGGGCCCGAGGGGGACATCTCTGGACGTATTTCGGTTCCGAGTCTCCCTCTCGGTGCCTCGGCTCGGGAAACTCAGATTCCCATCATGGTCTCGGAGGCTGGTCGGTCCTCGGGGGGGGGGGGGGGTCCTGCCTTCAAGGCCATTGCGACTGCACTGGCCAGATCGTCAGCTACATCAGGTGGGTCGGTCACTCTGTCCCCCACCACTCCGGTGAGAGGCTCTGATCACCACCTGTCCATGGACAGCAGAGCACCAAGGCCTAGGGATACCCCCACGAGTGGTCCCCTACTTTCTGAGGGCCCTTCAGAGTTCGTGCCTGAGGAGCCCCCTAGAAAGAAAACGTGCAAGAGTAAGCACATAGACTCCCAGGATGAGTCCCTCACCTCTGATACTGATGTCGAGGAATCTGAGGGGTCCCCCAAGTCATACCATGATGATGTTTCCTTCTCTGACATCCTGGAGATACTGAAACAAAGAGGTGACTGGCTGTCCAAAGCCCCTTCTGAGGAGGAGTCTGTCTTCCTTAAGCGACCTTCCTTTGGTACTCAGCCCTCCGCCTCCTGGGTGTCCCCACCCTTCGACAAGCTCCTTAATTTGATCTGTCGAAGGGTGTGGGAAAACCCTGATTCTGTGGAGCCCGTACCCAGGCGTCCCAACAAGTTTCTTTCTGCTCCCCAGGGCAAGGAGTTTCTGTCCAAAGGAGTCTCTGTAGATGTCATGGTGGTGGCGGCGGCCGCCACTCAGAAGGAAGTAGCAGAGACATTTTCCTCCATCCATCCTCCTAACAAGGAGTCTAGGACCATAGACTGGTACGTAAAGCGTACCCTATCGTCATCAACCTTTACCTTACGGTTGCTGAACTATCTGTCTCATTTCACTCTGCTCCAGAGAGATCTCCTCAAGGAGTTAGGAGATACTCTTGCGGGTAACGTCCCTGAGGTGGTGACCCAGACGGTTAACGCCCAGGTGTCTACCCTCAATTCCATTGTCAACTCCTCCATTCGGCTCATTTCATATGCCGCCTAGGGAGTGAGTAGGGCAGCAAGCTCAGGAGTCGCTCTTAGAAGGCAAGCCTGGCTGCGCCTTTGTCACTTCGCGGAGGCCTTCAAGTCTTCGTTTACTGACGCCCCCCTTGATGGTTCCTCTTTGTTCGGAACCAAAGTGAAAGACACCCTCCCCAGGTGTGAGCAAGAGGGAAAGACCCTGTCTGCCGTAGGGGTCCATTTTTCCCTTCCTTCTAGGCCTTACCCCAAGGCCCAGTGGGGTGGGAAGATGTGGTTCAAGAAATCACAGAGGTTCTTTCCTGCCGCACAAGGTGAGTCCCCCTCCAGAGGCAGAGGAGGTGGAGGTAATTCCGGGAGATGTTGCCCTAGAGGCAGACGGGCCCCCGCAATGTGGGAGACCACGATTCCTTTCGCGGCTCTCCCTACTCTCGTTCCTGAGGGAGTGCCCAGCTGTGCCTTTCCGGAGCCAGTCAGAGGTCGAATTTCGTTATATCCAGAAGCCTGGAAAAGCATCACCCAGGACCGATGGGTATTACGAATAATTTCCGGAGGTTATCTCATTCCGTTTACATCAGACCCCCCTTCAATCAGAAAAATCCTAGACGGTTCCACCCAGTCAAAGGGATCAAGTAGCCTCAGAGGTTTCAAAGCTGCTAGGAAAAGGCGCCATCCAGCATGTCCCCTCAGACCAAATTGGATTAGGGACTTACTCAAGATTCTTTTTGGTGCCGAAAAGAACAGGGGACCTGAGACCCATATTACATCTCAGCCAACTGAACAAGTATGTACAGAAGTCCAAGTTCCGTATGGTCACACTACAATCGATTCTCCCATTGTTGGGAGAGGAGGTATGGATATGCTTCATCGAACTCAAGAATGCTTACTACCATGTGAAAATGGACAGGGCATCCAGGAGTCACCTACATGTATGGCTGGGAGCCAGTCATTTCCAGTTTCGAGCCCTGCCCTTTGGTCTCACCACAGCCCCCAGGGTGTTCACCAAGTGTATGGCGGTGGTGACTGCTCACTTGAGATGTCAAGGATTCCAAGTGTTTCCGTATCTGGATGACTGGCTCCTTACTGCCCCCACCAGGCATCAACTAGTCCAAACCAGGGACGCTACCATCAGTCTGTGTCAGAAGTTGGGCATAACACTAAATTGGGAAAAATCTGCTTTGTTGCCCTCGCAGCGTGTCACCTTTATAGGCGCAGAATTAGACACCATTCAAATGCGAGCATTTTTACCGCAGGAGAGGATCAGAGTCTTACAACAGATACACATCCTGATGCCCCTGAGGAAAGCGAAGGCAAGATGGGTTCTCCAACTCCTGGGGACCATGGCAGCAACAATTATGTTGGTCCCTCTAGCGAGATTGCACGTGAGACTTCAACAATGGCTCCTCTTTGTTCAGTGGTCTCTCCAAAAATTTCCACTTTCTCACCCCATTTTGCTCACGGACAGATGGGAACAGGACCTCATTTGGTGGCTTTGCACCAACAATTTGGATGGGGGAAGGCCCTTCGTTCCACCCATCCCGATTGCCACAGTGACCACGGACACCTCCCAGATGGGATGGGGGTGCATTATCTTGGCAGGACAGTCCAAGGCACGTGGCAAGATCACGAGATACATCTGCATATCAATGTCCTAGAGATGAGAGCAGTGCTACTTGTATTGCAGGCACTTCAGAGCTTATTACCTCTAGGAACGATTGCAATACGCTCGGACAACATGTCATTAGTGTGGTATCTAAACAAGCAAGGGGGAACCAGGTCTTACCCCCTGTGCAGAGAGGCCATGCGAGTGTGGCAGTGGGCGGTAATTTCCCAACGGTTTCTAGTGGCAGCGCACATTCCTGGGAAGTCCAATGTGATTGTGGACAGGCTAAGCAGAGCTATTCTGATGCCTTACGAGTGGTCCCTGAATCATCTAGTTGCAGAACAAATCTTCAGCAGATGGGGTCAGCCTTGCTGCGACCTTTTTGCCAGCCCCCTCAATGCCAAATGCAGCAGCTACTTCACGCTGATCCCCCCACAGGGGGAGTCACCCAGGGATGCTCTAGTTCACAATTGGCCCTCTGGTCTGCTTTATTCTTTCCCTCCATTTCCCTTGCTGTCAAAGGTGATTCAGAAAGCGCAATCCTTGGGAAGCAGAATGATTCTGATTGCTCCACACTGGCCTCATCAAGTATGGTTCCCCTTTCTTCAACCATACATTGTGGACACTCCTTGGATTCTGGACCCTCAACCAGATTTACTGACAGACATGTCGGGACAGTTCCACCCCTCTCTGATGACCCTCCGGTTGACAGCCTGGCTACTCCACTTCCATCGTTAGTTAGGCTTCATAAATTTTCACCGGAGGTGGTTCACATTTTATCTTCCTCTCATACACCATCTACTAGGAAGATTTATTCTAGCAAATGGAAGAGGTTTTCTATTTGGACGCATATCCAAGGAATTGATCCTTACACAGCTCCAATTGCTTCAGTCTTGGAGTTTTTGTCTATGCTTTTCCATCAGGGTTCCGCATCAGCTACCATCAAAGTTCAATTGGCAGCGATCTGTAATGTTCATGTTGCTAATGAGCCTAGTCTCATGGCTCATAGACTTTGCAAGGCTTTCCTGAAGGGTACTCTGTTAGTCCGTCCCCCGGTCTCTGAACCTATCATGCTCTGGGATCTCAATTTTGTTCTACAAGCCCTTACTTCACCACCTTTCGAGCCTGCAGCTACCTGTGAATTGAAATTTTTGACCTGGAAAACAGCCTTCTTAACAGCAATCACTTCAGCAAGATTCAAGCCCTCTCTATCAAACCTCCATACTTAATCTTCCATAAGGACAAGGTTTCTCTTAGACCAAACCCTTCTTTCCTTCCTAAAGTGGCTTCCGTGTCTAATCTTAATCAATCCATTGAATTGCCTGTATTCTTTCCTCATTTTTCAAACAAGGCAGAATTAAAATTTCATCATTTGGATGTACACAGACAGTTATGTTTCTATCTGCACCGAACAAAAGATATCCGGAAGTCTGATCAACTGTTTGTCTCCTTTTTGGAAAACAAAATTGGGTTTCCCGGTCTCCAAGATCACCCTATCCAGATGGATATCTGCTTGCATCTCTTTCGCCTACCACGCAGGAAGGAAAGATCTGCCATTTCCGGTCACGGCTCACTCTACTCGGGCTGTTTCTACATCTACAGCCTATCAAGCCAGATTGTCAATGGATGATATATGTGCTGCAGCTACTTGGGTTTCTCCTCACACATTTGTTTCTCATTACAAACTGGACATGGTTTCTAGGGGCAGGTCATCCTTTGGCTCCACAGTACTCAGGAGTATTTTCCTATGAGCCACCCAGGATGTAGGTGCTAGGGACGCTGACCCACCGGTAAGAATGTAGGCGAGATAGGACTACATAACATCAAGAAGTTATGTACTCACCATAAAGTTCGGTGTATGTAGTCCATCTCGCCTCACATTCTTACTTACCCTCCCACCTTCCCCCTTCCTGGAGGATCTGGAGGTTAGGTTTCTATCTACAGAGTTCCCTTTACTTTAGCTTATTCTTTTTATCTGGATGTGGTGTATGCATGGGGTATGAATGAGTATTGCAGTAAACTAGATCTAGGGATATGGAGCAGTGCACCATGGGATACCTGCTTAGCCCAGCCAATAGAAGACTTCGAGCTAGAAAAGTTTGGCTGAATCGGAGCCGATATTCGGCTCCGAACCCACGGGTAAGAATGTGAGGCGAGATGGACTACATACATCGAACTTTATGGTGAGTACATAACGTCTTGTTTTGCAACGAGTACAGTGTGTGCACCAGCCTGTGCCAACTTAGTAATGTTATACTGGGAGAGATGCTTCTTGTTTGTATCTGGACACTTCAAATGTTGCAAGGCATATTTTCATTTTTAGATAACATATTTGTATTATGGGATGGTCCAAAATGGAGATTGATAGTTTTATGATTTTTATTGGTAAAGCTGAGTTTTTTTAATTTTACGTGTCAATTTGACCCCAAGGAAATCAATTATTTAGATACTAGAATTTCTATTGACCCTATATGCAAGTGTTTTACATCTTGTCGTAGGCCACCCTTTCAAATGTGTACCTTCATTTAAGCAGCTGTCACCCCAAAAAATAGAGTTCAGTTAAAGGTCAGTTCATCAGACTTGCCAGAATAATTTCAGAGAAGCAAACCCCTTTAAAGGAAAAGAGGAAATTGCAATCTTTGTTTATGAACAAACAGACCAGTCCCCAGGTGCAAACGTTCCAAAGCAAATCCAAAAGAAAACAAAATTATGGAACTGAATAGTTGAAAAACTACATGAATTATTGTGTAAAATAATTGTTTGCAATCTTTCGAGATAATTCATCAATGCTAAAAACTACAGTGAAATCGGTCACTTCTTGTATACCACAGTAAAATCAATTAACATCAGTTAATTTGCAGCCTAATCAAACAAAATATAATTAATTATTTATTAAACAGTTAAAGACCTTTTCTTCAAAAGAGGCTTGATGCTAACAGTATCATTCAGTCCTGGATACACATCAGCCCTAAAATAGTTAATCCACTTGTATTCAATACATTCGGTATTTAAAATTGTCACCTTCCCCGTTACTTTTAGTTATAAATAGCTCTAAGAGAGAACTTATGACTAGCATCAGTATTAAAAATATGTTTAGCTAAAACATTACTTTCAATTTTTCTGCATATATCAGATAAATGCTGCAAAATCCTTTCCTTTAATATCCTATTAGTTTTTCCTACTTAGAAACAAGTACACATTTCCCAAGGAGCTAAATAAGTCACATTTTTTGTTCTACACGTAGGAAAACCTCAAAAAGTAAAGATTTTATTCATTATCAGCTGTTTAAACACATTAGTCTTGTTGCCTCTTGTTAATGCAACTATAAAACTGACCCTCATAATGAGGGACAATACATTTCTTTGTTGTACTATCTTTGTATGTAGAATTCAAATCTTAAAAACATAGTTCTTTCCTTATATTTCTCTCACTTTTCATTACAAAGTTGGGATGTTGACCTATAATTTCTTTAATATATTTGGAAGAGCATAGAACTGACCAATTTCCTTTAATGATATCTTTAATTTTATATGTATGAGTGTTGTATTTAACCCAATACCTAATTTGTGATTTGTTAACTTGACATCTAGTCCGTATTCTGTTACTCTTTTCTGTAGAAAAGTGCAGTTTAGCTACATTATCTCTTTTTTGCATAATTCTATCCTTGTTACTTATATGGATGTTTTTTTATAACCTCTACTGTAAAATTCAGACTACATTTCATTGAGTTGTGATATACAGTCACTTTCCTTGGTGTTTAGCCTACTAGCTCTGAAGATTGACTGCTTACTGTGCCATTATAGATATAATTTGGATGCATACTACAAGCATGTAAATATCTAGATGTTTGTACATCCTTTCTATAAATCCTAGTATGTAATTTCTCATTATGTACAGAAACATTAATATCCAAAAAATTAATATTGGTAGTAGAATGGATATTTTGAAAACTCATAGTAGTAGTATACTGTAAGTACTCAATAAAAGCATTCAAACTGTCAACAGAACCATACCAAATAAGAAAGGTGTCGTCAACAAAACATTTGTAAAATTTTACAAGATTAACATACACATATACTATCAACACTAAAAATGTGCTCATCCTCTCAAAATGACAATACTATATTAGCACAAGTATCAGCAGCTGATGTACCCATAGCTACTCCCTTCAACTGATGATAGTACTTATCGTTAAATTGAATTAGTTTTATGTAATAATGTATTTCTAAGAGAGAGCATAACGTTTCAATATGTCAGGCTGATTTATCAGTATATTTACATAAATGGTGTCTAGCAACTTACACGCCATATTCATTCGGGATAACTGTAAATGAAGAATTCACATTTAATGCAAGCAAGATGATTTCATGGGAAATTTCTTCAAGCATTCTAGACTGCCATAGTAAAGTTCAGAAATAAAATGCTCTGTATCCTTTATAAAACTTTTAACTGAGCCTAATGTTGAATTTAAAATATTTTCCATATATATATATATGTATATATATATATATATATATATATATATATATACATATATATATATATATATACATATATATATATATATATATATATATATATACATATATATATATATATACATATATATATATATATATATATGGAAATTGTGTAACCCAAATAGAGTCGCAGACTATAGGTCTCACTGGGGGAGAAGAGATATTTTTATGTATTTTACGTAGTCCGTAAATAATAGGAATCACTGGACTGGCAATATCTGTGAATGTATAATTATACAAAGTAATATAATTATTGAGTTGCAAATCATACAAGTGAGATTTAACTTTATATATTAACTGTTGGACATTCAAAAATTCTGTTACACAAAAAGTCTGATTTATCAGATAATAGTTGTAGCATACTTTCGTGGTATTTCTATGTATAATTACGATAGCTCCTCCCTTGTCAGCTTGTTTAATAATAATATCATTAATGTGTCTAAGTTGTTTAAAAGCCAAAACTCACTTTGAGTAAAATTATAATATTTACTTACATTGTCTTTAAAAATATTTCATACAGCTCTGCTTTTCACACATACTTTGAAATGCCATAACTAGTGGCTGACTAGTAGGAATAAAGCAACTTTTGCGTTTATGCTTTGTAGATCATTAATTCATTTTTTTTCCATTAGATAAAACTTTTAAATGTAGTTCTCTAATAAATAATCTCGGTTCAGTTAATGTTTCACTAATGTCACCTGTAGTAGAAGGTACGAAATTGTCCTTTCTTCAAAACATCATACATATAGTCCGTTAGTTGGAAAAACGATAGATTCAAAACTCTATCTTTGATAAGATGCTCTTGCATCTCATTAACAACATGATCTGCCTTGCAGAGTAAATGACATTTTCACTCCGACCTCCTGGTGTTTGGACCCTGGTATGTTTTGTGCACATTCTGTCTGTATATTTGGTTCCTTTCCCTTGTTTGTAGTTTGTTCTTGTCTCGCTAATAAATGGTTGGTTCGAGTGGTGACCTTTTCCAGTAACTGCACAAGCACTTGTGGAGGAAATAAAAAAACTGATCACAGGAATTGTACAATTGTATAAGCAAGCCATAACGGCATTTTGATCAGAAAGAGTTGTATCTATGCTAGTGGTTTTTGGTCTTCTCAATTCCTTTACAGACTCAGCTGTTGACGTAAGCACGTCTTGATGTATGGCTGCCTTGGCTAATACTATTCGTTATGGAGTCAACACATCCAAATCATGTATAGATAAACCTCCTTCTGCCGTACGTCTCATGACTGAAGTACTTTTTTTAGCCGTGAACTTGAATTTTTTTTTTTAAAGTCAGGTTTTGGCCAAGAAAATATATGGCCAGTTTTAAAGTCGTTTAAGTCTCAAATGAATTTCTTCTTTTTTACAGATATAATTTCATTTTCGTATTTCGCCAGTGAATTGAGAGCATTTAGCATTTTTGAAGCATATTGAAAATCATTAGAGCTCACAATATTATTTTCAAGCTCAGTGATATCTGTTTGTTGTTCAACATTAGAAAAAACTCATTCATTAATATCATGTAATCTTAACTCTTGCCATTTTTTAGAAAAACAAGGTATGTATTCCTGTAAGTCGGCAGTTTTATCACTCGCAGTCCTCTAGGGACTATATTCATGGCAAGATAGGCTTTAAAATTTAAACACTGCCATTGTACTTTTCTTTGAAGTGAGTTTATTTTGTTAATAATACCAGTTTGTAACTCACTGGCAGATACAACGCTTTAGTCATACGGTAAATTTAATAAGAATAGATTATGTTGTACCTTTAACAAAATCTTCAGTCTGCCATCAACTTGCACAGAACTTAAAGCAGACTGCGATTCTTCCATAACAAGTACACTTGAGAGTAAAAAAACAAAACGAACCAAGTGTAAACTGTGAAAAAACAACAAGATAGGCAAACTGACACGACCACAATCCAGTTTATTGTTAGCGCTTTCATATAGCAAATGCGTATACTTCAGACCTGGTCTAAAAAAGTATAAGCATTTGCTGTACGAAAGCACTAACAATAAACTGGAGCCAAGTACACTTGAGAGTACCAGAATAGGTAAAACAATCAATGAACAAACCAATCCCCAGGAACAAATGTTCCAAAGCAAATCCAAAAGAACAAAATGATGGAACTGAATAATTGAAAACTGTGCAAGCTATTGTATAAAATACTGTGGAACAAACTACCTGTCTATATCAAACAAAGCTCCTCATTAGCACTCTTCAAGAAAAATCTTGATGATTGGATGGGAGATAGGAAATTCACCCCAGGGAACACTTCTGTGGATCTGCTTGACAGGGGCACAAGAAAATAATTTTCTTGGGTGGCAAAAGCCAGAGTACCGTTTGGCTAGGCTTATATAGGCCTTAGGGCCAATAGCCTACTACCTACCTATGAACCTAAATATTTATCCGCAAAGCTTTTGAGATAACTCTTCATCGATGCTTAAAACAACTACAATTAAATCAGTCACCCATCAAACAGTAAAATATAATTAGTGATCTATTAAACAATTAAAGACATTTTCTTCAAAACAGACTTGATACTAACAGCATTGTTCAGTACTGGATACATGTCAGCCCTAAAATAATGAATCCACTTATATTCAGTACATTCAGTATTCAAAATGATGTCATTTTCCATATAACTTTTAGTTATTAATAGCTCTAAAAGAGAACTTATAACTAGCATCAGTATTGAAAATAAGTTTAGCTAAAGCATTACTGTCAATTTTTCTGCATATACCAGATAAATGTTGCAAAATCCATTCCTTTAATATCCTATTAGTTTTTCCTGCATACAAACAAGGCAACACTTCTCAAGCTGCTAAGTAAATCACATTTTTAGTTCTGCAAGTTGCAAAACTTTGAAAAGTAAAAGATCTTATTAGTTATTGGATGTTTAAACACATTACTCTTGTTAATGTAACTACAAAATTTCCAGTCATAACAAAGGACAGTACCTTTCATTGCTGTATTATCCTGATCTGTAAAATTATGTATGTTTATGGATAGGGGCTATCCTGAGACCTTAGTGAAACGCATTAGTGATGAGGTCTTGGAGGAATGGAGTGACAAATGCAAACCCCTATAAGGGACAGGTTTTGAAGTTACTACTTGGAATGACAATCTTACTACGCTACCCTCCCCTCAGACCCACTTGGTAACTCTGTTGCATCTACTCCTTTCAGTAGGGCTTTAATTCATCAAACAACTCAGCATCCCAATGAATTAAAAATGTAGATAGAAAGAAATGGAATGTTTTAAAGATATCTGACACTGTTGTGGAGACCATGAGACAAAAAAATTCTTTGTGCGTAAGAGAACAGAGAATGTTAAGAACCTCATTGAGGGGGGGGGGTCCCCATCATGGTCAACTTGGAGATTTAACGAAGGGTACTAGGAAGTGTGGAGCTTGCGCTTATCTGGTCAAGTGTTCACAATACGCAGCTCTTTTTGTGGGAAAAGTGGAGTGCTCCCTCAGAAAGCACATTTATGAACACAATTATGATATTTTGAAAGCAAATTGAAATAATGCCCTTTACAGACATTCAACTGAATGTGATAGTTTTAGGCAATTTTTATTTTTAATTTTGGAAAAAGGGGACCATAAACCATGGGATGGACCATGGGAAATGTCTGTAGAATATAAGGAGTTGTTATGGCAGCTTAGGCGTGCCAGTAGTAAGCCAAGTATAAATGACTATGTTTCAGTTGTTCCCATCATTTGTATAAAAATTATTTTTATTTTCTTGTTTTTATTAGTTTATATTCTATATTGTGTTTCAAAAAAACAGGATGATCAACTTTGTACTGTGTTACCAAATAGGTTGGGTCAATTTTATTAATCGGATAACCTGATTTGATGTTCTTCGTGTTTCACTGTTACAGTCATTACGTTTGGTAATCTGCTGGCAGGTTTCCCTCAGTCGGCCTGAATATCAAAGTCTTGGGTCCTGCGTCGTTTGCCGTCTCCTCTTCCATGGCGTCAGGTCGTCAGGGGTATAAAACATGCAGCCAATGCCATTTTATTCAGTCTTTCTTGCCGTGCGGTGCCCGAAGCAGAAGCAGTTCGCAAGTGCCAGTCGGCCGACTCCTGAAATTTTCGCATTCGAGTTTCAGAACCAAAGTCATCAATTAAAGCTAAGTACCCTGTTGGGGGAAACGTTTTCTTGCTCCTTACCGATGTCAGTAAAAGTTAATAATTGCATTACTTGTGGGAAGCAAATACCTCATAAGGATTTTTATTTGTACTGTATTCCTTGCCTAGGCCCAGATCATAACTTGCCTTGCTGTCGGTTTTGTGCTAGATTTAACCAATGCACTATTAAGCGTCGATATATTTTTGCTTCAAACTATTTTGGATCCAGATTGAATTACCCTGAAATGTTGTCAGATAGCAATCCGACTACCGGAGTTCACAAAAAACGCAAAGAAAAAGACAGAGACAGACCGTCAAGGTCCAAAACTGATGACGAAGCTTCTCCTAAGCCAGTTGCTGGTCCGCCGGTACTCAGTGAGGTGCTTTCACAGCCCCTGATACCCGCTAGTTTTGAGTCACAGGCCTCTACCGAGACCCATGCGGAGTCTGGTATGCAGCGAGATTCTCAGAGTATTGAACCTGCGGATGTCTCTCCCTCAGATGGGTCCGGAGCCGCGAGCAGGCACTGGCTTCTGAGGGTGTTTTCAGGCCTCAACATTTCTATATAAAACAGATGCCAGCTTCAAAAGCAAAAACAACTTCTAAGTCTAAAAAACCGACGCATGAGCCACGTGCTCAGGCCCCTATGCCTAAAAAACAGATGATCAAAATGGCTGAGGACTTAATTACTTTGATCAGGGGTTCCCAACCCCCCCCGCTAAGAGACCTAGTCCAGACACTAATTATGAATCTTCAGATCAGGTTTCTATTTCTTCTGATCAGGAATTTTCTATACCACCCTATGAGGATTCAGATGCAGAAGAATCCATTCCATCTGCATTTCCTCCTGAGGATTATTCTTTTGGAGAAACCTTGCATAGTTTAAGGGAACACTTTCATTGGGAGGGTCAGGATTTCTCCGAATCAAAAAAAAGGCTTAGGGATTTTCTTCTTCCTTAGTATAGGCCTTTGGCTATACCTCCTGTATTCGACATTGTTGATGATGTGTTTTCGAAATCAAGCATGGCTCCTGATTCCCTACCTCCGGCTCCTAGTAAGCCAGACAGATATTACAGGGTTCCTGACTCCCACAAATTTTTATTCAAAAATCCTGCTGCTGATCCTGAAACAATCTCACAGGGTCCCAAAGGTGTAAAGGCCTCTACAGCCAATAATCCTACCCCCACTGATAAGAGATTCCAGGGTGCTGGATAGATGGGGAAAGAAGGTTTATACGTCTTCAACCTTGGCAATTAGGGCCTTAAACTGCCAGTTTCATATGCTTAAATATCAACAGCATGTTATGGGCTTATTGAAACAGAAAATGTTGATTTTTGATTGTGTGGAAAATAAAGAATTACAGGAATTATTGCATGCAGCAGAACAGGTTGGAAAGCATACTTTGCAATGTGGTTTTGATTCCTTGGAGGCCTCTTGCAGGGCTGCAGTTACTGGATCTGTGATTAGAAGGCATGTCTGGCTCAAGGAGCAAAATCTGCCTGATCATGTTAAAGCTAAATTGTTGGATGCACCTTTACAGCATGATACTGTGTTTGGTAATAAGGCAGAAGAGGTTTTAAAGAAAATGGAAGACAAAGCTAAATCTATGCAAACTGTAAAAGATTTCTTGCAAGTACAGCCACACAGATTCAGTAGGCACTGGCCTAAAAATTGGTCCTTTCCTGTGTCCAACAGAGCCTCACAAGGCAAATCCAGGTGCTCAAAAGGCTCTAGATATCAATCACAGGGTTCTCACAGGTCAAAACAATAGGGTGCCTCTACCTCCAAATCTGGAGGAAACAAAGTACAACCCTACAGTAAGCAGTGTCAGTGACTGCCCTCTACCATTACCAAGCACTTGTCTTTTGGCAGCCCCCTTGGGGTAAAATTAGCACTTCATGCGCAAAATTGGCAGTTAATTACCCAGGACAAGTGGGTATTAAACATAGTATCCCAGGGGTACATATTTAATTTCCATACTTTTCCAATTCCAAACGGTTGGCCAGATCTGCCACAAAATCAATGGGCAGAGGCTCAGAAACAAGTTGTGTCCCTCATGGATATGGGGGCCATTCAACCAGTACCAGAACAGGACAAAGGGCAAGGGTTTTATTCAAGACTGTTCCTGGTACCCAGAAAAGGCAATGCCTGACGTCCAATACTGGACTTATCGATTTTGAACACGTTCTTGGACATAAAATTCAAAATGCTGACTTTACAACAGCTATTGCCCATGCTGGGCAACAACGCTTGGTTAGTGACTCTAGACTTAGAGGTTTACCTGTATATCCCAATAAGGGAATTGTGCAGAAGATACCTCCGCTTCAAGGCAGGTTTTATGCATTACCAATTCTCTGCACTGCCCTTTGGCTTATCTACTGCGCCCAGGGTCTTTACAAAATGCCTGGCACCAGTAATTGCATTTTGCAGGTAAAGAAGCATACAAAATCTATCCTTACTTGGACGACTGTCTCATTCAAGCAGAAAACAAGGACATTCTTCTTCAACATCTGGTGTTTGTAAAAAGGCTTCTAACATGCCTAGGGTACACAGTAAATGAAAAGAAATTACAACTGATACCCTCTCAAAAAATTACATTCCTGGGTGCAAGCTTGAATACAACTGCCCAGATGGCTTACCTTACGCCACACAAACAAAGGCAACTGACTATATACTTCAAACAGATGGCAACAAAAGCCCAGTTATCTGCAAGACAAATTCTGCAGGCTTTGGGGTTCATGGCATCCTGCATTCTGCTAATTTCATATGCAAGACTGCATATGAGGAAACTACAGTGGTAACTAAAAAGTTTATGGAGTCAACATTGTCACAGTCTGAAAACAATGATTCCTCTCATTCCCTGCCTACAACAGGAATTTCTTTGGTGGGCAGAGACATGTTACCAGAACAAGGGCGGTCTTTCACTCTACCCCCTGCCACCCAAACCCTAACTACAGACACATCAGACTATGCTTGGTAGGCCCACCTGGCGGGGAGATGCATTCAGGGCATATGGAGCCCAAAACAATTGCATCTGCATATCAACCAGAAAGAGATGCTAGCTGTTCAGAATGCCCTGACAGCCTTCAAGGACTTGCTTCATCCATGACAACTACTGATAACGGACAACACCACGGTTTTGTGGTACATAAACAAGCAGGGGGGTACACATTCCTACTCCCTTTGCAGACTAGCCATGGCATTGTGGGACACAGCCTTGACTTACCAAGTACATCTTCAAGCTCAATTCCTGACAGGAAAACAAAATACTCTGGCAGACGACCTAAGCAGAAATCTTATGGACCCTCACGAGTGGAAACTGGATCCACAAGTCTTCAGCATGACAACACAGAAATGGGGGAGCCTGGACATAGAGCTATTTGCCTCTCCCCAAAATTATCAACTGGACAAATTCTGCACAAGGACTTATCACAGACAAGCATGGAAAGTGGATGCCCTATCCTTCAGTTGGAAAAACCTATCAGTCTGTGCCTTTCCTCCTCTGCCTCTTCTCCCCAAGGTCTTACTAAAGGTCAGACAGGAAAAACCAAAAGTGATCTTAATTGGCCCGGACTGGCCTCGCCAGCACTGGTACCCAATTCTAAGGAATATGTCTCAACTCCCTCCTTGGTACTTGACTCAAATACCTCATCTACTGTCTCAGCAGAGCAATCAAATTCTGCACACTCGGATCCAAACCCTGAACCTGGCAGCATTGCTGATCATGTAATTATTCAAACAGCACCTCTCAGTAAAGCTGTGATGGATGTCATTTTGGAAGCCAGAAGGCCTAGTACTAGAAAATCTTATGCTGATAAATGGAAGAGATTCTGTGCTTGGAACCAAGCACAAGGAACGGACACAGCAAAGCCAAATATTCCTCAGATTTTACAATATTTGACTGAGATGCTTGACAAGGGCCTATCTTTTTCTTCAATAAAACTCCATGCCTTTGCCATCTCGGCTCATTACAACACAGAGACTCTCACCTTTTCTCATCCTCTGCTAAAACAGTATCTTAGAGGGGCCAAAAATTTAAGGCCTCCCAGAAGATCACCAACTCCTGGAAAAACTCACCCTGCCTCCTTTTGAACCAGCAGCTGCTGCGGATATAAAGTTTTTGTTATAAAACAGCTTTCCTTTTGGCAATCATTTCAGCAAGAAGGGTTTCAGAACTACAGGCTCTCATGGCTGTGGAGCCCTTTATTACATTTTACCCGGACAGGGTGTCCCTCAGAACCAATCCTTCCTTTATGCCTAAGGTGGTATCCAGTCTGGCTCTTAACCAAACTATTCACCTGCCAACATTTTACCCAAATTCGCAGAACAAGGGGGAGCGGATTCTGCATTCATTGGATGTACACAGACAGCTAAGATTCTACTTAAACAGGACCAAATCTTTAAGAAAGTCTGAGCAACTACTGGTGGCATTTGCTGCAGGATCAGAGGGGAAGGCTATATCAAAGCAGACTATTTCTAAGTGGATAAACCACTGCATTTGTTTCTGCTGCTTGCATCATGGTAAACTGGTGCCCAAGGGAATCAGGTCACATTCCACTAGGGCTGCCTCTACCTCAGCAGACTTTCTCAGAGGAGTTCCAACCAAAGACATTCTAGAAGCTGCTACTTGGAGCTCTGTTCATACTTCTACTAAGCATTATCATTTGCCTCTCTTCTGCAAGTCCAGGGCAGACTTTGCCACTACAGTTCTGCAGGGCCTTATAGCCGCTCCTAATGCTATTTAGTTCCATCCTCCCATCCATAGCTTTTTGTTTCTACCCAAATGTAATGACTGCAACAGTGAAACACGAAGAACATAGTACAGTTGTGTACACTTACTATAAATGTAGATGTTCGAGTGTATTCACTGTTGCAGTCCGGGTTACCCACCCGCCATCCCCCTTTTTTCTAGAGTTTCTCTTTCCTTCACTATTTTCTAAAGCCTTTGTGGTGTATTTGCTTTTAGATGAAGGTAAAGTTTATGTTGTTGAAATTGCATTTACATATATTTTGCTGTTTATATATATATATATATATATATATATATATATATATATATATATATATATTTTTTTTTTTTTTTTTTTTGCTCCCCATTTGGGGGGCACCTGACATCTGAGGCAAGAAAAACTGAATAAAATGGCGTCAGCTGCATGTTTTATACCCCTGACGACCTGATGTCATGGAAGAGGAGACTGCAACTGACGCAGGACCCAAGACTTTGATATTCAGGCCGACTGAGGGCAACCTGCCAGCAGATTACCTAATGTAATGACTGCAACAGTGAGTACACTCTAACATCTACATTTATGGTAAGTGTACACAACTGTACTTTCTTTACTAATTAATTAAGCTGGTTGGTTTCTTATCAATTTCTAATCAACAGTGGGGTTACACTTGGTGTGTATATGTATGTGTATGTATATGTGTGTATGTATATATATATATATATATATATATATGTATGTATATATATATATATATATATATATATATATATGTACCTTTTACACTTTTTAGATAGTTTGTTCTGATGAAGTCCTGTTCATATGAAGGACGAAAGTGTACGCTAAACATTTTTTAAAAGTTTTTCATGTATTGTTTTGTGATTTTTTTTTAAATCGTTCATTAAATTTTGGGAACCAAGAGTGTTGTCTGTCATTAACAATAATGGGACCATCTGTAGTGGAATCTTGTTTTTCCTGTCTTGACTTTACACTGTAGCACCTTTTCTGTGGTTTCCCAAAAAGAATCAAGTTCCCTCTAATGAATGCTGTGCTGGGAATCTGATCACCTTAGCTGCACCTTCTGTCCCAGTTTCCCTACCTCTCTTACACCAATTGACCCTCAGCCTCATAGCCTGGGTTCAGGCGGTTTCAGACAGATGGGTGTTGAAGGTAATTCAGGAAGGATTAATTTGGTAGTGGGTGGAGTCCTCCTCCTTTCATGGGAATTCCCTCACATTCACCAAACCAGACAAACCTGATTCTACCAGTGCTACAACATATGTTAAAAGCAGGGGTTGTAGAACCAGTACTTGCAAATCAATGGGCAGAGTTTGTCATTCCATGATATTTTGTTACCAAAGAAGGAGCATGGGTGGACACTTGTGTTAGATCTGTTTATTTTCCAACCTTTATGTGAAATTTCCAAAATTCAAGATGTTGACCCTACAGTCAGTGCTTGCACTGTTTCCAGACTATTGTCTCATGACATTCAGTCTCAAAAATACTTACCGTCACATACCCAATGCACATAGTTTCAGGAAATTTTTAAGGTTTTTCTAAATATGGGTCACATTTTCAGTACTCTGCATTACTCTCTGGACTCTCCACTACACCCGAAGTGTTTGGAAAATGTGTGGCCCCAGTGGTGTCTTACTGCAGATTGCAGGGCATCCACATTTTTCTTATTTAAATGGCTTGCTTACTTCTACAGAGACTTCTCCCAGATGGGAGTCTTTAACAAAGGTGTTCAACCTCCTATTACAACTCGGATTTCCCTTGAACATCCAGAAGTCTTCACTCACATAATCTTCTTCAGGTGTCAGATACCTCAAGCAAAAGGCCTTCCTTAAAAAAGAAAAGGCAGTAACTTACCAGCAGATTTCCTGAGTTATAAGAGAATTTCTTGGGATTCTAGGCCCCATTGCATCCATGATCCTCATGATACCCATTACCAGATTACACATGAGAAAAAAACAATTGGTACCTAAAAATTCTTAGGCCCTGAACCTACACACCTTGGACTTTCCGATTCCCATGCTGGGTGTTTTAAGGTGTGAACTACAATGGTGGAGGGACCAAACGGCTCTAAAGCCAGAGTTCCCTGTCTCTCCACTAACCCCAGTTCAATATGTCCAGACAGAGTCTTCAGGTTATGCTTGGGGTGCAGTTTCTGTGGGAATAAAATTGCAAGTTCTGTGTGACTCTTTGGACTGACCAAAGCAGATAAATATCAAGGAAAGGTTAGCTGTGATTCATGCTTTGAAATCTTTACACCATTTATGGACTCTGGGATCTTTACAGGTAGTTACAGACAGTACCACAGTGATGTGGTATCTCAACAAACAAAGGAGTACAAGATCATATCTTCTTTGCCTGTTGGCAGTGGTTGCTTGGGAGTTGGCATTTCAGCATTTTCTGACTCTTCATACCTCTTGCATTCTGTTAGATCCAAACATTGTGGTAGACAGACTCAGCAGAACCTGAACAGACCCTCATGAGTGGAAACTCAGTGCAGGCATGTTCCAGGACTTGATCCTTATCCTGCGGACACCAAGTAGATTTGTACGCTCCTTATAAAACAGACAGCTAGAAAAATTATTTGAGATGTCCTTGCAGCCAAGCATGGAGAACAAATGCTGTGTTATTCCCTTGGTCTGTAATGTTCCTGTATGCTTTTCTACCCTTTCCAATGATTTTCAGGGTCCATCTAAATATTCATAAAGAATTGCCTAAAATCATTGTGGTGACTTCCTTTTGGCCCAGGCAAAATTGATTTTCCCTTATGTAATTGCCCAAGGGCAAGTACCACAAGCTTCCTCTCAGACTGGATCTACTCACGTCGTACAGGGGAGTTTAATAGACCCTGACATCAATCAACTACAACAGACAGACTGGATGATTCAGTTTTAGTACCTTTTAGGGATCTTTTTCATGTAGGTATGCAGCAGGTAATAAAGGAGACAGGAAAACCTGCTAATAGAAAATCCTATGTTGGCAAATGGAAGATACTTTCTAGTTGGTGCTTTGACAATCGCAGGTGTTCTAAAAGAAAAGTAGCTGCTCTAGTTCTCATTTATTTGTGTAAGCTACATAGATTGCATGCTGCCATCAAGGTACATCTTGCAGCCATCTCCGTTTCTCTTTGTGGATCACCCTCTTTCTTCTACATTTATGATCAAACAGTTTCTGAAAGGAGTGTTGGACATGAAACCCCCAAACAAGCAAATTTCTCCTCCTTGGGATTTCAGTTTTGTTGGAGAAACTGACTATAACTCCTTCTGAACCAGCCTCTCAAACTAACTTAAAGTTCATTACTTAGAAAGCTGTTTTACTTGTTGCTGTAACATCTGTAAGACATGTATCTGTGTTTGCAAGCTGTCATGGTGGGTGAACCCTATCTGTTTTTCCATATGGCTAGGTTTGCATTTCACACCAGTCCTACATTCAAACCCATTGCTGTTTCTGAATTTATGTTAAATAAATCCATCAATTTCCTAATTTTCTTCTCAGAGCCAAAAAACAAGGAGGGACATATTCTACATACCTTAGATGTGCACATGCAGCTCAGTTACTACCTTGACAAACCAAGTCCTTTAGAAAGGCTAAAGAGCTGTTTGTTTCATGTACTGAAAGGCCAACTGATGTCTAAACAGACTGTATCCAGATGGTTGTCCTTTTGTGTTGTTTTTTGCTATTCCCACCATGGTATAACTGTTCTAAGCAAAGTTAAGGCAGATTCCATCATGGCCTTGTCCTCTAAGATGGCATACTGGAAAGGGGTGGATACTAGGAGGTATTCTAGGGGCAGCAACTTGGTCCTCTTTTCATAAAGCAGTACAAGCTGTATTCTTCTGTAGGTCCAGGGCAGGATTTGCTAGGACCGTTCTCCAGTGGCTCCTGGATCCATACCCTTCTTCCTCTCAGGTAGGGTAAGCTTTGGGGATCTATCCATAGACTACTGCAACAATGAGAACGAAGAGCACAGCACGGTGTGCAAGTCCTACTTACCCAGAACAGTAGATCTTCAAAATGTTTTCAGTGCTGCAATAGCCACATCCACCCATAATCTGCCTTTGTAGATAGTTGAGGTGGAACAAAACCTCCTTTATTATGGTTGTTATTGATGCAGTTTTAATGATTATTGATTGTTGGTTTTTGCCTCAAGATGAATTTTCCTTCCTTTTTTGGGGCAGTAAAATCCTGAAGATTTACCTCATTCTGGTTGCTAATATGCTGCACCATTTTTGGAGGGAAGTACATCAGCAGCCAGAGTGAGTGAGTGAGTGGGAGGGGTGTTAGAGCTTTGGCAGGCTGGCCAGGTGCTGTGTCCTTGGCAGGGCAGTACCAACTGGCTACCACAGGTGTGAAGAAATTTGAACACCAAATGTAATGGGTAAGTAGGACTTAACACAACTGTACTTTTCAACCCTTGCCGGATCAGTGGATGAATGAATAACAGTACCCAGCTTGTAGTTATCAGCAAAGTAGATCAACCACACTTCTTGGATGTCTGCAAAATAAATGACCAACAGCAGGTGACCTAGTTCAATTGGCACCCCACTGGTAACAATTTTACATTCAGAGATACTCCAGTAAATTACACTATCTTGGCTCCGTTGGTTAGCTAATTTCTAATTCACAGACAAAGTAGGGTTTACATTAACTGTGTCTAATTTTTCAGTAATTTCCAATGTGGGGAATAGACTCAAAAGTTTTGGCCAGGCCAAGATAAACTGTGTGCAGAGTGACCAGAGTCCACTGCCTCTGTAACCTTTGCAAAGAAGTTTAATAGGTTCAGGAAACAGGAACTGCTGTACAGAAAACCAAACTGATTGAGGTTTAATTTGATTAAGTTACCTCTGTCTGCATAAATTAGATTTGCTATGGTACATTCCATGTCTTTGCCTGTAAGGCTGAGGAAGCTGATGGGCCTGTAGTCTCCTGGGCTTGTATCGGAGCCACAGTGGCTATTCTCTAAGCATCAGGCACAAACCTTGTAGACAGGCTGAGGTTGAACAGTTTAAGTAAAGGTGCATATGTTACATTCTTGGCCCGGATGAGACTCCTGGTATGTTGTCTGGTCTGAAGACTCCTGATATGTTGTCTGGTCTGAAGAAAGTATTATTTTTTGTCACACTGACAGATATTGTAAGACTTTTTCGGAGGAGCTTACAGTTTTCAAGGTTAGTGGGGGCAGTAGTATGTGTACTTGGAGTAAAGTTAGCAGTAAATTTGTGCACCACTATATTGGCTATATCCTTGGGGTCAGAGTTCGTGATTTTATTATGAATGTGCTCAGTGAATTCTCTGATATTATTCTTTAATTTTTTTGACTTAGATGAAGATAGATTTGGAGTTTTGTTTGGTATCTGTGGCAACTTTAAGTTCATACTCTGCTTTACATTTTCTAATAGTGCTCTTAAGTTCTTGTTTATATGTTTCTTTGTGGTTTTGGGGTATGGGGGGTGGGAAGTTCTTTCAACATTTCATTATTTTCCTTCCGTTATACAACTTATTTATACTGGAGTTCTGTAGAGAGTTTTTTTAATGTAACATAATATTTAGGGTGGATGGGTACTGACTTTTCTATGCTGCCATTGGACTTGAATGCACCAGCCCTCTCATTTGGGTCCACTTGCAAGGGAATTTTGCTTGTGTCTTCAGGAGATCATTAACGATGGGGTTATTTGTTGATGGGGGTAGTACACCAAGGTCTGACGAGGAATATGTCCAGTTTGTGATCGGGTTTAACCAGGGTTGAGGAGATATGGGTGAGGACCAGATCAAAGGTAATAGAGACTCTGGTGAGTAGTTTTAACATTTGCTTCAGCACATTTATATTAAAGTAGCTGAGCACAACAGTTTTAGAGGTCCAAGTATGCCAATTAATGCTTGGCTAATTGAAGTCCCGTAGCTTGTTTGGCATTGGTAAAAACAGATTTGGCCGACCAGGAAGATAGTGCACCAAACAGAATTATGACTGGACTTCCAGGTGAAAAGCAGTAAACTCTTAACTTAATGGCACAGGCCTAAAGCAGATGCCCTATGCTGACTGCCTTAAAACAACTCTAGCTATACTCTGTCGCATATTGTCTACTTGGAGGTGATCTCTGCTTAACATACAAGGCCATGTCAAACCCAGAGCTGTTGGACATGCTACACTTAAAGAAATCCCAATCCCTCAGAGCCACACGCTCCAGGGATCTAAACCTTGTCATCACAATAAACAAAACATGCTGGAGGGATAGTTTCCTGACCCAGAGACTCCCCAGACTCTGGAATAGATTGCCCATACATGTCCAGCAGAGTGTCTCTTTGGCCCTCTTCAAAAGGAACCTTAACGATTGGATGGGAGAAAGGAAATTCACCCCGGGGATCACATCAGTCGCCCTGCTAGACAGGGATCCAGGGAAGTAAATAGTATGGGAAGAAATAGCCAGGGAATAGTTATGGCTAGGCTTGTATAGGCCCTAGGGCTGATAGCCTAGTACCAACCTATGAACCAATGGTCCATAATGAAGGACACAGCGGATCCACTGTGTCTTTCGTTATGGACCATTGCCATTAAGTTAAAAGTTTATTGCTTTTCATCTGGAAGTCCAGTCATAGGTCTGTTTGGTGCACTATCTTCCTGGTCGGCCGAATCTGTTTTTATCAGTTTGTTCGTGTTTTTGGATTTTTTGTTTGGCATTGGTGTTAAGGTATATTACCCCCAGGCTTTAAGATTCTCCAAAATAGAAAAAAGGGTGGCAGCAAAGCATTAAATTCATTAAGATGATAGAGAAGTAAGTCTTCATACTTGTATGACACCACTAACTTTGAAAAAGCAGAAATCATTATTTCTTGCCCCAAACTTAACAGCAAAAAGACTGTATGCATTGTAACTTTATATATATCACCTGGTAACAGTAATACCCTGGCCTATGATATCCTACACTGGTTATCCTCCCAAAACATACACCAGGAAACCATTATAATGGATGACTTAAGTGTTGATTAGCAAACCTGTAACTCAGTAACCTCCTCTAACTCACTAAATCTGTTTGTTTTTTCCCAATTAATACATACCCCAACAAGAATAGACAGAAGAAAAAGAAAACAGGCAGCCGCTACTGCACTGGATTCTTACCAACAAAATCAGTACTATAAACTCTTCTGACAGTTTACTGACCATCTCCTGACAAATGTACTTAGAAAATGGCAATACTTAAGTAAGCTAGTAATATACAACCAAGTACACAAATTGACTGACTTTAATAAATATACCTTCATCTCCTCCCTTTACCTCTGTTGGTGGAATCCACTAAACAGATTGCCCTTAGATGATGCTGTCTCTCACCTCAACAACACTTTCGTTAATATCCAAAATGAAATGGCACCAATTAGATCAAAAGGCGACAAATCAACTGCACTACCTTGTATGACCAAGGAAACTAAGCAACTACTTAGAGGGACAAAGCCCAGAAACATTCAAATACATAGAAAACACAATATACTTCCACACTTTCAGACAACTTAGAAACATATCCTAGATTCATAGGTGTATATTAGACTAACGACCACAAGAACCCTTATAAGCCTAGCTGTGCAACCCAAATGTGACCCGTAAATTTGATTTATATAGGGGTGATTTACTGACCGCCTCTGTCTATCAGAGAGACATAGGCGCCAGACCGAGGTGAATTTCAGATTACCCATCCAGTGGTCCAAGTTGTGCTTAAATAGGATTAGGGAGGAACTCTGTTTCACAAGGATGAGGAGCCTGTTCTAGAGAATGGGACTTCTCTGAGGAATATATCTGTCTTCCTTACAAACACAAACAGTCTTTGAGACGGATGGATTGAATGGGCTGGAGCGGAATGGATTTATGAATGACTGTAACCCCACAGGTAGTGTACAAGCAACCAGCAATTATCAAGGGGTTAGATCTGGTGGTCATGAATTTGACATGAATGCATAGTTGACAGAAACGTTAAATCTTTTAAATAGTTTTCAAGGACATGTAGACTAAAATTTTAAACAGCAGTGGAGGGGATTTGAGTTTGGGAGACTTAATCTGCCTTTTTGAAAGTAAATTGACAAAACCTAAAGATTTACAGTTGGACAGCTGTTATTTGAGAGTATTAAACTACAAATATTACCTGTGGGATTAAGGATGAGTAAATTTCCAAATAGACTAGACTCTAAAAATAAATTTTACGACCGTTTCATTGATTTAACAGGCATGGTTTAGAGCTTGCAGATCTTACTTCTTCGAAAAATTCAATCATTAATTATTTAATACATAAGGTTGACTTGTTAAATAAGAAAATAATGGAAGATTTACTCTCTTGAGAGTTATGAAAATGTATTTTTAGAAAAATAGACAAGATGTGATGTTAATAAGGATAGCAAAATGAAGAAAATTCATAGAGATTTATCTCAATACAAGAAGAGGAAAGACATATTTTAAGTCACACACAAAGGGTGACAACAGTAATCATTTAATTATGACATTTTTAATGATACTAATGAAGTGTACAATGATTTTGGTGGATACCAGGATCCTTTACGCTTCCCACCCTGGAGGCATTCACAGAGGATAATGGAGCAGAGGACACAGGGGAGTGGAATGACACCCTGTATCCCTTGACACCCATTAGATAAGGCAAGCATGGAGGTACAAGGAAGCAAAAACAGGAGAGGAAGAGAAGGAGATAATTATCAAGGAAAATGGGGGAGTTTGTTAACCAAAAGGGGGATTTAAGATCTTCAATTACAGCAATTTGGACATTACTACCACCCACTTTGACTTTTTTCAGAAATGGTTTAGATTTCTTCCCAACAAAAAATTTGATAGTGTGGATGCACTGATAGAACTTAAATTATTTGATAGAAAACTTAATTTCATCATTTTGTTCAAGGTGCTGGTACATACAAGATCACATAACAATGAATGTCTTGAATACAAAAAGAAAAGTGTCTTTAACTCCTCCATGCACCCTTTATCAACTTTTGAAAAAAAACATGTGAAGTGGACATTTATAAATATGTTCATGCACATGAACACGAACCTAGACTAAATTTATCTAGGGAAGAGAGAAATGTCCTTGAGGAACTCAGAAGGAATAAAAGCAATCAGGGTCATGAAATCAAACTAAGGTGGGGGGACTGGTCATTTTCAGTGACACTGACTATGTGAACAAGATGTATGAAATTTTGAATGATGACACAATATACTGTGTTAACTCAAAGAATGAAGCAAACATTGCTTACAAAAAGATTGATTTGCAAATTGTAGATATTTCCCAGGGTTTGTTGTCACGTGATAGGTACAAATTTTTAAGCAACCCGACAACTAGAATGCCAACGATTATTGGTGTTCCAAAGATGTTGATAATCCACCTCTAAGACCCACAGTGGCTGTCCAGAGATCCAAAATTTACCCCTTAACAGTCTTTGTTGATAGAATAATAAATCCCATAGATTCTTGGACTTTCTTAGTCGCCTTGAAAAAATTTATGGGAAGAAAATATAGATTTTCTTACCATTGATGTAAAAGACATATTTAGTTGTAAATCTAAAACAGAAGGGTTTGCAATTTTTTAATGAGAGTTTAACATGCGGATTCCTACAGGGGAAGGGCATCCATTTACTCCTGGCTTTCATGGGGTTAATTTTGGACAACAACTGTCTTTTATGAAGGGGAAATAATTCGGGCAGAATAAAGGTGTGGCGATGGGGGATGCTTGAGCCCCCATTTACGCCAGTTTGGTACTGACCTATTGGAAATGGCATTTTTGTACAACTTGGAACTTTACAAACACTACAAGATGTACTTATGATTCCTTGATATATTTATTCAGTGGAATAGTTTTAAGGAAATGGTGTCTGAGTTTATGACCACTTTAAATTCAAGTACCAATTTTGTGAATTTTACTTATCACTTTGACTACAAGGGGATTAATTTTAGACACTTATTGTACCACAATGGATTTAGTTCAAACATCTGTAGAAAGACAACATTTAGCAATGCCTATTTGTATATTTTCAGTCATTACCATTTTAAGTGTAAAGAAAGCTTGATTAAAGCTTTATCAGGCTTGCACATATGATTTCAGACAAGGAAGTCTTAGTGGAGGAATTAAAGAAATTATAGGAAATGTTCCTAGAGAGGTTATCCAGAGAAATTTATTAAGGAGGTTGGCAACAATGCTTTGGAGAAATAGGGTTTCCTATTATACACCCTTAATTGAGAATTGCTTAAAAAAAATTGTGAGAATCAAGCGTTGGATATGAGACATGAAAGAACCCTTGTCATTTAACACAATTCAGGATCTGAGGTCCTTAAGAGAATTATACACAAAAATTGGAGTATTTTGAGAACAGATAGAGACATTTCTCTGGCTTTGGGGGAACAGCCATGCTTTGTTTTTAAGAAATCCCAGAATCTAAAAGACATGTTGGAGAGCAACTGGAATAGAGGGTCTAGTAATAACTAAAAAAAGCAAAATAAAAAACAAAACAAAACAAGGGTACTAGAAAATGTGGCCATAGAAAATATAGCCCCTATATTTTTGAGGGAGAAAAGATTATAATAGGGAAAGATTCTAATATTATTGTGAGAATCTAAGATGGGAATTGTCAGTCCATGGGAATAGTTTGCTTGGCAAATTGTACCTCCTGCTCAAGTTTTTATGTTGGAAAGACAGAGAGGATGTTAAAAAAAAAAAAAAGATTATACAAACACTTGTATCAAATTTCCATGAGATGCTTTAAGAATGCATTATTCACCCTAGTGAGAAATGTGAAACTTTTGACAAGTTAATATTTTGTATTGTTGAAAAAAATTGTTAAATGCCATAGGGGTGGGGACTGGGAGACAAAACTGGAGTACAGGGAGCTGCACTGGCAACTTAGACTTAATGCCATAGCCCCCCCCCCCCCCTCCACACACACACACACGGCTTAGTTTGTATCAATTCTACCAGTTTTAAAAAAAGAGGGCAGCTAAGCTGTAAACTGCTGCCATTATACATAACATATTCACTGATTTTTTTTTAATGTAAAATGATTTTTTTAACATAAAATTATTTTTTAACATCAGTATAATAGGCAGATTAACATTCACACATTTTTTGCATTTATATTAAAACTGTATAGATTTTTTTATGATTGGTAATTTATTGTAATATTAATTTTCAAATGTGGAAGATTTAACCTTTTTACCTGTGAATTGAGCTTGTTAGGCTGGATTATGTACCAATGTACTGTTTAAGGAATGGAATATGACTTTAATAAGATGCTTGATCAGAAAATGTATTTAAATGAAGGATTAGTTACCTTTAATATGTTCTGAAATGTTTTGTGTTTCGCAAGACGCAAATGCTCAACATCATAACATCATTTTCAGCATTAAAAGAATTATAAAGGTCTGTGGTGGATTTTTGGTCCTTTGTCCTACAGCTGCTTGAAACATTATTTTCTCTGTTCCTTATGAAGGGGGATGACAGTTGCAGTCCACCATTCTCATGGCACAAAGCCTGTTTTAAAAGTGTAGTTAAGTAGTGACTCCAGGGCTCTTGATAAGTCGTATTTTAGACTGTTCAGAAGGCATCCCAGTATGTTTTCATGGTGCAATGAGGCTATGTTCTTGGCTTTATTGAGCGCAACCAGTCCATGCTCCCTAGATGTAGCTGGAGTGGTTATGTTTAAGGGAATTTCTTGGGGATGATGAGGTAAAATGGGGTAAAGTTGGAACTGAATTTGTCTGCTAAACAAGCTTGCTATATCACCAGGCTCGGTGAATGTGGCACCATTAAACACCAGTTCACTACATTGTTTTTTGCTGCCCTTGAGGCTTCTAACATAGCTGAAGAAGGCCTTATGGTTATCATTCACTTGGAAGACTATCTTAACCTCAAAGCTGACTTTGACATAATTAGCCCTCTCAGATTAAAAATGAGAAAAGTTCTTATTATTTAAAGCTCCAACAGAAGCAAAAAAGGAACTCCAAATTATTCTGTTCTATCACTCCCACCCCCGCAACCATTAACCACAAGGGTGAGATTCCAACCCATTTAATTTATTCTTTACAGACAGTATTCTTTCTCTAATGACAGAAAACTCCCTCATCCCCTATACACATCAGCACTATTAGACAACATGGAGAGCTTCACTTTTCAGCCCGTACAAACTCTGCTTTTAGAAAAATGTTACTGAATCTTAAATCAACAACCTTAGCTGCCGATACCTTGATAGATGACTAGCTGCAGATGTTCTGTCACTCCCCATCTCATATTTGTTAACAGGGTTCAGTAACAGAAAGCCATGTACCAGCCGTCTGGAAAATGTACATTATTCCATTGCACAAAGATGGCTTCTCTAGTGATTTCTCAAATAACAGCCCCATTGCAATCTTATCACCCCTTTCAAAAATCTTGGAAGGATGTGTCCACACATGGCTTAGAACTGCCTCACTAATAAAAATCCCCTGTTCAGAATAGGACAACATCTGCACAACATCTGTTCCAGCCGTAGCACAATTACTGTCCTCATTAGCTTCACCAGTAGCATAACTCAAAATGCAAATGAAGGTAAACTAGCCTCATACCTCTAAATTAATCTTTCAAAATCCTTAGAAAACTCTCATCATTTGGACTGAGTTAATCTTGGTTGTCCTGGTGTCACAGCTCTCTCTGCTTCCAACATGTTGTTAAATGGCATCAAGAACATCCGTCTGTCACAACTGGAGTTCCACAAGACTCAATATTGTGTCCAATCCTGTTCAGTATTTTCATTAACAATCTTAATGAGGGAAGCAAACTTGCCACCACTGTACAATCCCTAGAGAATTCTACACTTGTCTACTCTGTCCTAACTGTCTCAAAACTTAAATCAGCCAGAATTTTGACTAGGTAGTTCCCACCCACTCTTAAACCAAAGCAAAACAAAGTTAATGCTCTACCCATAAAAATATAACTACTTAAAACATATATACTCAGGCAAGAACACTAGAGTTGTAGTGGTTTCTCAACCTACGTTACTGGGAATCCTAATTAATGACCAACTAAAATTCAACCAGCAGCTACATCATGCCATCCAAAAAAACACATGAAACTTGACTTCTTCCTCAGGGCTAAGAGTATGTCACAGATAATGCCAGAAAATTCGTTGCCACATCATTCCTACTACTATGTCTTATGTACTCGTCTCCTGTTCTTAGTAATCTTAATAAAACTGAAAAAATGAAATTAGAAACCTGCTATAACAAAGTAGCTAAATTTACTACAAATTTCCCATACAAAGCCCATCATTGCACTCCCCTTAGAAAGCTAAACTGGCTAGAATTACCCAGATGTTCGTGTGACACTGCTGCAGTCATTACACTTGGGTTATCCTGCCATCAGGCGGTTCCCCAGTCGGCTTGAGTTCCAAAGTCTTGGTCTGGCGTCGGTTGCTGTTGCATCTTCCCTGACGTCAGTGTGCCAGGGGGATATAAGATGCAGCCAGTGCCATTTTCTTCAGTCTTTCTTGCCGAGCGGTGCCTGAAACAGAAGCAGTTCGCCAGTGCCGGTCGGCCGACTCCTGAGATTTTCATACTGAATCCAGAACCGAAGTCTTCTAAAAAGCTAAGTACCCCGTTGGGGAAACTTTTTCTTGCCTCAGACCGATGTCAGTAAAAGTTAATAATTGTATTTCTTGTGGGAAGCAAATACCTCATAAGGATTTCCACTCCTACTGTATCCCATGCCTAGGCCCAGACCACGACGTCACTGGTTGTCGGTTTTGTGCTAGGTTTAACGAGCGCACTATTAAACGTCGGTTTGATTTTGCCTGACATTATTTTGGCAGAACATTTAATTACACCATGCCGTCGGAACTTCCGACGACCGGAATTCATAAAAAGCGCAAGGACAAGGACAGGCATCCGAGGCCCAAAACTGATGACGAGGCCTCTTCTAGGCCGGTTGCCAGTTCTCCAGTTTTCAGCGAGGCTCCTATGCAGCCCCTGACGACCCCTTCTATAGAACAACAGACCACCTCCGACTCCCACTTGGTGCTGGCTGGGCCTTCGGACGCTCTTGCTATTCAGATTACCGAACTTAATCCTACAGAGGGAACCAAAGTAACTGAACAATCCACAGCTTCAGAGGGTGTTTTCAGACCTACCCAGTTAACCATTAAACCCCTCTGTTAAGTCTAAGCCTCCCTTAAAAGCAAAGAAACAGACACAGTAATCTCCAGGGCAGGCTTCCATGCCTAAGAAACAAATGCTAAAAATGGCCGAAGACCTGATCACCCTGATCAGAGGGTCCCAACCCCCCCCAGATAAAAGGCCCAGACAAGATGCAGACTATCTTCAGACCAGGTGTCAATTTCCTCTGACTCATCCTCAGACCTAGGGTATTCCTTACCCCCTTATGAGGATTCGGATGCAGAGGAATCAATTCCTTCAGCCTCTTCGCCTGAGGACTACTCCTTTGGGGATACCTTGCATACCATGAGGGAGCATTTCCACTGGGAAGGCCAGGATTATTCAGAATCCAAGAAAAGGCTCAGAGACTTCCTCTTATTGCCTCAATACAGACCCCTTGCTATTCCGCCAGTGTTAGATATTGTGGATGATGTATATACCGAATCCAGCTTAAACCCTGACTCCTTACCACCAGCCCCATTTAAGCCAGATAGATATTACAGAGTCCCTGACTCTCACAAATTTCTATACAAAAGCCCTGTTGCTGACCCTTAAACTATTTCTCAAGGACCCAAAGGGATTAAGGCCTCATCAGCTAAAAACCCAGTCCCCTCTGACAGAGATTCCAGAGCTTTAGACAGATGGGGAAAGAAAGTTTATACATCTGCAACTTTAGCCATGAGAGCCTTGAATTGCCAGTTTCACATGCTAAAATTTCAGCAATTTCTAATGTCTCAGTTGAAACAAAAGATGCTTCCAGATTCAGATCCTCCTAATTTGAAAGAAATGCAGGATTTATTGCATGCAGCTGAACAAGTGGGAAAACATACTTTGCAATGTGGTTTTGATTCCTTAGATGCCTCCTGTAGAGCAGCAGTTACAGGCTCTGTCATTAGAAGGCATGCTTGGTTAAAAGAACATATGCTACCAGATCATGTTAAAGCCAAATTACTGGATGCACCTTTGCAGCGGGATGTGTTTGGAGTTAAGGCAGAGGAGGTATTAAAAAAGATGGAGGATAAGGCAAAATCTATGCAAACGGTCAAAGATTTCTTACAGGTTCAACCTCGTCGTTTTAGCCTTTCCAGTCACAGACAGACCTCAAAGGGGCAGATATAGACGTCCAAGAGGTAGAGGTCAGACACAAGGCCCTTACAGACCTTGACAATGGGGTACACCAGGCCAGAAAGAAGGGGAAGACAAGCCTCAACCTTATAAAAAACAGTCTCAATGAATTCCCACTACAGCTGCCAAACAGCTCTCTCTTGGCAGCCCCCTTAGGAGGAAAACTGGCTCTTTTCCATCACGATTGGCATTGCATCACCAAAGAGTTCTCAACATCATATCTCAAGGTTACAGGTTCCACTTCCACACTCTTCCAAGGTTGAAAGGAATAAATCTGCCACCAAATCAATGGGCAGAGGCTCAAAAACAAATTACAGCACTCATGGACATGAGAGCTATTCAAAAGGTACCACCACAAGAGCAAGGACAAGGATTTTACTCGACTCTTTCTGGTTCTCAGAAAGGACAAAGCCTGGAGACCCATTCTGGACCTTTCCTCTGTGAACACTTACCTGGATGTTCCAAAATTCAAAATGTTGACACTACAGCAGCTTCTTCCCATGCTGGACAAGAAAGCTTGGCTCGTGACCTTGGACCTCAAAGAGGCATACCTGCATGTCCCTGTCAGGCAAAACTGCAGAAGATACCTCAGATTTCCAGCAGGTTCAATGCACTATCAATTCTCTGCACTGCCCTTTGGCTTATTTACTGCACCCAGGGTCTTCACAAAGTGCCTGGCACCAGTTATTGCATTTTGCAGGCAAAAAGAAATTCAAATTTACCCATACCTGGACGACTGCCTAATCCAAGCAGAGAGCAAGGACATTCTTCTAAAGCATCTGGCGTATGTTAAAAAGTTATTAAGTTGCCTGGGGTACACAGTAAACGAAAAGAAATCAAAACTAGTGCCCTCACAACAGATAATATTCCTGGGTGCCAGCTTAAACACAACAGCCCAGATGACTTATCTCATGCCAGACAAGCAAGGACAACTGACTCAATATTTTCATTTAATGGCAACAAAGACCCAACTCCCTGCAAAAAAAATTCTGCAGACCTTGGGCTACATGGCATTTTGCATACTACTAATTCCATATGCTAGACTGCATATGAGGAAACTACAATGGTACCTAAAGAGTGTATGGTCTCAACACTGTCAAAATTTGGAAACAGTTATACCACTAATTCCTTGCCTTCAACAGGAGTTTCAATGGTGGGCTCAAGCTTGTCACCTCAACAAGGGACAGCCTTTTACTCAACCAAAGCTTTCAGAAAATCTGAGCAATTATTGGTAGCATACGCTGCAGGAGCACAGGGAAAAGCCATTTCAAAGCAGACTATTTCAAAGTGGATAGCTCACTGTATACGATTTTGCTATGCACACCATGGGAAACCTGTACCTTGAAGCATTAGATCTCACTCCACCAGGGCAACCGCCACTTCAACTGCCTACCTCAGGGGAGTGCCTACCAAGGATATTTTAGAAGCAGCAACATGGAGTTTTGTACATACCTTCACCAAACATTACCATTTGCCTTTATATTCCAAATCCAGAGCTGGCTTTGCCACTGCTGTGCTGCAGGGCCTTATAGCCACCCCTAATGCCTTATAGATCCTTCCTCCCTACCTCAACTTTGGGATTCCACCCAAGTGTAATGACTGCAGCAGTGTCACACGATGAACATAGTACAGTTTTGTACCTACCATAAATGTAGATGTTCGAGTGTAGACACTGCTGCAGTCCAGGTTACCCTCCCTCCTTCCCTCTTACTTTCTGGTACGTACCTACGTCTTCTACCCTTATTTCGTAAAGGAAGTATTTGCTGGTAATGAAAAATGGTTGTTTGCTTTTCTATTATATATTTTACTAGAAATTTGAAAGGCCTACCTATTTGGGGGCACCTGACATCTGGGGCAAGAAAAACTAAAGAAAATGGCGTCGGCTGCATCTTATATCCCCCTGATGTCCTTCAAGGATGCATCTGCAGTCCTTACAAATGGGTTGTCCTGTCGTCGGGCAGCCCTTCGGTCGGCCGGATTCCAAAGTCTGGGTCTGGCCTCGGCTGGTGTCGCACTTCACCCGACGTCATAGCTGCAGTTCTTCGGATATAAAGGCATCAGCCGACGCCATTTTCCTCAGTCTTTCTTGCTGCGTGGCGCCCGAAGCAGAAGCTGTTCGCAAGTGCCGGTCGGTCAGATCCAGAGATTACTACTACCGAATACTACTTCGAAGACTTCTAAAAAGCTAAGTACCCCGTTGGGGACTCTTTCTTGCCTCAGCCGATGTCAGAAAAAGTGAATAACTGTTTAACTTGTGGAAAACAAATACCTCATAAAGATTTCCACTCTTACTGCTTACCTTGTTTAGGCCCAGACCACGACGTAGCAGCTTGTCTAGCCTGTGCTTCTTTTAACCAACGGACGCTTAGACGTCGGTCGGAGTTTGCTGAGCAGTTTTTCGGTTCTGATTTTGCGTATATTATGCCGTCGGATCCTCCGACTACACAAATTGCCAAAAAACGCAAAGAAAAGGACCGACACTCGCGGTCCGCAGTTTCGGCTGAAACCGCGGTTAAGCAAACCGCGAGTGTCTCGGTTTCGGCCGAAACCGTGCAAGCGGTCCTTGTTTCAGCCGAAGCCATGCCTTCTACCGAGGCCTCTTCTAACCTGGTAGAATCGGCTTCTGAAATACAACCTGCTGTTGTGGTTACACAGGGATTATCGGACACTTTTCCCTTGGATGTTTCAACCCCTGCACGTGGAGCTGCTAGGCCTCCTGCAGCCATGTCCATTAAGGCTTTTGCCAGGGCTAAAGCAGCCAGAACTACTAAGTCTGTGCCTGTTAGGCCCCCCTCTCACAGGCCCAGCTCCAGTTCCCAAATGCTTTCTCTGGCAGAGGATGTCATCTCTTTAATAAGGGGATCCCAACCTCATCCAGACAGGGCCTCTCAGCCACCCCCAGAGAAGAGACCTAGAGCAGAGCCCCCTGAGCCAGTGTCCACGGATGATTCTTCTGATGATTCAGACAATACAGACCCTCCAGAGGCTCCTTATTCTCCTTACGAAGACTCTGATGCTGAAGAGTCTATTCCTTCTGCCTCTCCACCTGAGGAATTTTCCTTTGGGGAAACCTTACATGCCATGAGGGAACAATTTCAGTGGCAGGGCCAAGACTTTTCAGACTCCAGAAAAAGGCTTAGGACCTTCTTGCATTTACCACAACATAGGCCTTTAGCTATACCTCCAGTTCTTTCTGTTGTAGATGATGCATTTAATGATGCTTGTACTGCTCCTGATTCTTTACCTCCAGCCCCTGCTAAGCCCGATAGGTTCTACAGGGTCCCGGACACACATCACCATTTATACAAGGCTCCTTTTGCAGATCCCGAGACTATCTCCCAGGGGCCTAAGGCAGTAGCATCTACCTCTGTTAAAAATCCCCTCCCCTCTGAAAGGGAATCCAGGTCCTTAGAGAGATGGGGTAAAAAAGTATACACCTCTGCTACTCTGTCAGCTAGGGCCTTGAACTGTCAGTTTCATATGATCCAATACCAGGAGTTTATGCTTGATCAGTTAACTAAGAAACTGTCCTCTGATGATTCTTTAGATAAGAAATATGTTCTGGAAATGGTGCATAACATTCAGCAAGTTAGTAACCATTCTTTAAAATGCGGCTATGATGCACTGGAGGCTTCCTTTAGATCAGCCATGACTGGCACAGTTATCAGAAGGCATGCATGGTTGAAAGAACAGGCCTTGCCGGACCATGTCAAATCAAAACTATTAGATGCTCCCATGGACAAGGTCAATTTATTTGGTTCTCCAGCTCAGCAGGTACTGAAGAAAATGGAAGAGAAGGCAAAATCTGTACAAACAGTGAAAGATTTCTTACAGGTGCAAC
The DNA here is from genome assembly GCF_019279795.1 of Protopterus annectens. Taxonomy (NCBI): domain Eukaryota; kingdom Metazoa; phylum Chordata; order Ceratodontiformes; family Protopteridae; genus Protopterus; species Protopterus annectens. Next base: position 1,449,298,767 of record NC_056737.1, read on the forward strand.
CTCCAAGGTTTAGCAGGAACTGGCCCTCCAAAAATTGGTCCTTTCCAGACTCTTCTAAAGCTCAGAGAGGCAGGAATAGGCGTTCAAGAGGCAGAAATCAATCCAGGGGTGCCTACAGGGACGCCAGTGGCAGGGCAACAACCAGCGAGGCACAGACACAGCCACTACCACTGCAACAGGACAATCACAGTGACTTGGCTCTGGCACCGCCTACCAGGGAACAGCTAGCAGCACCCTTAGGCGGAAAGCTAGCCTTATTTTCAAAGAACTGGCATTACATCACAAGGGACAAGTGGATTTTGCAGACTATAGACCAAGGTTACAGGTTTCATTTCCATACTCTACCAGGAAAAAGAGGAATGCCAAACCTACCACCAAATCAAAAGATAGAAGCTCTAAAACAAATAGCTCAATTAGTAAGAATGAGAGCTGTGGAAAAGGTACCATCTATGGAACAAGGAAAGGGATTTTACTCCAGACTCTTCCTGGTACCAAGAAAAGAGAAAAAATAGAGGCCTATTCTCGACCTGTCCGCTTTAAACACATTCCTCATTGTCCCAAAATTCAAAATGCTGACCCTACAGCAGCTTCTTCCCATGCTGGGCAAGGAGTCTTGGCTGGTAACTCTAGATCTCAAGGAGGCATACCTGCACGTCCCCATACGACCAAATTGCAGAAGATACCTCAGATTTCTTGCAGGATCAGAGCATTATCAATTCTCAGCATTGCCCTTTGGCTTATCTACTGCGCCCAGAGTGTTCACGAAATGCCTGGCATCAGTAATCGCTCATTGCAGACTTCAGGGAATCCAAATTTATCCCTACCTGGACGACTGCCTGATACAAGCGGACAACAAAAACAAGCTAACAGAAGACTTACAAAAAGTCATTTACTTGCTGCAAGCCCTGGGATATGCAGTCAATATAAAAAAGTCAAGGCTGATACCATCCCAAAGAATAACCTTTTTGGGTGCAGAGCTGGACACATCAAAGCAGATGGCATTCCTAACTGTAGAAAAACAAGAACAACTTCCTCTCTACTTCTTGGCATTAACAAAGCAGAACCATCTAACAGCAAGAAAAGTGCTGCAAACCCTGGGCTTCATGGCATCCTGCATAATACTGGTCCCTCATGCCAGACTGCATATGAGAAAACTACAGTGGTACCTGAAGAATTTATGGTCTCAACACAAACACAGCCTAGAAACCAAAATTCCACTAATCCCATGCCTGAAGTAAGAGTTCCTATGGTGGGCTCAGGCCTGTCAATCAAACACAGGATTGCCCTTCTACAGCATTCAACCAAGTCAAACCATCACAACGGACGCCTCAGACCTCGGTTGGGGGGCCCACATGCTGGAAAAGTGCATACAAGGCTTATGGACTCAAGACCAGATGCACCTGCACATAAATCTAAAGGAAATGCTGGCAGTAAAATTGGCAATCCAGACATTCAGACCATTTCTCCGAGAAGGGCAGTTGATGATAAGGACAGACAACACCACAGTCATGTGGTACATCAACAAACAGGGAGGCACACATTCATACCCTCTATGCCGGATGGCACTGGACCTATGGAATGTGGCTCTGAACTACAACATTCAGTTACAAGCAATTTTTGTACCGGGAAAACAAAACATTCTAGCAGATATGTTAAGCAGAACTACCACGGATACCCACGAATGGATGCTGCATCCGGACATATTCAAAGCCATCACAAGAAAATGGGGACTTCCAGAAATAGACTTATTTGCATCCCCACGCAATCACCAGCTAAAGAAATTCTGCACAAGGACGTACCACCCACTTGCTTGGAAGGTGGACTCCCTATCCTTCAGTTGGAAAAACCTGACAGCATATGCATTCCCACCACTTCCTTTGATGCACAAGGTGCTATTGAAAATCAAAGAGGACCGTCCAAGGATCATTCTGATAGCTCCAGACTGGCCAAGGCAACATTGGTACCCATTACTAAGGAGCATGTCTCGGGAACAATTATGGACACTACCCCTGGTTCCACTGCTGTTAACACAGAACAATTACAACATCCTGCATCCAAACCTGAAAACTCTGCAGCTGACTGCCTGGAACATTACATAAGATCAAGTAACCCAAATTTATCCCAAAGGGTTAAAGACATTATCCTTGAGGCTCGCAGACCCTCTACAAGGAATAATTATGCAGCAAAATGGAAAAGATATCTCATTTGGAGTACTGCAAAGGGAGAAGATGTATCACGGGTAAGCATAGCCAGCATCCTGGAATACTTGGCAGAGCTCTTCCACTCAGGCCTGTCCTATTCCTCCATCAAGATACATGCATCAGCCATCTCAGCAGAATACAGCTTGGATCCTCCTGTCTTCTCACATCCTCTGCTCAGGCAGTTTCTGAGAAGAATCAAAAATGTAAAGCCTCCTAGGAAACCACCATTGCCAACATGGGACTTGAACTTTGTGCTAGAAAAATTGACACTTCCCCCTTTCGAACCAGCAGCAACAGCAGAATTACAATACTTATCATGGAAGACTGCTTTCCTGCTGGCAATCACTTCAGCAAGAAGGGTTTCTGAACTACAGGCATTAATGGCAGTGCAACCCTTCCTGATCTTCCATCAAGATAGAGTGTCCATGAGAACAAATCCGACATTTATGCCTAAGGTGGTATCCAGAGTGTCTTTAAATCAGGCTATCCACCTACCTACATTCTTCCCAAACCCATAGAACAGGGGAGAAAGACTGTTGCATACCTTGGATGTACATAGACAGTTACGCTACTACCTAGACAGGACCAAGGGCAATAGAAAAACTGACCAGCTACTGGTAGCATATGCAACTGGAAGGGAAGGAAAAGCAATTTCAAAACAAACAATCTCCAAGTGGATAGGAAACTGTATTAGATTTTGTTACTCCTACCTTGGAAAGAAAACTACAGAGAACATCAGGCCTCACTCTACAAGGGCTACAGCCACTACCACAGCTTTCTTACGAGGAGTGGCCACCAAGGACATTATAGAGGCTGCTACTTGGACCTCCGTGCATACATTTGCCAAGCATTATAATTTACCTTTATATTCTAGATCCCGAGCAGGTTTTGCCACTGCTGTTTTGCAAGGGATCCTAACTACACCATAATCTAGTTTTTTCCTCCTCCCCTAGTTTGGCTATGGTATTCTACCCATTTGTAAGGACTGCAGATGCATCCTTGAAGGACATAGTACAGTTTTGTACCTACCATAAATGTAGATGTCCGCTAGGAATGCATCTGCAGTCAGGATTACCCACCCACCTTCCCCTCTGTGGTACTCCTAGGGTATTTGCCATCTTTCAGCTAGCTTGGGGGGGATCTATTATGGTGTATTTGTTTGTATATATGTACATACATGCTTATTTTATGTGTTTGCTCTCTACTTTTTGGAAACATTGGCATTTATCCAAATTTAGCCATCCAAGAGGGCACCTGGCATCTGGGGCAAGAAACACTGAGGAAAATGGCGTCGGCTGATGCCTTTATACCCGAAGAACTGCAGCTATGACGTCGGGTGAAGTGCGACACCAGCCGAGGCCAGACCCAGACTTTGGAATCTGGCCGACCGAAGGGCTGCCTGACGACAGGACAACCCATTTGTAAGGACTGCAGATGCATTCCTATCGGACATCTACATTTATGGTAGGTACAAAACTGTACTGCGCACTGACGTCAGGGAAGAAGCAACAGCAACCGATGCCGGACCAAGACTTTGGAACTCAAGGCCGACTGGGGAACCGCCTGATGGCAGGATAACCCAAGTGTAATGACTGCAGCAGTGTCTACACTTGAACATCTACATTTATGGTAGGTACAAAACTGTACTTTACTTATCTTATTCCCAGTTACTGGTACACGCACTTATCTGTAGGGCAGGAAAAATGCTCTGCACTCCAAAACTTAATGCAGTACTCTTGTATTAGAGACCTGCGCTATAGCAAGAAATCCTTTCTGCTTCTAACTAAGATGTCCTTCTATATCACTGTCGCAGTATTCTTTACATAAGGTGTCTCATGGCAAGGATAGCACAACACCTGGCCAGTATACTAAAGCCTTTAGATTTTATAGGTGCCATATATCACACATATGCTCCCAGTGTAAGGTGTAGGACATAAAGGTGACGTACAGATGCAAACTCTCAGAACTTCTTTGCCACCAGTGCAAATGCCATTGTCTAACATTGGTCTGAATGCCCTTCTGCTGTGCTGGTTACCAAGCCGTCCTCAGATATGTGCCCCATTAGCATTTTTTCTCTACCTTTTTTTTATTATTGTAGTGTACTCTTGTTCATGTCATTCAAGAAGGGAAAATGTCAGTGTGGGAGCCAGATTCCCCATAAGGACTGTCACGACCAGTGTCTTTTTTTGTGTAGGCACTTCCACTTCCTATGACCATACACAGTGCTCCACCTGTCAAACATTTGTCTTCAAGACCATTCGTAGTCACTTATCTTTCTTATCCATGTACCTTGAGAACCAATAACTTAAGCTGTTGGCTCACAGTGCTATGGCAGAATTTTCCCATCCTGAGGGTCGGCCGTCTGCAGGAGGAATACCAGAAAGACTAGGCCTGATCTGGTTGATGTCCAGCTTCCCCTGGACATCTCTCTAGAAGCTATTTAAATCCCTGTTGACCATCCTTTGTTTGCCTCTGATTTCTCTGCCATGACCCCGTCAGACACTGGCGTGGATCCAAATTCTTGCAAGTCCTAGGGGGCTTTTCCAACGTTTGTTCCAGACATTGAGGGGGGAATCTTGTCTGATTTATTTCTGAGGAACTCGGGGGGATTCCTCAGAGTTTGGTGAGGGAAGAGATTTTTACTACAATTATTGAATCCCGCCAAATGTCTGCACCACAGAGAGTCCTTTGGGCAGATGTCCTGCTCAAGAAAAGCAAAAAGCTAGACATATTACACCTGTTGCTAAAAATCCCCAACATGAATAGCAGGATTTTACTGAGGGGCCAGTTCAATGCCTTAATGATCTTGAAGCCCACTCCCTGGTCTTCAGCACCTGATAAAAGACCTAAGGAGTTGGTTTCCTCAGATGATAGATTTGGACTCTGGGAAAGAATCACTAGCTTACTCCTCTCATATTCCTTCCCCTCTAGACTAAAATTCTGAGGAAGAGGTTTCTATGAGCCCAGACTCACCCTTGGAAGAATTATCCTGTGGGGATACTCTTGCTTGTGTGGTGGAGCATTTCAAATGGGCTTGCTCCAGGTCTCTGACATTCAAAAATGGTATTATGAGCATTTACCAATGGAGTCTCCTAAGCAGTCTGCTGTTCCTCCATTTTGGCAGCCCTTTTGGGCACATTTTCTGCTGCTTCTATTGCTTTGGATTCTTAACCCCCTGCCTCCTAAGAAACCTGACAAGTTCTACAAGGTTCGAGGATTGCACATTTTTGTGTAAGTGACCTGCTGTTGATCCTTTGGTTTTATTTTCCTCTGATAAGTCTTGTAAGCTTTTGCCATCTGCTAAGATCCTTCCTTCAGATAAGAACAGTCAAGCTATGGAAAGGTTGGGTAAAAAAGTATATACTTCTATCAGCTTGTCTTTTAGGGCTATTCCAAAACCACATGACCAGGCAGGTTTTGGCCCTTCTTTCTCAGGTGGCTTTGGTGGTCTTTGGTCCTCCTGATTATGATGGGACAGCTTCAGCTGTTTCCCTGCTTGGATCCACTTCCAGGTCACCCGTCACAATGCAGCTACAATACAGCTGATAGCTCTTCCAGGGCTGCTGCTTTTGGCTCTGTGATGAGGCATTATTCTTTGCTATGTATGTAGGGTTTACCTGATGATTTTAAAGCCAAGGTTTTGGATGGCTCTCTGGATGATAAATATCTTTTTGGAATAGCTGTTGCTGTCCTGTATAAATCCTTCCAGGATAAAGGTAAGACCGTGCAGGAACTGAAAAGTATTTTTGTCTCCCCATCCCCAAATTCCAGAAGAATTACCCTTCTAAGTCCACCTTTGTCTACAGGCAGACTCACCTACTTTTCAAGGATAAGAAGGGGTCTAGATGTATTCCCCCTGCTAAATCCACTCAGATTCCTTTCTCTTACTTCTTTTCAGGACAAGCCTGTCTCCATTTGATATTTGGCATCCTCTTCCCCTCAGCCAGCTCCCCCTGCCTCTCCATCTTTCTCTACCTCTTCCAAATTGGTTATCAGATCACCTCGGACTCATGGGTGCTGTCTGTCCTTCATCACGGGTATTTTGTGGTTTGAAAATCCCACCCTCCTTTCAGACATTCCACAACCTCCTCTGGAATAGCTTTCTCATTTCTCAGAGGTTTGCATGTTCCATCCTTCTATGTGAGAAAGGGATTTTACTCCAGAATGTTTTTGATTCCTCAGAAGGCAGGTAACTGGAGACGAATTCTAGAGCTTTCTTTGTTCAACATCTTTCTCAAGGTCCCTTCTTTCCGGATGCTGTCACTTCAGACCTCATTTCCTCTTCTTTCCTATGTTTTCTTGGTTTATCTGGACCTCAAGGATGCATACCTTTACATCCCCATTCAGCTTTTTGTTTCATTTCATACCAGGACTTTGGGTTTGGCTGTTTCCACAAAAAAAAAAAAAAAAAAAAAAAAAAAAAGGCATGTCCTCCTGGATATCTAAGGAAGGCCATTTCTATATCTCCTTTTCATGGCAGTTGTCTTTCTTTATCTGTAAAGGCACATTCTACTAGGGCAGTTGCCACCCCTGGTGTCTTTTTAAGGGTTTAGTTGTCAGTTCCATTTTTGAGGCTCCTACTTACTCTGTTCAACTTTCAGTAAACATTATAAATTGAATGTTACTTCCAGAGCCAGGGCAGATTTAGCCAGGGCTATTCTTCATGTGTTTGTAGAGGGATCTTCTATGCCTTCCTCCTCTCAGGCTTCTTCGTGGCTCTTGTACATCTACCTTTTGTAAAAAAATACTGCAACAATACTATATAAGGGTACAGTACAGTTGTGTAAAGTCTTACCATAACAGTAGATGTCCTTCTGTTTATTCTTGCAGTATTCGGTTCCTTCCATCTTCCCTTGCTTTCCTAGCTCTTGTTCCTGTGCTTTTGTTGCCCTCCTGGCTGAGGAGCCCTTGCTTCTTTTTTTCTTCTGTATGTACATGTTCTCTTTTGTCCCTGAGGTATTCCTTACCTGCTGGTGCAAATCAGATATCCTTCCATCTCACTGCTGCAGCATTGTTTACTAAAGGGATTCCCTACCATGGGTAACCCAACGTCCGGCCAGTCTACCAAAGCCTTAGTATTTTATAGACATCATATTTCACACATATGTTCCCCACTCAAGATGTATGGCATAAAGGTGAAGTATATACCTCAGAACTTTGCCACACCAGTCCGAAAGCCATCATTCTTACTACCTCAGAACTTTTCCGCCAGTCCGAAATCCTTCATTCTTACTACATTAGTTGGATGTAGGCAAGGATCTGAACCTCCTAGGGTGTTTAGGGCAGACTTCCATCAGAAGAAGAAGAAAAAAAAAGCAAGCATGTTTTCCTGTGTTGCTGAAGATCCCAGTGTGTATGGCAAGATTTTACCCAGGGGTTATTTAATGCACTGTTTACCTTGAAGCCTCCACAAGGAGTTTCTGTACCTGCTCCTCCTTAGTCCTCTACCCCACTCAAGTGGCCCAGAGAGCAAGACTCCTCTGATGAGGAATTGTATTCTTGGGAAGAGTCTCTGGCATGTTTCTCTCAAATCTCTCCTCTTTTGGACTATGGCTCTGAGCAGGAAGACTTTTAGCCCAGACTCTTCCTTTGAAGAACTCTCCTATGGGGATACTCTTTCTCTTATGATGGAATTGTTATAAATGGGACTGTTCTTAGGCTTCTGACATTCAAAAGAGATATGAGCTCCTCTAGATGGAATCTTCTAAGCCTTCTGCTGCCCTGCTGTCTTGGCTGCCCTTTCAGATACCTTTCCAGCAGCTTCTGTGGCCCAGGATTCTCAACTTTCAGCCCCTAAGAAACCTAAAAGATTTTACAAGGTACCTGAAGAATGTAAGTTTCTCTACAAATGTCCTTCTGTAATGTCTGCCTCTTCTGACAAACCTCTAAGCTTTTGCCTTACACTAAACTTCTCCTTCAGACAAGGACAGTAGGACTATGGAATGGCTGGCAAGAAGGTATATACTGCTGCCACCCTGGCCTTTTAGGCTGATAATTGTCAGGCCCATGTGACCAGGTATGTTTTAGCTCTTCTTTCTCAGGCTTCCCAGGCTATCTCTGACCTGCCTGATTCTGGAGGAAAGGCCTCAGTTCTCTCTCTACTGTGCTCTACTTCTCAACTATCCCACTATTCTGCTAAATGTAGTTATGATGCAGCTGCTGCCTCCTTTAGAGCTGCTGCTTTTGGTTCTGTTTTGAGATGTTACTCTTGGCTTCATTTCCAGCCTTTGCCTGATGATAAGACTAAACTGTTGGATGCTTCTCTTGATAATAAACTCCTGTTTGATTCTGCAGCTGCTGAGCTTTTTAAGTCTCTACATGATGAGAGTAAGACATTGCAAGAATTGAAGCATATTTTGTTTCTCCTATTCCTAAGTTCCAGAGGAATTATCCATCCAAATCTGCCTTTAGTCACAAACCCAAAGGAAAGAAGAGTTCTAGGTGGGTTCCTCCTGCTAGCCTTGCAAGAATTGGTGTATATTGTTTTTCCTGTTCCTAAGTTCCAGAGGAATTATCCTTCTAAATACGCCTTTGTTTGCAGACAGTGATGCCTTCCTCCCAAAGGTAATAAGGGATGTAATGTGATCCTATCTCGCCTACATTCTCTACAGATGGGTTTGGAGCCGATCCTCGGCTCCGACTCGGCCGCTATACAATAGAACGCAGTCTCTTATTGGCTGAGTTACCTCGTATCCCAGGATGCACCACTACTGTTTCCCCAGATCTCGTTTGCCGCTTCTCGAGCATAGACGTGGTCTCGGACTTGGCTGAGCTAAGTGCCTCTTAGTGAATTATTTTCTGTCAAATTTTTTGCTAAAACTTACCCAAAAGCTGTTTTAACAGCTACTTGTTGTTGTGTGACTGTGTAGTTGAAAATTTTTATGGTAAAATTGTATTATTTTTGGTGGTAAGTGATCCCGTTTAAGTTAGAGGGGCCTTGCCCTAGCCTTGGCGTTTTAGTTAGAGTCTAGGCGGTCGTGTGTCTAGTTTCTTTTTGAAGTCTTTGAAGTTTAGTGTTGAAGTAGATAGCCATGTCGAAGGAACATAGGCCATCAGGGTTTAAAAAATGTTCTAAATGCAATTATAAAATGCCCATTACGGACGACCATTCCTTGTGTGTTTACTGTTTGGGCCCGAAGCACCTCCAGGAATCCTGTAGCGTTTGCCACACGTTTTCCTCTCGCGTGCTCCAAGAGAGGAAAAATAAATTGATTTTGAAAGGGCTTATTACCCCTTCCTTTGAGGAAGCCCTATCTTCTTCTTCTCCCCCTTCGAGGAAGAAAAAATCTTCGGCTCCGACCAGCCCGTCGGAGCCGGCAGCTAAAAAGTCAAGGCAGGCTTCTCCGTCGGCTCCACAGACTTCGGAGCCGAGGGCGGAACGGTCTGCCTTGATGTCTCCAGCCTCGACTCCTCTGGCTTCGGAGTCGAGAGTTCGGGCGTCGAGAGGCGAGTCAGCTCCACTGCCTTCGGAGCTGATGAGGGTTGCCCACTCAGACTCTTCCCCTTCGGTGCCGAAGTCCCCATCTGCTCCGAGGGAAATTGCAGTGGTAGTGGAATCTCCCTCGGCGCCGATACTTCTCGAAACCATACGGAGCCGGTCCCCCAGTCTTTCGGAGCCGGCGGAGAAGTCGACTCGGACCCGGTCGGTCTCTTCTCGGTCATCGAGGATGTCTGATTCGGATGTAGACAGGGTGCTTCAAAGGCTTTTTCAGTCTCCGGTCTTTCAAAAGTTGGTCTTGGCTCCAGCCCAGTCGGCTCCGGAGCCGATTTCCCACCCTGCTGTCTCTGTTCCTCCTCCAACAGCTTTGGCGCCGTTGGAGTCGGTGTTGGTGGAGCCGGTGGAGGTTGTCGGGTCGGTTCTGACCCTAACTCCAAACCCGCCCTTCGGGTCGGGGTTCGGTACGTGGACCTCCTCTGTCAGCCCCGGGGGGGATGCTTCGGGACCGATCCTTTCGGTTCCGAGCCTCCCTCTCGGTGCGTCGGCGGCGGGAGTTCCGACTGCTGTTGTGGCCTTGGGGGTTGAACCATCCCAGGACTCTGGGGGTCCCGCCTTCAAAGCCATGAGGAGTGCCTTGGCCAAATCCTCTCTGGCCACTTCTACCATCTCGCCACCACCTTCCCTTGGCACGGAGACTGGCTCCTTTGCAATCCCCCTGTCTCACGACAGCAGAGCCCGTGGGCCTGAGGTTACCCCCATCGGGGGTTCCCTTCTTCCTGGAGGTCCCTCCGAAACGTCTTCGGAGGAACCTCCGAGGAAGAAACAGTGCAAGAGGAAGCACGTCGACTCCCCTGATGAGTCTCTCACCTCGGATACCGACCTCGATGATGCAGAAGGGTCCCCCAAGTCGTCCTCGGATGATGTATCCTTTGCGGACATCTTGGAGATCCTTAAGCAACGAGGCGACTGGCAGTCCAAAACCCCCTTCTGCTGAGGAGTCAGTGTTCCTCAAGGCCTTCGGGGCTCAGCCCTCTGCCTCCTAGGTGTCTCCGCCCTTCGATGAGCTTCTGGATTTGATCTCTCGAAGGGCGTGGGAACATCCGGACTCTGTTGAACCGGTGCCAGCTCGCCCCAATAAATTCCTTTTGGCACCCCCTGATAAGGACTTTCTTTCCAAAGGTGTGGCTGTAGATGCCTTGGTGGTGGCATCTGCCACCCAGCAAGATGTGGCAGAGGCTTCAACGTCCGTCCATCCTCCAAATAAGGAGTCTAGGAGCATGGATCGGTACGGGAAGCACACCCTTACTTCAGCAACCTTTACATTAAGGTCTCTGAGCTACTTGACGCATTTCATGAGACTGCAGAGGGATCTGGTCAAGGAGCTTTCGGATACCCTCTCCGGTAACTTACCCGAGCAGTTAGCCCAGACGGTTAACTCCCAGTTGGCTACCCTGTCCTCGTTATCCAACTCGTCCATGAGGCTCATTTCGTATGCAGCCGAAGGAGCGAGCAGAGTGGCGGGAACAGGTGTTGCTCTACGGAGACAAGCCTGGCTACACCTGTGTCACTTTGCGGAGGCCTTTAAGTCTTCCTTTGCCGACGCCCCCTTCGATGGGTCCTCTCTGTTTGGACCCAATGTAAAGGACACTTTGACTCACTGCGAACAGGAGGGTAAGACTTTAACTGCCGTAGGAGCCTGGTTTTCCACTCCCTTCAGACCTTATCCCAAGGCTCGAAGAGGAGGTAAAATGTGGTTCCGTAAGTCTCAAAAGCCTTACTCGTCGCAGCAGAGCGATTCCCCTTCTAGAGGCAGAGGAGGGGGAAATTTTTCAGGAAGACGCCGTCCCAGAGGCGGCGGAGGCCCCCGCAACACTGGAGACCGCGAGTCCTTTCGTGGCTCCTCCTCCTTCCAGCATCCCTGAAGGAGTGCCCGACTGTGCAGCTCTGGAGCCAGTCGGGGGTCATTTCTCGAGGCACCTAAAGGCCTGGGAAAGTATCACTCAGGACCAATGGGTGCTCCGAATCATCGCCGGAGGTTACACTATTCCTTTCTCTCAACCCCCCCCCCACCATCCCAAAGAATCCCGGACCCGCCACCCAGTCAACGGGATCTGGCAGCCAGCGAAACATCAAAGCTGCTTCAAAAAGGAGTCATCCAACCTGTCCCCGCAGATCAGGCCGGATCAGGGACTTACTCAAGATTCTTTTTGGTACCAAAAAAGACCGGGGACTTGAGGCCCATTTTGGATCTCAGCAAGTTAAACCGATCAGTGAAAAAGTCCAAATTCCGGATGGTCACCTTGCAATCCATTCTCCCGCTTTTGGAGAAAGGTGTTTGGATGTGCTCCATAGATCTCAAAGACGCCTATTATCACATTCTGATAGATCAGGCGTCAAGGAGACACTTGCGCTTCAGCCTAGGAGACAGTCATTTCCAGTTCCGTGCACTGCCCTTTGGTCTCACCACAGCCCCCAGGGTGTTCATCAAATGTTTGGCAGTGGCGACTGCTCACCTGTGAAGTCTAGGATTCCAGGTGTTTCCATACCTAGATGACTGGCTCCTAACTGCCACCTCCAGGCATCTACTCTTCAAAACTCTAGCAGCCACTATCTCCCTAGGCAAATCCTTAGGAATCACATTCAATTGGACAAAATCCATATTGCTGCCATCACAGCGTATTCTGTTTATTGGTGCAGAAATAGACTCAAGGCAGATGCGAGTCTATCTTCCTGCGGAAAGGATAGCAACACTGCAGTCTCAGGTTCGGGCATTACTCCTCAGACGTCGCGCTCCAGCGAGAATGGTCCTGCAGCTGTTGGGTTCCATGTCAGCCACCATTCTTCTGGTCCCCTTGGCAAGGTTGCATATGAGGATACTCCAGAGGCTCCCATCAGTCCAGTGGTCTTATCAAGACCTTCCCCTCAGTCACCACATATTGATCACAGAGACGTGCAAACAGGATCTTCGTTGGTGGCTTCTTTCCTCCAACCTGAATCTAGGGTGACCATTCGTTCCTCCACTCCCCTCGGCCACGTTGACTATGGACGCCTCCCAGACAGGGTGGGGGGGGGCATTATCTGGACAGGTCGGTCCAAGGCACGTGGCACTCCGACGAGAGTCTTCTCCACATCAATATCCTGGAAATGAGGGCGGTGCTTTTAACGTTGCAAGCTCTGCACGATCACCTCCCCCAGGGTACGATTGCCATTCAGTCCGACAACATGTCGGTCGTCTGGTACTTGAACAAGCAAGGAGGGACCAGGTCTTACCCCCTTTGCAGAGAGGCCATGAAGGTATGGGATTGGGCGATTGCTACCAAACATTTTCTAGTGGCAACACACATTCCAGGGAGTTCCAATGTGATAGCCGACACTGAGCAGGACTATTCTCTCCCCTCACGAGTGGTCCTTGAACGACAGAGTGGTAACACAGATTTTCACGAGATGGGGAGCTCCATGTTGCGATCTTTTCACAACTCCCCTCAACGCAAAATGCTAGCAGTTCTTCTCTCTCACCCCAGTTCCGGGGGAGATCCCCAAGGATGCTCTAGTCCAAGCTTGGCCCCCCAGTCTGCTATACGCCTTTCCACCGGTTCCCCTTCTCCCCAAGGTGATTCAGAAGGTGATTCGCTTGGAAAGCAAAATGATTCTAATCGCCCCATACTGGCCTCGTCAAGTCTGGTTCCCCTTTCTTCACAAATATGCATTGGAGGGTCCCTGGTTCCTGGACCAAGTTCCGGACCTCTTGACGCATCAGTCAGGACAGCTCCATCAGTCCCTCCATTCATTGAAGCTAGCAGCTTGGCTACTCCTCTTCCGACCATAGTTAGGAGCCATTCTTTCGACCCTGATGTCATGCATATTTTGTCCTCGGCCCACAAGACTTCTACTAAGAAGATGTATTGCAGTAAATGGAAGAGGTTTGCTATTTGGGCCCAACTCCGAGGATTAGACCCTATGACAGCCTCGGTATCAGAGGTTCTGAAGTTTTTAACTTCCCTGTTCAACCAGGGTTGTTCGGTGTCTACCATCAAAGTTCAATTGGCGGCTATTTCTAATTTTCACGAGAGCGTAGAACCACCTTTAATGAGCAACAAGTTGTGCAAAGCTTTTATTAAAGGAGCTTGGCTTCTACGGCCCCCTATATCTCATCCCGCACCACCGTGGGACCTTAACGTAGTGTTAGGTGCATTAACCGCACCTCCCTTTGAGCCGGCAGCAACCTGTGACTTAAAATTTCTTTCTTGGAAGACTGCCCTTCTAGTTGCTATTACATCAGCCAGGCGAGTTTCAGAACTTCAAGCCCTATGCATCAAACCACCATACCTGGTATTTCACAAGGATAGAGTATCTCTTAGACCAAACCCATCCTTTATACCAAAGGTTTGTTCTAATTTTTGTTTGCAACAATCACTGGAATTACCGTTTTTTTCCCTAAGTATTCAAACAGAGCTGAGTATACCTTTCACAGCTTAGACGTGCACAGACAATTACGTTTCTATTTGGATAGGACACACCAAGCACGAAAATCAGATCAACTGTTTGTGTCCTTTTCGGATAGTAAATTGGGCAAAGCCGTCACGAAAGTCACTATTGCCAAGTGGATCAGAGACTGTATCAGTCATATTTATCGCATTTCAAATAAGGAGCTTACAGTTCCAGTGAAAGCTCATTCTACCAGGGCTATGGCCACTTCGGCAGCCTTTCATTCCAAGCTCTCTATTAATGACATCTGTGCGGCTGCTACGTGGTCTTCTCTACACACCTTTATTTCTCACTACAAATTGGATGTGGCATCTAGGGGTCGAGCTTCCTTCGGTTCCACGGTTCTCCGGACCGTTTTCCAGTGAGCCACCCAGGAATTAGGTGCTAGGGACGCTGTCCCATCTGTAGAGAATGTAGGCGAGATAGGATCACATTACATCTTTTAGTTATGTACTTACCATAACTTTAGATGTATGGGATCCATCTCGCCTACATTCCTAATAACCCACCCTCCTTCCCCCTGCCTTGTAGGCCAGAAGAGACTGTACGATCCGAATTCAACTTTTTTCCTCTCTTGAAACACCTGGCAATGTTATAACAACAGTCTATGTGGGTGTGCATGTGTGCGGACAAACAAGATCTGGGGAAGCAGTAGTGGTGCATCCTGGGATACGAGGTAACTCAGCCAATAAGAGACTGCGTTCTATTGTATAGCGGCCGAGTCGGAGCTGAGGATCGGCTCCGAACCCATCTTTAGAGAATGTAGGCGAGATGGATCCCATACATCTAAAGTTATGGTAAGTACATAACTAAAAGTTCTAGGTGGGTTCCTCCTACTAAGTCTACTTAGACTTCCACTTCTCAGAAGCCTCTTTTTCAAGACAAGTAAGGCTCTATCTATTTGCTTCCCCCTTTCCTTGAGCCAGGTTCCCTTATCTGTTTGTCTTTAGCTGTCCCTTCCCGGGTTAAGAATCACTCAAGACTCTTTGGTTCTGTTCATCATCCATCAAGGGTACTTCATGATGTGGAAATCCCTTCCTCCTTTTCTGGGCATCCCTAAACCCCCTCAGGGACAGCTTTGTTTCTTCCCAGATCTACTTTAGAGCCGTCTGGCACAAGTCAGCTGGTCAGGTTTTGCCTCCTTCTCAGGAGGGGAAGAGGTTTTATTCTAGAATGTTTCTGGTTCCCAGAAAGGAAGGAAGGCACCAGGAGACCAATTCTGGACCTCTCTCCGCTCAAAATCTTTCTGAAGATTCCTTCTTTTTGGATGTTATCCATTCAGACCCTGTTTTTTTTCTTTTTTTTTTTTTCTACCCAAGACTTTCCTGGTCTCCCTGAATCTCAAGGATGCTTATCTTTACATCCCAATTCATCCCCTTTTCAGAAAGTTTTTACGTTTCTCCATTTCTTCCTCGCACTTTCAGTTCTCTGCTTTGCTCTTTGGTATTTCTACTTTCTTAAGGGTTTTCCCCAAATGCATTGCTCTTGCGATTGATTTTTGCAGGATGAAAGAGGTTCAAAGGGTTTTGATCCCTTTTAGGCACCTTTTATCTGAGGAAGTGCTTAGAGTTCTGCAGGAAACCAGGAAACCGGGGATCACTCCAGTGGCTCTACTTGACAGAGGCACTAGGAACTAAGGTCGGGTGGCACGATGCCAAGGTAATCCAATGGGCTAGGCTTGTAAAGACTCCAGGGCCATTAGCCTAGTACACACCTATGAACAGGAAATCCTATATGTTCAAATGGAAGAGATTTGCTGTTTGGTGTCTTGCTCGTAACCAGGATCCACTTTCTGTGGAGATGCCTCTGGTTTTCTCTTATTTCTGTGAATTACTCAATGCTGGGATTGCATATTTTTCTGTTAAAGCTCACCTTTCAGCTTTTTCTGCTTGTCTGCCATTAAGTCCTCCTCTAGCCTTTAGGTTTGAAGTCAAGCAATTTCTTAAAGGTGTCCCTCATGTCAGACCTCCCAGGAAGCCTATTCCACCTTCCTGGGACCTTAATTTTCTTCTTGAAAAATTGACTCAGGCTTCTTTTGAACCTGCAGCCTCAGCTTCTTTGCAGCATTGTACATGGAAGACTATTCTTCTTTTAGCCCTTACTTAGCTAAGAACCTGCAGCCTCTGCTTCCTTGCAGATTTGTACATGGAAGGCTATTCTTCTTTTGGCCCTTACGTATCTAAGAGAGTGTCTGAACTCCAGGCTCTTATAGCTGTTCCTCCTTTTTTAGTTTTTCAACGGTCAGGGTGTCTCTTTGTTCTAATCCTTCTTTTATGCGGAACATGGTTAATAAATTGTTTCTTAGTCAGTCTATTAATTTGCCCTCCTTTTTTCCTTCTCCATAGTTTGCTAGTGAGGAGATTCTTCACACCTTTGATTTGCTTAGGCAGCTCAGATATTATTTAAATAAGAGTAAGGCAATTCGCAAGTCTAACAAACTTTTTATTTCCTTTCATCCTAGAGCTGGAAGTTTGGCTTTTTCTAAGCAAACCATTTCTTCATGGATCTTTAAGGTTATTTTTTTGTTACTCCTTTCATGGAAAGAGCCTTTCTGCCTCTGTAAAGGTTCATTCTGCCAGGGCTGTGGCATCCTCTGGTGATTTATTGAAAGAGTTGGATACCAGTTCCATCCTTGAGACTGCCACTTGGACTTATGTTCATACATTTACTAAGCATTACAAAATACATTTACTAAGCATTACAAGTTGGAAGTTGTTTCCAGAGCAAGAGCTGGCTTTGCCACAGCTGTCCTGCATGGGTTTCTTGATGGCTCTTCTTGGCCTTCTTCTCCCAAGTTCCCTCTTGAGCTTTTGTGCTTTCCCTTTGGTAAAGAATACTGCAGCAGTTATATGGAAAGACATAGTGCAGTTGTGTAAAATCTTACCATAACAGTAGATGTCCTTCTCTTTACTTCAGTATTCACTCCATCCTTCCTCCCCCATCTGTGCTGCCATTCTCCTTTTTCTCCTTGTAGATGCATGTGTTCCTCCTCCTTCCTCGGACATTTGTTCATCTTGGGGATATTCAGTTCTGAGGTATGCACATCTGTACATCATCTTTATGCCATATGCCTTGAGCAGGAGGATGTGTGTGATATACAACGTCTGTAAAATCCTAAGGCTTTGGTGTACTGGGTGGATGTTGAGATACCCATGACAGGGAATCATTTAGTAAAGAATACTGCAACAGTGCAGACATCTACTGTTATGGTAAGAATTTGCACAACTGTACTTTGAGTGTTTGCATCCGTACGTCACCTTTATGCCCTATGCCTTACGCAAGGAGCATACATGTGACATGTGGCACCTATAAAATCTAAAGGCTTTAGTATACTGGCCAGCTGTTAGGCTGCCCTTAGCTGGAGATCCCTAATGTAAAGAATGCTGTAACCATGAAGAGAAGGACATCTGCTGTCATGGTAAGAACTGTACTTCAACAGGGCAAGGGTATTCCTTATGCTTCAACTATGTCTTAAAGTTATAGAATTCTTTCCCTCTAAAACTCACACTGACAGACGATTAATATTCATTTTATTTATTTATTGGCATTTATTTACCGGGAAAGTCCACTGGGCCTAAAAAGAGCCCATTTTCAGTGGAGGCCCAGGGAGAAAAGCTCCATAAGGCAGTCAGTACAAAACATTCAAAACAGTTAGTAGATCACAAACAGTGTTATCAATAGAGCAGTAATATACAAAACCAGAATAAGAGCATGTAAACATACTATATATGCAAATGAAAACAGTTTGGAGTTGCATAATAACTAAGAAGTCATATTATTGTACATTTAGAGATAATATAGTGATAAAAGCAGTCGTATATAAATATTTACAAGTCATATAGAAATATTTGCAAGGTACACTGAGTAGCAGACAGCACAGTATTACATGGTAATGTATAATTGATTTATTAACTAAATAGTGAGACACAGCAAGATGGCAGGGTATAGGTAAGGTAGTAAGGCATAGATGAATAGCTAATATGTATTTTAACTTGTGATAGAGGAAGATTTGAATAGACAACAATGTCATTTAAGGCAGATATAACTTATAGTTTGGGAATCAGGTTATGGATGGATGAGAACTGAGACATTTGCAGTGACAGAGGGTGGAGAGTTGTTGCTGCACAGATTTTTTTGAAGGAGAATATATTACTAGTGGCTCTGATAGCTTTTGGGAGAGAATTGCATAACTTGGCAATAGAGTAGGAGTAAAGCGTTTTTACCAGCTGGGTTTTGGTATGTCAGCTTGCAGAAGTTGATTTTCAGATCCGAGTGGCCTGCTTGTGTGATAGTGGGTTAAGA
Organism: Protopterus annectens; assembly: GCF_019279795.1. Lineage (NCBI taxonomy): Eukaryota > Metazoa > Chordata > Ceratodontiformes > Protopteridae > Protopterus > Protopterus annectens. The sequence goes on from NC_056737.1 coordinate 1,449,317,193, forward strand.
CAGAAGAAAGGGCTGGCCAGTCTGAGAGTTTGTACTAATCACTGACAAGCCTGATAACTGCTTCTTAGGAATCAGTTTGGGATTAGTGTTACTGTTTTGCTCATGATGAGAGAAGGAGCAGAGGTTTATTGAATCCGTAAAGTCTCTGACTGGGCAGTGTGAGTGGTACCTCCCCGAGTGACCTATTGACCATTTTGGTAGAACCTATTTCAGTTTTAATTCTGAATTGTTGTGAAATTTGTCTTGCACTTGTGATGAGCTGCTGAAGTAGTTTATCCAGGGCATCGACCAGGAAAAGGCTGCAACAAGCCTACAGACTCCTGTAATACTCAGGACAAGAATGCTGAACACAAATGAAGTTGTGACCCACTTCTCAGAAGCATAATCTAATAATAGTGGTTGCAACTTCTTGGATTGTAAGTAGAGGGTTCTGTGACTAGTTTGGAGGAGCGGGAAGGACAAGCATGCTCTTTAAGGAATGTGTAGATTTGGGATCAAAGAAGCAGATTGGCCCATTGTTGAATAGATAGCCCATTTGGCATTATTAAGTATGATGCATTGATGCTCATTTCTAGTGGAGAGGGGTAAGGAAATGGCAGACAGATTTGATTATAGTTTGGATGGTTGGGGTGTTTTACTTGAATGCTGCTGCAACCAGTGGAATTCCATATTCAAGCTGTGGTAGTAGAATGTCTTTGTCTATGGCATTACTCTTCGGTTTGGAGAGAAGGGGGGAATTTTATAGGACCAAAATAGGAGGGGGATTTATTTTCTTCCATATTTGTTCAAAGGTAGAAGTTCATTGCAGGATCAACCCACATACCAAGGTATTTGAAGATGACTTCTTCACTGTGGTTGTCAAAATGTTTATGGGTAAGAAGTGATTGGTGCCTCCCCTAAACAGCAGTGTTTTATTTTTAGAAGTGTTCAGAATTCACTTGTAATGAAGCTATTTGATAAGAGAAAGGAAGTCAACTTGTAGTTGTTGCTTTATGGCAGAGGTAGTTCTGGTTTGAGTGAAATAAAACCATGATGATGTGAGGTAGTGCCAGCTGTGCCAGGGGGAGTAGAGCATTGCATGTGTAACATATGCCAGCATAGCTAGCTGGAGTTTTGTAAAGAATTATATGTCATTTGAATATTAAACTGATTTGCATATATGCTTGCATTACAAATGTATTTGTAAAGTTGCTTGTGTTAAAAATGTATCAGCAGTGAGTCCTGTTGGATTGAAAAGAAATATACGTGTGTCAGACTGTATTGTTGTAAATGATGAAATGTATATATTTTAACAGAGGATACTGGAAGGGAAGGAGTTAAACTCAGGCCATCTAACCTTAAGAAAAATATTGTGAAATTAAGTGACTTTGTTTAGGCCATAAAGATTTTATTTCAAAGGGCTGATTGCAGCCAGAGATGCAATGCCTCTGAAAAGTCTGGGCTGGGATCCTGCTCTATTGTCCTTGGTGGTGAATTAATTGCTACCCTGGGGTATCAGAGAATGGCTTTGTTAGTTTCTGCAGGAAGGGTGGAAGTGTTGGAATTGTTTAACAGTTTCCAGATGCTGTGATAGCCTTAGCTAAAGTTCTGTGTGCGTATTGTGACATGTCCATGCCAGATCCTGGCTCAGTTTCTAGTGAGAGGGTAATGTGGGAACGACAGAGTCAGGTGACAAGATGTGATGTCATTCTATAGCCAGCACTGAAATTGTATTTGAATACTAGTGAGAGATGAGAGGTGTGTGCACTGTTTTTGGACTTGACAGGGTACTCCTCCACTTTCAGGGAGCAGTAATTTTTCAGTGAGTTAGAAAATATAGTGAGATTAGCTAAAATGTTTTTTTTTCTGTATCTGTTTGAATCTTTCCATCTGTGTTTTTTTTAATATTTCATGTGACTGAAACTCTGGTGTTTACTGTAATTAGATATCCAGTATTTCCATATTTTTTTTATTATTTATTGTTAAATATATTTAAACCTTTCATTGTGGCTGGTCTTTTAGAAAATATTTAACCTTTGAGAGTGCTTGCATTTATTTAGTGGCACTGTGGCTCCACATTCCTGAAAGACTTTCTGCTTGGTTAAACACTACTATTTGCATAAGTATTAATTTTAATAAGTGTAATTGGGTACCCTGGTACGAGTAGTTTGCTTCAGGTGTGTTCTGGGTGGAAGTGGTAGAGTGGGTAAGCTGTGCTAGCCTTTCCCAAGTGTGTGTGTGTGTGTGTGTGTGTGTGTGTGTGTGTGTGTGTGTGTGTGTGTGTGTGTGCGTGTGAAAATCATTTCTCAGAAAGAGTGTGTAAAACAGCTACTTGAACAGGGACACCAAAAGCACTGATTTCACAGAAAGGGTGATGGAGGACTTGACTTGGAACACCCTGTTATGGACTCAGCTCTATAGAGGTCAGTTGGGAGTCTTATTTGGGGCTTGGAGAGGAAGCACAGCCCCAAGACTGGAGTGTGTATTCTCTGTGTGCTTGTAATGGAAATTGTACTCGGTGCAGAGGTCTGAATCTGAAAATACTGTGCGTGTCCATTTTTCTCATGGTGAACCTTCCCCATTGGTGGCAGTGGTGAGGATTGAGGCTCCTTGATCACTGGCCCAGAGGAGGGATGTCACACATCATCGGCAATGAAGTAAGAGAGAGAGGTGAGGGTGTTTAAGTGGTAGTTTATTAAAGAAAATGGAAAAATGAAGGGGAGCCAGAATGGTGCCATGAGAGACTCTTTAAAGGAGAGGTGTGGAAGCACCGAGGGTTTTGAAACTGCATAGAGAAGTGCCAATTGGATAATTTTAAACCAAGGAGCTATATCTGGACTAATTCCAGTTTCAGTTAGGTGATGTAAAAGAATGATGTTAGGTAGTCCAATCTCACCTTCATTTTTACATATTTGTTTGGAGCTGATCCTCTGCTCCGACTTGGCTGATTTTCAAGCTCGAAGACTTCTGGTTGGCTCGTGGCTAAGCAGGTATCCCATGGTGCACCAGTGCAATCCCCAGATCTCGTTTGTTGCGTCGACGAGTTTGGATGTGCTTCTCTTGGCTCTGGCTAAGTTTTTTGCAAATTTCATTATTCTAGTATCTTTTTGCATAGTTATTGATATATACATTATAGGACTTTATCTTATTGTCTTGTAGTTGTTGTGTGACCTTATTAGTGGTATCCTGTGTACCAGTAGTTAGGCGCAATTGCTCTTTACCTAAACCGTTAGTTTTGGTGGTTTTGCCTTTTTTTCATGTTATTTACAGTTAGGATTTATCTGAACTGCCTTGTGGCCTTGTGTGACTAGTATAGTAGTCTCCTGTATTTCAGTAGTTAAACGCACTTGCGTTTTTTCTTGGCTAGAGAATTAGTTTGGCAAGTTCACCGTTTTTAATCAATAGGGACTCCTATTGATTATTTTCCTGTCAAGCGAATATTGTTGACTGGTGGTCTTTAGCGGGGACCCACTAAAGTCTTAATTTCTTACAGTTGTTAATTTGCTACCCTTGAGCATGTGTGTGTGCGTTGTGCTTTCTTGGTCTGTTTGAATTAGAAGACCTGATTCTTTACAGGGCTAGGCCTGTTTAGGACCTAGTCCTCATGTTGCTTCCACTGTGTTTTATTTAAAATGTTTTCCTGTGTGACTGAATCTGTCTAGTGTTTAGTGGAAAATCTAGTTTTCTATCTTACACCAGGCTAGGTACGTTTAACGTAGAGGACCTAGTCCTTGTGTAATTCATCTGCAGGGCTAGGCCCGTTTTAGTTAGAGGACCTAGTCCTCAGTCATTCTCTTTCTCTTTCCCTCTGATTGCTTGTGGGTTGCAACGTCTAAGGATAGCAAGGAGCACAAATCCTCTGGGTTTAAAAAATGTATGAAGTGCTCCCAGAAAATGTCTTTGACCGATGGCCACAGTAGCTGTGTCTACTGTTTGGGAGCATTCCATTTGCAAGAATCATGTCTGTTCTGTCCAGGTTTCTCTCCCAGAGTGTTGCAGGAGAGAAAGAACAAACTGATACTCAGGGGTCTTTTGAAGCCAACCTTCGAGGAAGCTTTGTCTGGTTCTTCGGCTTCTTCATCTAAGTCTTCGAAGTCAAGATCTGACTCAAAATCTAAAGGTTCAAAAAGGCTTTCTCCGGCACCGGCTAGTGTTTCGGAGCCATTTGCCAAATTAATAAAACCTGCTTCTTCGACTCCTCAGGTTTCGGAGTCGGTCACAGATACTTCGGTGCCGACTGCTGAATCCTTGCAAATAGTTGACTCTGCTTCTCGGATCCGGTTTGTAGAGTCCCTACCGGTCTCTTTGATGGTCAAATCTCCAGTGCCTGCTAGGTCGAGATCCCCAACCTTATCTTCCAGGAGTCTTTCAGAAGATGTGGAGAGGGTAGTACTGAGACTCCTCAAGTCGTCTGCCCTGCCTAAATTTTTGTTGGCTCCGACCCAATCAGTTCCGGAGCCACTCGAGCCAGTCTTGTCTCCATCCGCGATTCCTCCTCTGAACCATGTTGGTTTTTCAGAGCCGGAGTGCTTGTTACCAATGGGGGAACCCTTGGTTCCGGCTCCCCTTGCTGTTGCATTGGAGCTGAGTTCGGCTCAGACACGTTCGGCTCCGTCTGTCGTGTCCAGGGACCGGAGCTCTTCTGTCGGCACCGAGGAGGAGGTTCTGAATTGATCTTCGTCTGTTATGAGCCTTCCTCTTGGTGCATTTGCCAGGATGAGCTCGGACCCTGCATCTATCTCGAAGCCGATGGCTCTGGCACCGTCCTTTGTCTCTTCTGTGCGGGGACAGTCTTCAGAGCCGGGGAGATCTGCTTTTGAGGTGATGAGGAGTGTGCTGTCACAATCTAAAGCCCCTGCCAGTGGTAAAAGCACTCTTCCCCCCAGGCCTCCCACTTTGGTCTCAGTCCCTTCTCTCTCCAGAGACAGCAGGGACCCACAGCCTCAGGAGCCACCGGCTGGTGGCCCCTACTCTTCCGGGGCCTCTCCAGAAGGTCCTTTTGAGGAGCCCCCATGGAAGAGAGTATGCAAGAGGAAGCATATCGACTCTCAGGATGAGTCTCTGATATCGGACACTGACCTGGATGAGTCGGGGGGGGGTCCCCTAAGTCGTCCTCTGATTGTCTCCTTTGTGGACATTCTAGAGATCCTTAAACAGAGGTGCAACTGGCCCACTGTCAACCCTTCTGATGAGGAGTTGGTGTACCTGAAGGCTTTCGGGTCTCAAGCCTCTGCCTCTTGGGTGTCTCCACCTTTCGACGAGCTAATGGATCTGGTTAGTTGGAAGGTATGGGATACTCCTGATGCTGTGGAGCCAGTACCTAGAAGACCAGATAAGTTCCTGTCTGCCCCTCCTGGAAAAGAATTCTTGTCTAAGGGTGTTCCCGTAGATGCCATGGTGGTAGCGGCAGCCACGAAGACGGAGTTGGCGGAGACTTCTTCCTCTGTACATCCGCCAAACAAGGAGTCTCGACAGATGGACAGATTTGGGAAGCGTGTATGTAGTTCAGCGGCCTTTACACTTCGATCCCTGAACTATCTTACCCATTTCACGAGGTTGCAGAGGGATCTCCTTAAGGAGTTAGGAGATTCCATACAGGGTGCGTGTCTTGAGGGAGTCCCAGATAGGATCTCTGCTCAGTTGTCCACTCTAAATTCCATAGTTAACTCCTCCATGCGGCTCATATCTCATGCGGTTGATGGAGCGAGCAGAGCAGCAGGTTCAGGAGTTGCCCTTAGGTGCCACTCCTGGATGCACTTGTGTAATTTTGCGGAGCCTTTTAAATCCACCTTCACCAATGCCCCATTTGATGATTCCTCCTTGTTTGGTTCCAAGGTGAAAGATACACTCACTCGGTGTGAACAGGAAGGAAAGACTCTCTCTGCTGTGGGAGTCCGTTTTACCGTCCCCTCTCGACCATACCCCAAAGGTGAAAGGGGGCTAAGATGTGGTTCAAAAAGTCCCAGAGGGCCTTTCCAGACACAGAGTGAATCCTCCTTCAGAGGCAGAGGAGGAGGAAATGGTAGACGTCGCCCTAGAGGCAGGAGCAGTCCACAGTATCAGCAAGGCCGTGGTTCCTTTCGAGGGCGGCCTTATCAGTGCTCCTGATGTGGGGCCTGACTGCGTTTCTCTGGGGCCAGTCAGGGGTCGCATCTCTTTGTATCCAGAAGTCTGGCTAAATATAACCCAAGACAAGTGGGTACAAAGAGTTGTTACCAGAGGCTATATCATACCCTTTTCCCTTCCACCATTTGTTCCCAAGAAGATCCCAGATGTTCCAAGAAGATCCCAGATGTTCCACCCAATCACAGGGATCAGGCAACTGTGGAGATCAACAAGTTGCTCTCAAAAAGAGTCATCCAGCCCATGCCAGCAGACCAGATAAGATTCGGAACTTACTCCAGGTTCTTTTTAGTCCCAAAACGAACCGGAGACTGGAGGCCAATATTGGACCTCAGCAGATTAAACGAATCTGTGAAAAAAGACAAGTTTCGGATGCTAACACTGCAGTCGATACTCCCGTTGTTAGGGAAAGACTCTTGGATGAGCTCTCTAGATCTCCAAGACTTCTATTACCATATAAAAATGGACAAGGCGTCAAGGAGGTGTCTGCGCTTCCGGCTGGGAGCCAGCCATTATCAGTTTCATGCTCTGCCCTTTGGTCTCACCACAGGCCCCAAGGTGTTCACCAAATGCATGACAGTAGTGACAGCTCACCTGAGACGTCAGGGATTCCAGGTGTTTCTGTATTTGGATGACTGGCTCCTGACCGCCCCCACCAGGCATCTACTTCTTCAAAACAGGGACATCACCATCCAGTTTTGTGCTCAACTAGGGATCTCCATAAATTGGGAAAAATCTGCATTTTCTGCCCTCGCAATCTGTGATTTTTATAGGCGCAGAGGTAGACACAATGGATATGACAGTTTGTCTTCCTGCCGAAAGAACACAAAACCTCATCTCACAAGTTCAGCGACTTCTCTCACTTTGGAAGGTCAAAGCAAAGTGGATTCTTCAACTTCTTGGAATGATGGCCTTAACCATTCTGTTAATACCTCTAGCCAGGTTGCATATGAGAATCCTGCAATGGCTCCTGTTCTCCCAGTGGTCGTTCCAATATCTGCCTCTGAATCACTCTATTCTGCTGACAGAATCATGCAAAAAGGATCTTCGATGGTGGATAGCCCCCAACAACTTGTTCACTGGAGCTCCCTTTGTGCCTGCCCAACCCGTTGCCACTGTGACCACGGATGCCTCCCAGGTCGGGTGGGGGGGGGGCATTATCTGGGCAGGACAGTCCACAGCACATGGCAAGAACACAAGGCTCATCTGCATATCAACGTTCTGGAAATGAGAGCGGTGCTTCTGGCGTTGCAAGCACTTCAGGACCTTCTTCCTCCAGGGACGATTGCGATACAGTTGGACAACATTTTGGTTGTGTGGTTTACCAACAAACAGGGCAGTACCAGGTCTTACCCACTCTGTCAAGAGGCCATATGAGTTTGGGAATGGGCGATTTCTTCCCAGCACTTTCTGGTGGCAACGCATATTCCAGGGACAACCAACGTGATAGCCGACAAGCTGAGCTGGGCAATCCTGCTGCCCCACGAGTGGTCTCTGAAATGGGAAATAGTGGAACAGATTTTCCTAAAATGGGGACAACCTTGCTGCAACCTTTTTGCCAGTCCAGTCAGTGCCAAGTGCAGCAGTTATTTTTCCCTAATTCCCCCTCTGGGGGAAGCACCCAGAGATGCTCTGGTACACAATTGGCCCACGGGACTTCTCTATGCCTTCCCTCCATTCCCTCTTATCCCCAAAGTGATACAGTAAGCCAACCGACTGGGAAGCAAGTTTATCCTCATTGCTCCTTACTGGCCTCATCGGGTCTGGTTTCCCTTCCTTGAGCCTCTTCTCCTGGACGATCCTTGGATCCTGGACCCAGTTCCAGATCTATTGACCCACATGTCGGGTTCGCTACACCCCTCTCTCCACACCCTCAAACTGACAGCTTGGCTGATCCAGTTCCATCTGTAGTCAGGCTTCATGATGTTTCATCATCAGTGTCCCATATTCTTATATACTCACACAAACCATCAACCAGAAGGCTGTATGACAGTAAGTGGAAAAGGTTTTTTATTTGGGCACAGAAAATGAAAGTGGATCCTTACACCGCTGCCGTTCCCGTAATTCTGAAATTCCTTTCAGAGCTTTTTCAGCAGGGATCTGCCGCAGCCACCATCAAAGTACAATTAGTGGCTGTTTCACATTTTTATTTGGGATCTCCAAATGTTAACCTTATGTTGCATAAGTTATGTAAAACCTTCTTGAGAGGAGCCACCTTTCTGAGACCACCTTTACAGGAACCTGTGGCTTCTTGGGACCTAAATTTTGTGTTGTCCAAACTAACATCCCCTCTTTTTGAACTGTCCCATTCAGCTTCCTTAAAGTATTTGTCTTGGAAGACTGTGTTTTTGGTAGCTATTACATCAGCCAGACGTGTTTCTGAGCTACATGCCCTGTTTATTAGGCCACCTTATTTAGTTTTTCATAAAGACAGGGTTTCTTTACGTACCAGTCCTTCGTTTGTTCCCAAAATTTGTTCTTCTGCCACATTGAACCAGTCCATTGAGCTCCCAGTCTTCTTTCCCAGTCATAGCAATGCAGCGGAATACCGTTTTCACCAGTAGGATGTTCACAGACAGCTGCATTTCTATTTGCAACGGACCAAAGAATTTCGGAAGTCAGACCAGTTGTTCGTTTCCCTTTCTGATTCCAGATTGGGTTTACCAGTTTCTAAGGTGACATTGTCTAACTGGATTTCGAGTTGCATAGCTTTCATGTACAGCTCGAAGGGCAGACCCTTACCCCACAGGATCAAGGCTCACTCTACCAGGTCTCCGTCTACCTCTGCAGCCTTTCAAGCCAGGGTACCAATTGATCATATCTGTGCAGCAGCTACGTGGGCTACTCTTCACACCTTCATTACTCATAAGTTGGATTTGGCTTCTAGGGGTAGAGCATTCTTTGGCTCCACGGTGCTCAGGAGTATCTTCCAATGAGCCACCCAAGAATAAGGCGCTAGGGACGCTGTCCCATATGTAAAAATGAAGGTGAGATTGGACTACCTAACATAAAGAAGTTATGTACTCACCATAACGTTCCATGTTGGTAGTCCATCTCACCCTTCATTTTTACCAACCTTCCCTCCGCCCCTATCCTGGAAGATCTGGAGGTAATATTATAATTTTCTTGGTTGCCGACCCTTTAGTATTGGTTTGTTGGTTAAGGGTTTCTTTCTATCTCTTCCTATCGCTAGTGAGCAGCAAACAAGATCTGGGGATTGCACTTGTGCACTAATTCCAGTTTCAGTTAGGTGATGTAAAAGAATGTTTTGATCGCAAGCTCTGGTGAGGTCAGTAAAGATGACTCCAGTGAGGAGGCCTTTGTTCATAGCTAGGGTGATGTTATCATTAAGTGCACAGAATCCAGTAGAAGTGCTCCTACCAGCTGAAAACTCATGCTTTTTTGAGTATAGTAGATGATATTGAAATGTATAATGGGTGAGTTTATTATAAACTAATTTTCAAGGATTTTACCGAGTATGGGAAGAATGTATTTGGGATGGAAGTTGGTGGTGTGGGATGGGTTAGTTTTTTTGCCTTTTGGGGGAAGGTTAAGCAATGGCAACTAGATCGGGCGTTCACCAGCTCTGGCCAGTGAAAAATAACAGTTCTTATTTGTTTGTTGGAAGGTTTCCTTGAGATTTCATCACTAGATAAGTGTATTTTATGTTTCCTTTTCTTTAGTATTTCAGGCATTTTTTTAGTCTGCTGTTGACAGTTTTTCGTAATTTATCATCGTGGCCGCATGTTTAGGCCTTGGTTATCTCCCTAACCCATAGACTTTTTATTCCAGTAGCTTTCTTGTAAAGTAGTAGTTGTCATAAAACTTCTGTAGCATGTGTGTGTGTGTGATTTTTAGAGCCTGTTTAATTTAGAGGGCTAGTACTTTTTGTGGTTTAATAAAACTGTGGCTGTTTTTGTTGTTTAAGCCTTATTATATTGCCTTTCTACCAGTAGTTTCATTGCTAGTGTTGGCTGTAGTCTAGTTAATCTAATTTAGATGTTTTTTTGCTGTGTGTTTAGTGTTAAAAGCCCATTTATATTAGAGGGCTTGTAGTAATTCCTTTTGTCTGACAACCCTGCATATTTTTCCATAGGCTCCCTTTTATTTCATTAGCTGTTGCTGTTAGTTGTTTGATATGTTTCAAGGGAAGGAAAAATCCAAATTTGGATTTAAAAAATGCCTCAAGTGTGGACAAAAAATGCCCATCACTGATGGACATACTGATTGCATATACTGTCTGTTCTGTATGCCACTCTTTTAGTTTCAGGGTGTTGCATGAATGAAAAGAAAATTAATGGATAGAGGTCTATTGAAATCTTCATTTCAGGAGTCACTGGATAAAGACCACCATGACAGACATTCAAAAACTTCTGGTTCGTTGGAACCAAGGAAATTCCCATCTGCCATCAAATCAAGGCTGGAGAAGTCTTCAACATCGGCTCCACTGTCATCGGAGCCAACTGTTGCTATGGTTAGGAGCTGGTCCCCGGTATTGGTACCGGTGTCTCCTACCTTGAAGTCCCCAATATTGCAGTCAGTGGCTTCATCTATTCATTCTTCTCAGTCCTCAAGCAGACTTTCAGATGTGGACATGGATCGTTTGGTGCAGAGGCTTCTGCAGATACCGGCAGATGTCAAACTTTTATCGGGGCCAATTGCTGGGACTTTGGAGCCGACAAACCCCCCCCCCCCACCACCACCTTCTTCTGTTCCTCCTCCGATCTGTCTCGAAGTTTTGGAGATGGAGTGCTCGGAGCTGATGATTGTGGAGCCTTAGTATCTGACACCTACTTCAGGCTTGTCGGTCCCAACTACCCTGAAAGTTTCGGTGCTGACCGAAGGGTCTAGGGGCTGACTCTCACTGGCCGGGTCCAGGGAAGATAGTTGGACCGAATTTTCGATTCCGACTTTGCCTCTCAGGGCCTCGGCTCGGGTGTGCTCAGCTCCAGCCTCAGGCTCGGAGCCCTCTGTTCTGGCACCGAGGGAAGCTTCCACATCTTCGGATCCGGAGATTTCTTCACATCAGGACCAAGGTGCCTTGGATGCTATGAGGAGGGTGTTGTCCACGCCGACAACCACACCATCAGAACCAGCAACTCTTTCCTCCAAAACACTGGAGTCTACCTCTGCATCACACATCCCCCTAAAGCGTAGAGATCCTGAGCCTCAGGAAACCCCATTGGGCGAGCCCTGCTCTTCCGAGACCTCTACAGAAGCTCCCACTGAAGAGGTTCCTAGGAAGAGACTTTGCAAGAGGAAGCGTCTGGACTCCCCACAGGAATCAGTCACTTCAGACACTGACTTAGATGAGTCAGAAGGGTCCCAACAGCCCCCCTCAGAGGAGATCTCCTTCGCAGATATCCTGTAAATTCTTAAGCAGAGGTGTGGCTGGAAGTCCATTAACCCTAGTGATGATGAGTCAGTCCTCCTGAAGGCTTTAGGGTCTCATCCCTCCACCACTTGGATGTCTCCATCCTTTGATGAGCTGATTGAGCTAATCTCTCAAAGGGCGTGGGAGTCCCTAGATACCATGGAGCCTGTCCCTAGGATGCCTAATAAATTTATAACTTCACTCCAGAACAAGACCTTCCTGACCAAAGGAGTGCCTGTTGATGCTATGGTGGTGGTGACAGCCACCAAGAAGGAACTGTCAAACTTCTACGTCTGTCTATCCTCCTAATAAAGATTTTAGGATCATGGACAGATATGGTAAGCGCATGTTTAGTTCAGCGACTTTTGCTCTCTGATCACTGAACTATCTAACGTACTTTACTAGCTTGCAAAGAGATCTCCTGAAAGAACTAGGAGATACTCTACAGGGTTCAGTAGTTGCGAGGGTCTCACTACCCTTAATTCTCTTGTAAACTCTTCCATGCGTCTGATCTCATATGCAGCTGATGGAACGAGTAGGGCAGCGGGTACAGGAATTGCTCTTAGGAGACATTCCTGGATGTGCTTATGTTCCTTTGCGGAGCCCTTTAAGTCATCCTTTATTAACACCCCTTTTGATGGCTCGGCCCTTTTTGGACCCAAAGTGAAGGAAACGCTTACCAGGATTGAGCAGGATGGAAAGACTCTTTCTGCCATCTGAGTACGTTTTTCCACCTCTACCAGACCTTACCCAAAGGTCAGAAGGGAGGGGAGATGTGGTTCTGTAAAACTCTAGGAGCTTTCCAAGACACTTGCGGTGAAACCCCTCTAGAGGCAGCGGAGGGGGGTAATAATGGAAGACGCTGCTCACGTGGCAGAGGTGGTCTGCAGAATCAGGGAGACTGAGACCAGTTCTCTGGGAAGCCCTGTCAGCGCTCCTGAGAGGTGGTCTGCCTGTCCATCTCTGGAGGCAGTCAGGGGACGCTTTTTTTTGTACCCAGACGCCTGGCTAAAAATAACAAGACAGCTGGGTACAAAGCATCATATCCAGAGGATACTCAATTCCCTTTGCCACTCCCCCCCCCCACTTATAAGAAAAATCACAGACATTGCAACCAGTCGCAGGGATCAAGCAGCCACAGAGATTCAAAGGTTGCTGGAAAAAGAGTCATCTAACCAGTCCCAGCAGACCAGAGAGGATCCAGAACTTACTCAAGGTTCTTTTTAGTCACAAAGAAAACAGGACTATAGCCCATTTTGGATCTTAGCAGAATAACCAAGTCAGCAAAAAAGACAAAATTCTGGATGGTCATGCTACAGTCAGTACATCCCTTTTTAGGGAAAGACAATTGGATGTGCTCAATAGATCTCCAGGATGTGTACTACCAAATAAAAATGGGCAGGCCATCCAGGGATCATCTGTGCTTCCGGCTGGGAGACGGTCATTATCAGTTTCACGCTCTGCCCTTTGGTCTCAGTACATCCCCCAGAGTGTTCACCAAATGCATGGCAATAGTCACGGCTCACCTGAGACATTTGGGATTCCAGGTGTTTCCATACCTAGACGACTGGCTCCTCACTGCCACCACCAGGCATCAACTCATACAAACAAGGGACACAACTCTGAACCTCTGCAGTCATTTGGGGATTACTATAAATTCAGAAAAATCTGCCTTGTCACCATCACAACATACTGTTTTTATAGGAGCAGAGCTAAGTACCATTACCATGACCTTAAACCTTCCACCAGAAAGAGTTTGTTATATGAAAACAGGTCCTGGACCTGCTTCAGTGAGAGAGAGCCCCGGTTTCAGTGGTACTCAAATTGTCAAGGACAATGGCGGCAGCAATCATTGTGATTCCTTTAGGTCAGATGTATATGTGTGTACTGCAATGGCTCCTGTTCATGCAATGGTCTTTTCAAAAACTTCCAGTGTCACACAAAATCATAATAATGAATTCATGCAAGAAGGGCCTTCAGTGGTGGCTGACATCTCACCAAGTAACTCTAGGTAGCCCCCTTTGTTCTACCCACTCCCATAGCCACAGTGACCATGGACGCCTCCCTGATAGCGTGGGGGGGGGGGGCATTATCAGGGAAGAACAGCCCAGGGCATGTGGAGAAAACACAAGGCTCTTCTGCATATCAGTGTACTGGAGATAAAAATGGCACCTCTAGCGTTGCAGTCCTTTCCAAACTCTCTCCCTCTGGGAACTATTGCAATTTAGACAGACAATATGTCAGTGGTCTGGTACATAAACAAGGAGGAACCAGATCTTATCCCCTATGTTGAGAGGCCCTAAGAGTATGGCAATGGGCAACTTCCACCCAGCGCTTTCTGATAGCAATGCACATCCTGGGGAGATCCAATGTGATAGCAGACAAACTGAGCAGGGCAATTCTATTGCCTCACAAGTGGTCCCTAAAGGAAGAAGTAGCGGAAGGGATATTCTGCAGATGGGGCCAGCCTTGCTGTGATCTCTTTGCAACTCCAACAAACAGGAAATGCAGCAGCTACTTTGTCCTAATTCCCCCTCCAGGGGATGCCCCAACGGATGCACTTGTACACAATTGGCCCCTGGGTCTCCTTTATGCCTTCCCTCCTTTCCCTCTGATACCCAAAGTTTTACAGAAAGCCAAGGCTCTGGGAAGGACCATCATTCTAATAGCCCCTTACTGACCTAGTCAAATTTGGTTCCCCTTCTTCCAGCCTCATCTGTTGGAAGAATCTTGGATTCTGGACCCAGTGCCAGATCTTCTGACTCATTCATCAAGGGCTCTCCATCCTTCTCTTCAGTCCCTCAAACTGACAGCTTGGCTGCTCCAATTCCAAACATAGCCAGGGATTCACAACCTCTCAGCTGTGGCTCTGCATATTTTAACATCCTCTCATAAGTAGCCTATCAGGAAGTTATATCTTAGTAAATGGAAAATATTTTCTATATGGGCATTTCAGAACAATATTGACCTGTACCTGGCTTCAGTTTCATCCATTCTGGAGATGTTCTTTGTGTTTCACTGTTGCAGTCATTACATTTGGGTTATCCTGCTGACAGGTTGCCCTCAGTCGGCCTGAATTCCAAAGTCTTGGGTCCTGCGTCAGTTGCTGTCGCCTCTTCCCTGATGTCAGGTCGTCAGGGGTATAAAAAATGCAGCCGATGCCATTTTATCCAGTCTTTCTTGCCGCGATGTGCCCAAAGCAGAAGCAGTTCGCAAGTGCCAGTCGGCTGACTCCTGAGATATTCGTGTTCGAGTTTCAGATCCGAAGTCTTCATTAAAAGCTAAGTACCCCATTGGGGAAACTTTTTTCTTGCTCCAGACCGATGTCAGAAAAAGTTAATTGTATTTTTTGTGGGAAGCAAATACCTCATAAGGACTTTCATTCTTACTGTATTCCTTGCCTAGGCCCTGACCACAACCTTGCTAGTTGTCGGTTTTGTGCTAGATTTAACCAACGCACTATTAAGTGTCGGTACGATTTTGCATTAAGCTACTTTGGGCGAAGATTTAATTATACTGCATAGGCCCTTGGACCGATAGCCTAGTACCTACCTATGAACCTATATAACTTTCTTGGGTGGCATAAGCCAGGGAACCTTGTTGGCTAGGCTTGCATAGGCCCTTGAGCCGATAGCCTAGTACCTACCTATGAACCTACCTATACAATGTCGTCAGATAGCCATCCGACTACCGGAGTTCACAAAAAATGCAAAGAAAAAGAAAGACAGGCAACCGAGGACCAAAACCGACGACGAAGCTTCTCCTAAGCAAGTTGCCGGTTCGCCGGTTCTCAGTGAGTCGCTTTCGCAGCCCCTGACACCCGCTACTTTAGAGTCACAGGCCGCTACCAAATCCCACGTGGAGTCGGCCAGGCCGCAGGAAACTCAAGGTATTGGAGCCTCGGAGATTATTCCCCCAGATGGGTCCGGAGCCGCTGAGCAGGCATTTAATTATACTGCATAGGCCCTTGGACCGATAGCCTAGTACCTACCTATGAACCTATATAACTTTCTTGGGTGGCATAAGCCAGGGAACCTTGTTGGCTAGGCTTGCATAGGCCCTTGAGCCGATAGCCTAGTACCTACCTATGAACCTACCTATACAATGTCGTCAGATAGCCATCCGACTACCGGAGTTCACAAAAAATGCAAAGAAAAAGAAAGACAGGCAACCGAGGACCAAAACAGACGACGAAGCTTCTCCTAAGCAAGTTGCCGGTTCGCCGGTTCTCAGTGAGGCGCTTTCGCAGCCCCTGACACCCGCTACTTTAGAGTCGCAGGCCGCTACCAAATCCCACGTGGAGTCGGCCAGGCCGCAGGAAACTCAAGGTATTGGAGCCTCGGAGATTATTCCCTCAGATGGGTCCGGAGTCGCTGAGCAGGCATCGGCTTTTGAGGGTGTATTCAGACCTAAACAATTATATATTAAACCTACTTCAAAGACTAAAACACCTTTAAAGACAAAGAAGCAAGTTCACCAGCCACAAGGACAGGCCTCCATGCCCAAAAAACAGATGCTCAAAATGGCCGAAGACTTAATTATCTTGATCAGGGGCTCCCATCCCCCTCCTGATAAGAGGCCTAGGCAAGAGACAGACTATGAATCTTCAGATCAGGTTTCCATTTCTTCTGATTCCTCTTCTGATCAGGAATGTTCTCTTCCTCCCTATGAGGATTCTGATGCTGAAGAATCAATTCCTTCAGCTTCTCCTCCTGAGGACTACTCTTTTGGGGAAACCTTGCATACCATGAGGGAGCACTTCCACTGGGAGAGCCAAGATTTTTCAGAATCTAAGAAAAGGCTCAGAGACTTCCTTTTACTTCCTCAACACAGGCCTCTAGCTGTTCCACCTGTGTTGGGCATTGTAGATGATGTGTTCTCGGAGTCCAGTCTGACCCCTGACTCTTTACCTCCAGCTCCTGTTAAGCCTGACAGATACTACAGGTCCCAGACTCTCATAAATTCTTTTTCAAAAACCCTACTGCAGACCCAGAAACTATTTCTCAGGGTCCAAAAGGGGTCAAGGCTTCTACTGCAAAAAACCCTACCCCCTCTGCTAGTGGTTCTAGGGCTCTGGATAGATGGGGAAAAAAGATTTACACATCTGCTACTTTGGCTATAAGGGCCTTAAATTGCCAGATGTCCTTCAAGGATGCATCTGCAGTCCTAACATATGGGTTGTCCTGCCTCAGGCAGCCCTTCGGTCGGCCGGATTCCAAAGTCTGGGTCTGGCCTCGGCTGATGTCGCACTTCACCCGACGTCATAGCTGCTGTTTATTGGGTATAAAGGCATCAGCCGACGCCATTTTCCTCAGTCTTTCTTGTCGGTGCCAAGCAGAAGCTGTTCGCAAGTGCGGTCGGTCAGATCCAGAGATTTCTACTACGAAGACTTCTAAAAGCTAAGTACCCGTTGGGGACTCTTTCTTGCCTCAGCCGATGTCAGACAAAGTAAATAATTGTTTAACTTGTGGGAAACAAATACCTCATAAGGATTTCCACTCTTACTGCCTTCCTTGCTTAGGCCCAGACCACGACGTATCAGCTTGTCTAGCCTGTGCTTCCTTCAACCGACGAACACTTAGACGTCGGTCGGAGTTTGCAGAGGAGTTTTTTGGTCCCGCTTTTGCATACAAAATGCCGTAGGAGACTCCGACTACTCAATTAGCTAAAAAGCGCAAGGAAAAGGACCGACATTCGCAGCCCGCGGTTTCGGCTGAAACCACGGTTAGGCCAACCGCGAATGTCTCGGTTTCGGCTGAAACCGAGCCCCCAGTTCTTCCTTCGGCCGAAAGCATACTTCCGATAGCCGAGGCCTCACAGAGCATGGCTGAATCTGCTACTGAATTTACAGGCACCCAGGATTTATCAGACACTATTCCTTTAGACATAACTACCCCTGCACGTGGGGCTGCTAGACCCCCTGCTTCCATGTCTATCAAGGCTTTTGCCAGGGCTAAGGCAGCTAAATCTTCTAAGGCCTTGCCTGCCAAAACACCTTCACATAGGCCTACCTCTAGTTCCCAAATACTCAACCTGGCTGAGGATCTCATTTCTTTGATCAGAGGATCCCAACCTCACCCAGACAGGGCCTCTCAGCCCCCTCCAGACAAGAGGCCTAGGACTGAACCCCCGGAACCTGTCTCTACAGGTTATTCCTCGGATGACTCAGACCTTTCAGACCCTCACGAAGGCCCATATTCTCCTTATGAGGATTCTGATGCAGAAGACTCCATTCCTTCTGCTTCTCCTCCTGAAGAATTTTCCTTTGGGGAAACCTTGCATGCTATGAGGGAACACTTCCAATGGCAGGGCCAGGATTTTTCAGATTCAAGGAAAAGGCTAAGGACTTTTTTACACTTACCTCAGCATAGGCCTTTAGCCATTCCGCCAGTACTAACAGTTGTTGATGATGCATATAATGATGCCTGTACTGCTCCTGATTCTCTTCCTTCGGCCCCTGCCAAGCCAGACAGATATTACAGGGTCCCAGACACACACTACCATTTGTATAAGGCTCCTGTTGCAGACCCTGAAGCCATTTCACAGGGCCCTAAAGGTGTGGCAGCTGCCTCTGCCAAAAACCCTCTTCCCTCTGAAAGGGAATCTAGAGCATTAGAGAGATGGGGTAAAAAGGTTTATACTTCTGCTACTCTTTCGGCCAGGGCCTTGAACTGTCAATTTCACATGATTCAGTACCAGGAATTTTTGTTAGACCAGCTAAATAAAAAACTATCTTCTCCTGAACCTTTAGACTCAAGTCCCTTCAGGATTTGGTACATAACTCTCAGCAGGTCAGTAACCATTTCTTAAAATGTGGCTATGATGCACTGGAGGCTTCCTTTAGATCAGCGGTGACTGGAACAGTGATTGAAGGCATGCCTGGTTAAAAGAACAATCCTTACCAGACCATGTTAAGTCAAAACTCCTAGATGCTCCCATGGAGAAACAAAGTTTGTTTGGCTCCCCTGCACAGGAGGTTCTAAAAAAGGTGGAAGAAAAAGCAAAATCTGTCCAAACAGTCAAGGATTTCTTACAGGTCCAACCTCCGAGGTTTAGCAGAAATTGGCCTTCGAAGAATTGGTCCTTTCCAGACAACTCCAGAGCGCAGAGAGGTAGAAATAGACGCCCAAGAGGCAGAGGTCAATCTAGGGGTGCCTACAGGGGACGTCAGTGGCAACCTACCAACCAGAGAAGTACTGCCACAGAATCAACTACAACCACTTCTACAGGGCAGACACAATGACTTGGCTCTAGTTCCGCCCACCAGGGAACAACTAGAAGCACCCTTGGGCGGAAAACTAGCCTTATTGTCCGACAACTGGCATTACATTACAGGAGACAAATGGACTTTACAAACAATAGACAAGGGCTACAGGTTTCACTTTTATACTCTACCAAAAAAGAGAGGAATGCCAAACCTACCACCAAGCCAAAAAAACAGACGCTCTAAGACAAATCAACAACTTACTAAGGATGAGAGCTATAGAAGAGGTGCCACCTATGGAACAAGGCCAAGGATTTTACTCCAGGCTTTTCCTTGTACCAAGAAAAGAAAATCAATGGAGACCTATTCTAGATTTGTCCGCATTGAACACATACCTCATTGTTCCAAAATTCAAAATGCTGACCCTCCAGCAACTTCTTCCCATGCTGGGCAAGAAGTCTTGGCTGGTGACTCTAGATCTCAAGGAGGCATACCTGCACGTCCCTATACGACCAGATTGCAGAAGACACCTCAGATTTCTTGCAGGATCAGAGCATTATCAATTTTCAGCATTGCCTTTTGGCTTATCTACTGCGCCCAGAGTATTCACGAAATGCCTGGCATCAGTAATTGCTCATTGCAGACTTCAGGGAATTCAGATTTACCCATACCTGGACGACTGCCTAATACAAGCGGACAACAAGGCAAAGTTAACAAAAGATTTGGAAAATGTCATAAAACTGTTGCAAGCCTTGGGATACACAGTCAACATGCAAAAGTCAAGACTAGTACCATCCCAAAGGATAACATTCTTGGGTGCAGAATTAGACACATCAACTCAGATGGCTTTTCTCACAGAAGAAAAACAAAAGCAACTACCAGTCTACTTCATGACATTAACAACACAAACTCAGCTTACTGCAAGGAAAGTCCTGCAAGCCCTGGGCTACATGGCATCCTGCATAATATTGGTTCTGCATGCCAGACTGCATATGAGAAAGCTACAATGGTATCTAAGGAATGTATGGTCTCAACACAAGCACAGTCTAGAAGCCCAGATTCCAATAATTCCATGCCTGAAGCAAGAATTCCTGTGGTGGGCTCAGGCCTGTCAGTTGAACAGAGGCTTGCCTTTCCACAAACCACAGCCAAGCCAGACCATCACCACGGACGCCTCAGACCTAGGATGGGGGGCACACATGGTGGACAAGTGTATACAAGGCCTATGGACCCAAGACCAGCTGAATCTACACATAAATCTAAAGGAGATGCTGGCAGTGAAACATGTGATCCAGGCATTCAGACCACTCCTTCATCAGGGTCATCTGCTGATAAGGACGGACAATACCACAGTCATGTGGTACATCAACAAACAGGGAGGTACACATTCATATCCTCTATGCCGGATGGCAATGGACCTGTGGAATGTGGCCCTGAACCTCAACATTCAACTTCAGGCCAGATTTGTACCAGGAAAAGAAAATTCTCTAGCAGACACCTTAAGCAGAACTACCACGGATGCTCACGAATGGATGCTGCATCCAGATATCTTCAAAGCCATAACAAAGAAATGGGGACTACCACAGATAGACCTGTTTGCCTCCCCACACAATCATCAATTGAAGAAATTCTGCACAAGAGCATACCACCCACTTGCTTGGAGGGTGGACTCCCTTTCCTTCAGCTGGAAAAACCTGACAGCATATGCATTTCCACCTCTTCCATTGATGTACAAAGTTCTACTGAAGATCAGAGAGGATCAGCCAAGGGTAATTCTGATAGCCCCAGACTGGCCGAGGCAACATTGGTACCCGCTACTGAGAAGCATGTCTCGGACACACGCATGGCATCTACCTCTATGTCCCTTACTACTAACACAGGACAACTACAAGATCCTACATCCAAACTTGAAAACACTGCAGCTAGCTGCTTGGAATATTGCATAAAACAAAATAACCCAGGTTTATCTCAGAGGGTTAAGGACATTATCCTGGAGGCATGCAGACCCTCCACAAGGAAGACTTATTCAGCCAAGTGGAAAAGATACCTCATTTGGAGTGCAGCAAAGGGAGAAAATGTCTCATTGGCAAACATAGCACACATCCTGGAATATTTAGCAGAGCTGTTCCACAACGGCCTGTCTTACTCCTCAATTAAGATTCATGCATCAGCAATTTCAGCAGAATACAACATGGATCCTCCGGTCTTCTCTCATCCTCTACTCAGGCAGTTCTTGAGAGGAATCAAAAATGTAAAGCCTCCAAGGAAACCACCTTTACCTACATGGGATCTCAACTTTGTGCTGGAAAAGTTAACACTTCCCCCTTTTGAACCTGCAGCAACAGCAGAATTACAGTTCTTGTCTTGGAAAACTGCTTCCTGCTAGCAATTACTTCAGCAAGAAGGGTATCTGAGTTACAGGCATTAATGGCAGTACAACCCTTCCTTATCTTCCATCAGGACAGAGTCTCTCTGAGAACTAACCCTACCTTTATGCCAAAAGTGGTCTCCAGAGTATCATTGAACCAAGCGATTCATTTACCTACATTATTTCCCAACCCACAGAACAGGGGGGAAAGACTGCTACATACCTTGGATGTGCACAGACAATTACGCTACTATCTGGACAGAACTAAGACCAGCAGAAAAACTGACCAGCTTCTGGTAGCATATGCAACAGGAATGCAAGGAAAAGCAATTTCAAAACAGACAATCTCAAAATGGATAGGAAATTGCATTCGATTTTGCTACTCTTTTCATGGAAAGACAACTCCAGTTAATATCAGACCTCATTCCACAAGAGCTACAGCCACCACTACAGCTTTCCTACGAGGAGTGGCTACCAAAGATATTTTAGAAGTTGCTACTTGGAGCTCCGTGCATACATTTGCCAAGCATTACAATCTCCCCTTATACTCTAGATCCCGAGCAGGTTTTGCAACTGCTGTTTTGCAAGGGATCTTAACTACACCATCTTTATCTTAGTGCCTCCTCCCCCAGTTTGGCTATGGTATTCTACCCATATGTTAGGACTGCAGATGCATCCTTGAAGGACATAGTACAGTTTTGTACCTACCATAAATGTAGATGTCCGATAGGTATGCATCTGCAGTCAGGATTACCCACCCTCCTTCCCCTCTGTGGTATTCCTAGGGTATTTACCCCTCTTTTAGCTAGCTGGGGGAATCTATTATGGTGTATTTGTTTGTATATATGTATGTATATATATATATATATATATATATATATATATTTATATTGTTTGCTCTCTACTGTTTGGAATTATTTGCATTTATCCAAATTTAGCCTTACTAGAGGGCACCTGGCATCTGGGGCAAGAAACACTGAGGAAAATGGCGTCGGCTGATGCCTTTATACCCAATAAACAGCAGCTATGACGTCGGGGGAAGTGCGACATCAGCCGAGGCCAGACCCAGACTTTGGAATCCAGCCGACCGAAGGGCTGCCTGAGGCAGGACAACCCATATGTTGGGACTGCAGATGCATGCATATCGGACATCTACATTTATGGTAGGTACAAAACTGTACTTTTCATATGCTCAAATATCAGCAATATGTCATGACACTGCTTAAACAGAAAATGATGGCAAATTCTGAATGTGCAGAAAACCAAGAAATACAGGATTTATTGCATGCAGCTGAACAAATTGGAAAGCATACTTTGCAATGTGGTTTTGATTCCCTGGAGGCCTCCTGCAGGGCCGCTGTTACGGGTTCTGTCATTAGGAGGCATGCTTGGTTAAAAGAACAAAATCTGCCTGACTAATTAGATGCACCTTTGCAACATGATACCTTGTTTGGTGTTAAGGCAGAAGAGGCGTTTAAAGAAAACGGAAGACAAAGCTAAATCTATGCAAACAGTCAAGGATTTCTTACAGGTACAGCCACCTAGATTTAGCAGACACTGGCCTGCAAAGAATTGGCCCTTTCCAGTCTCAGACAGACCTCAAAGGGGCAGATCCAGATGCCGTAGAGGCAGATCACAACCACAAGGATCCTATAGGTCTAAGCAGTGTAGTGCCTCTACCTTCAAAGGTGGAGAGGACAAATCACAATCATACAGGAAAGAGTCCCACTGACTTCCCCCTGCCTACACCAATCACTTATCTTCTGGCAGCACCCTTAGGGGGAAAACTAGCACTTTTTTCTCAAAATTGGCACATTATAACCCAGGATAAATGGGTTCTAGACATAGTGTCTCAAGGCTACAAGTTTCATTTCCATACCCTACCAAGGGCAAACGGTTGGCCAGACCTGCAAAAAAATCAGTGGGCAGAGGCTCAAAAACAAGTCGCAGCTCTCATGGACATGAGGGCTATTCAACAAGTGCCTCAGCAAGAGCAGGGACAAGGATTTTACTCGACTGTTCTTGGTACCCAGAAAGGACCAAGCATGGAGACCAATACTGGACCTATCTATTCTAAACACTTTCCTGGATATACCAAAATTCAAGATGTTGACCTTACAGCAGCTTCTGCCCATGCTGGGCAGCAAGGCTTGGCTCGTGACTTTAGACCTAAAAGAGGCATACCTGCATGTCCCAATCAGACAAACATGCAGAAGATTCCTCAGATTCAAGGCTGGCTCAAAGCATTACCAATTCTCTGCACTGCCCTTTGGCTTATCTACTGCGCCCAGGGTCTTCACAAAGTGCCTGGCACCAGTAATTGCTTACTGCAGACAAAGAGGAATACAAATATATCCTTACTTGGACAACTGCCTCATACAAGCAGAGAACAAGGACATTCTACTACAGCATCTGATGTTTGTGATAAGACTTTTAACATGCCTAGGGTATACAGTCGACAAAAAGAAGTCAAAACTAGTACCCTCTCAAGAGATAATATTCCTGAGTGCAAGCTTAAATACAACTGCCCAGATGGCTTATCTCACTCCAGACAAACAAAGGCAACTGTCTACCTATTTCATGGAAATGGCAACAAAGGCCCAGTTATCTGCAAGAAAAATTCTGCAGGCTTTGGGCTTCATGGCATCCTGTGTCTTACTAATTCCACATGCAAGACTGCATATGAGAAAAATTCAATGATACCTAAAAAGTGTTTGGATGCAGCATTGCCACAGTTTGAAAACAATGATTACTCCATTTCCCTGCCTTCAACAGCAGTTTCGATGGTGGGCAAAGGCTTGTCACCAAAACAAGGGACAGCCGTTCTCACTACCCCCAGCCAGGCAGAGCCTAACGACGGATGCATCAGATTATGCCTGGGGGGCACACATGGCAGGAAGAGGCATTCAGGGCACTTGGTCCACAAACCAAAAGCATCTACATATCAATCAAAAAGAGATGCTAGCTGTCCAAAATGCCCTGACAGCCTTCAAGGACCTACTTCATTAGGGACAACTACTGATAACGACAGACAACACCACGGTCATGTGGTACATAAACAAGCAGGGGGGCACTCATTCTTATCCCCTGTGCAGACTAGCCATGGCTTTATGGGACACGGCATTGACTTACCAAGTTCATCTGCAGGCACAATTCCTGCCAGGAAAGGAAAACGCTCTGGCAGACGAACTAAGCAGAAACCTCATGGATCCCCATGAGTGGCACCTGGATCCACAAGTCTTCAGCATGATAACAAAGAAATGGGGACGCCCGGACATAGATCTGTTTGCCTCCCCTCAAAACAGTCAACTAAAAAGATTCTGCACAAGGACTTATCACAGACAAGCTTGGAAAGTGGACGCCTTATCTTTCATCTGGACAAACCTATCAGTATATGCCTTTCCTCCACTACCTCTCCTCCCCAAGCTACTCCTAAAGGTCAGGCAGGAGAAACCAAAAATGTTTCTGATTGCCCCAGACTTGCCCCGCCAGTACTGGTATCTGATCTTAAGGAACTTGTCCCAATGCCCAGCCTGGACCTTACCTCAAATAACTTGTCTACTGTCCCAGCAAAACATTCAGATTCTGCACAACCAACTCAGGACCCTAAACCTGGCAGCATGGCAGATAATGCAGCCATGCAAACTACACCTCTCAGTAAAGCTGTGATGGATGTCATTTTAGAAGCCAGAAGGCCTAGTACTAGAAAATCCTATGCTGGGAAATGGAAGAGATTTTGCGCTTTGAACCAAGCTCAAGGAACTGATACAGCTGTCCCAAATATTCCTCAGATTTTGCAGTACTTAACTGAGATGCTGGACAAAGGCCTATCTTTCTCATCAATTAAAATCCATGCCTCTGCCATTTCGGCTCATTACAATACAGAGTCACTACTCTTTTCTCATCCTTTATTAAGGCAGTACCTCAGAGGAGCCAAAAACTTAAAGCCTCCAAGGAGAATGCCAATACCTGCATGGGACCTCAATTATGTCCTGGAAAAACTCACCTTACCTCCTTTTGAGCCAGCTGCTATTTGTTTGTTTGTTTGTGTCTTTCGGCTTTTCCCAGTTAGGGGTCACCACAGCAGAACTCCGGTCCGCTAATGATTGGCAGTAGATTTTTACATACTGGCTTGCCAGGCCTAACGCACAACCTTCAGCGAAGGAACGCCCATTCACACATGTCGCCACACAGAAGACGCTCTAACTGAGAATCGAACGGGCAACGTCTAACTGTGAGGTGACAACGCTACTGCAGCACCACCACTGCAGTACTCTGCTCCTAGCAATAACTTCTGCAAGAAGAGTTACAGAGCTACAGGCTCTCATGGCCGTGAAACCCTTTATCATTTTTTATCCAGACAGGGTCTCTCTGAGAACAAACCCTACATTTATGCCTAAGGTGGTATCCAGTGTAGTTCTTAACCAAACTATTCATTTGCCAACCTTTTATCCAAATCCACAGAACAAGGGGGAGAAAATTCTGCATTCTTTGGATGTACACAGACAACTTAGATTCTACTTGGACAGAACTAAAGTTTTCAGAAAGAACAATTACTAGTGGTATATGCCACAGTATCACAAGGAAAGGCTATCTCCAAGCAGACTATTTCAAAGTGGATAGGTCACTGCATTCGTTTCTGCTACTCACAGCATGGCAAACCAGTGCCTAAGGGCATTAGGTCACATTCATCCAGAGCTGCAGCCACTTCTGCAGCCTTTCTCAGGGGAGTATCAACCAAAGACATTTTAGAGGCTGCTACTTGGAGTTCAGTGCATACCTTTACAAAACATTACAATCTGCCTCTTTACTCTAAATCCAGGGAAGGCTTTGCCACTGCAGTTCTGCAGGGCCTCATAGCCGCTCCTAATGCTGT
Source organism: Protopterus annectens (assembly GCF_019279795.1). NCBI lineage: Eukaryota > Metazoa > Chordata > Ceratodontiformes > Protopteridae > Protopterus > Protopterus annectens. The sequence goes on from NC_056737.1 coordinate 1,449,343,117, forward strand.
TTAGCTCCAGCCCCTCAACCATAGCTTTGGGACTCAACCCAAATGTAATGACTGCAACAGTGAAACACGAAGAACATAGTACACTTACCATAAATGTAGATGTTCGAGTGTATTCACTGTTGCAGTCCCATACCCGCCATCCCCTTATTTTGCTGGAACTTATCTTTACTTCTCTAATCTATACAACCTAGGTGGTGTATTTGCTTATAGATGAAGGTAAAGCTTATTTCTGGTGCATGTATGTTGTATTAACATAAATTTAGCCTACCCTTTTGGGGGCACCTGACATCTGGGGCAAGAAAAACTGAATAAAATGGCATCGGCTGCATCTTTTATACCCCTGATGACCTGACGTCAGGGAAGAGGCGACAGCAACCGACGCAGGACCCAAGACTTTGGAATTCAGGCCGACTGAGGGCAACCTGCCAGCAGGATAACCCAAATGTAATGACTGCAACAGTGAATATACACGAACATCTACATTTATGGTAAGTGTACACAACTGTAATTTTTTGGCTAAACTTTTCAATGAAGGGGGCAGGGGCAGCAACCATTAGATTTCAATTGGGAGCAATTTCTAACTTTCATCTTGGTGACCAGGGGTCTAATATGTCACATAGACTCTCCAAAGCCTTTCTCAAGGGTACTGTTCTTTTGAGACCACCCATCAAAGCTCCAGTTATGCCATGGAATCTAAATTTTGTTCTTTCTCTAATAATCCTAGCCATTTTCGAACCAGCATCATCTTGTGACTTGAAATATCTATCATGGAAAACCATATTTTTAATAGCTATTACTTCTGCTCGGAGGGTTTCAGAGTTACAGGGCTTGTCCATTAAACCCTCTTATTTGATTGTTCATAATGACAGTCTCACTTAGAACAAATCCATCATTTTTACCTAAAGTTTGCTCAGAGACAAATCTCAACCAATCTGTTGAATTTGCCCGTATTTTTCCCTAAATGCACTAATAAGATGGAACATATGCTGCAGAAGCTTGATGTTCACAGACAACTTTGATTCTCTCTAGACAGGACCAAACATTTCAGGAAAATAGAACAGCTCTGTCTCCTTTTCAGAGTCTAAAAAAGGCACTCCAGTGGCGAAAACCACTTTATCAAAATGGTTATCAGATTGTATTTCCTTGACTTACAGTTCAGTGAATATACCGTTACAACAGAAGATAAAGGCCCACTCTACTAGAGCTGTATCTACTTCATCAGTCTTTGCTGCTAAATTGCCATTGGATACTATTTGTGCAGCAGTTACTTGGTCAAGGCCTCATACCTTCTTATACTCATTACAAAGTGGACAAGGTCTCCAGGGACAGGGCTTCCTTTGGTTCCACTGTCTTGAAGAACATTCTCCCATGAGCCACCCAAGAAAGATGATGCTTGGGAACGCTACCCATCTGTAAGAATGAACAGTGAGATAGAACAACTTCACATAAAGAAGTTATGTACTCACCATAATGTTCCATGTGGGTTGTTCATCTTGCCTTCATTCTTGCATCCCACCCTCCAACCCCCATCCAGGCTTCTTGAGGACGGAGGATTCAATTATGTCATGGTTTTATTGCCTCTTATCCAGTTTCTAATCTTAGCATATTAGTATTGGTATGTAGTCTATTGGCAGCAAACAAGATCTGAGGGAAGTACAAGGTGCATCATGGGATAGGGAGTTAGCCTTGAGCTGGTTGAAGACGTCGAGCTTTTGCAGTTGGCCGAGTCGGAGCCGAGGATCGGCTCCGAACCCATCAGTAAGAATGAAGGCGAGATTAACAATTCACATGGAATGTTATGGTGAGTACATAACTTCTTTTTCTGGTGTTATAAATTTTCTGTCTGTCCCAGCCCATTAAGTCTGATATTTTGATAGTTTGTGCTTGGTTATTGCATAGCAATTGTTAGTTTAAGAGCTGTTTAAGAGGTAAATGCAATTACATTACATCAGTGCGCCTTATAACAGGCTTCACTTCAGAAAGCCAGCTATGCCAAGGTTAGGACAGGGCTATCTTTCTTAGTAATGTCTTTCGGCTTTTCCCAGTTAGGGGTCGCCACAGCAGAACTCCGGTCCGCTAATAATTGGCAGTGGATTTTTACGGTGCCGAGTTGCCAGCCCGACGCCCAACCTTCAAGGAAGGCACACCCATTCACAATCGCACCTACCTGCATATCTTTAATGTCACTCTATCGTGGGGAGGACATGCAGACTCCACAAACAAGGTGCTCCAGCCGAGAATCGAATGGGAGAACCTCTTGCTGTGAGGCAACAACGCTTACCGCTGCACCACTATTCTTTCCTAGTAAGGCCAAATCCTCAAAAATGCAGCTATGATGCCTCTCTCTCCAGTCACTCCTTGCTAATCAGATTATTGTCAGTGGCAGGGGTGTGTTTGAGATCCAAGACACTGGCGGATTATCCAGTAACAGATCAATAGAGTGAGGAGGAGGCTTGTAAGGGATTACTGTATTGTGGGACAGATGTCATTCTGTGGTATAATAAAGAAAAAGGCATTCCAAAACAAACGTTTTTCTCATTTCAAAGTGTGGGTTCTTTTCTTTTCATCTGGCCTCCAGAATTCCTCATATAAACAGATTCTGCAGTCTCTATAAACATGTAATTTTGCCATTCTGTGATCATCATCATCAACTCTTATTTTCCATGTGGGGTCTGGGTATCTAGTCAGCTGTCACCACTTCTCTTGATTTACTTCCACTCTTCTTGCATTCTTTGACAGTCATGCCCGACTGTTGCAGGTCATCTGTCATTCAATCCACCCATCCGTCTCTTTGCTGGATTCCGCATCCTTGTTTCCTGGTTTCTTCCAATCTCTCTCAAATCATCTTCACTAAATTGTTTCTGGTTTTCGGCATGAGGACCTGATGTGGTAATCTGTTCTAATTTACATTCTCTTCAGCTGAAGCTAGTGTGGCTTCCGCACTGATGTCTCCTTTTCTTCGTGTGTTTCACAGTATGCATCTTACTGCCCATCTTAGGCACATCATCTTCATCACCTATAGCTTCCTAAACTAATCTGCATTTACTGGGAAAAAACAGTAGCACTGGATGTAACACAGCAGAATATCAAATTTCTTGTAAGTAAGTGCTTTCAAGGGTTCACCTCTTCATCAGACTTAGATAAAAATGACTTAAAACCACATTAAATAATACTCCATTTAACATTAATTGCTTCAATTAAAAACAATTAACTTATTTAATGCCATATTTAGCATTTTTAAACATCACAACATGCATAAGCTAAAAACACTAGTGTCTCAACTGTCTTACTTTCAGGAAAGGTTTAATGGAGACCATATTATTCAAACCAGGCACTTTATCAGCGCGCAGTAACATAATCCATTTTTATTCAGCTGCCTCAGTAATATTCCTCATGTCTCCTCCCCTTTTTCTGACTGCAAGTATTTCCAAGACCAGAAACTTAAACATATGCTCACTAACTTCATTCTTGGTATGCATAGCCAGGGCACTGCTTTCCTTGTTATTTCTTATATCCCTCATATGTTCAAGTATCCTGTCTTTAAACTGTTGATTAGTCATGCCAATATAATATTGAAAAACATCAGGGCAAGAGGAAGAGCTAATGTCTGAAATCAACAGGCTACAGAATGATATGACAATTACTCACCAACTGTGCTAGGTGATAAGATAGATGCCTTATAAGAGAACATTCAAAATTATGAAAAAAGGTCGCAAGTGACCAAAGTCAGAAAGTTGCAGAGCGACTTTGGTGACTTCAGGAATGGTAATGTTTACTCGTGGAATAGAAGCAGGAATGATACACACCCTATACGGCATAGGTTCATAGGTTGGTACTAGGCTATCGGCCCTAGGGCCTATACAAGCCTAGTAATAACAATTCCCTGGATATTTCTTCCCACAATATTTACTTTTCTGGACCCCTGTCTAGCAGGGCGACTGACATGATCCCTGGGGTGAATTTCCCATCTCCCATCCAATCATCAAGGTTCCTTTTGAAGATGGCCAAGGAGGCGCTCTGCTTGACATGTTTGGGCAGTCTATTCCAGAGTATGGGGGTCTCTGGGTCAGGAACCTATCCCTCCAGCATGTTTTATTCATTGTGATGACAAGGTTTAGATCCCTGGAGTGTGTGGCTCAGAGGGATTGGGATTTCTTTAAGTGGAGCATGTCCAACAGCTCAGGCTTTGACATGGCCTTGTATGTTAAGCAGAGATCACCTCTGAGTAGATGATATGCCACAGAGTATAGCTGGAGTTTTTTTTAGACGGTCAGCATATGGCATCTGCTTTAGGCCTGTGATTCTTTTAGTGAGGTATTTCTGTGGCCTTTCCAGCTGTTGCAGATGTCTTGTGAGGTACATACCAAACGGGGCAATATATTCTCTATAATGGGTCTCATGAGGGATGAGTACAGTGGGACAATGACCTCCTTTTTTCTGGATGAAAAGCCCTTAGTGATGAGGTGTGCCACATAGAAGGATTTCCTGACTGTTGTGGTGATGTGGTTATCGAAAGTGAGACCACTGTCCACCTGTGTCCCTAAGTCTCTCATCACACTTTCGATGTTTAGTGTCCTGCCCACCTATGTGGTAATTCATGGGTACATGTTTTTTTCCAAAGGGGATAACTATACATTTCTTGGCATTAAGCTTGAGCCCATGGCTCTGGTACCAGGCATATGTTTCTGTAAGGCCCTTTTGTAGAATATCCACATCATTTGGGGATTCAGTAATGGCTCCTAGTTTGCAGTCATCTGCGAACTTTGTTAGCCAGAGTCCCTTAGTGTTGGCCTGTACTTCAGAGAAGCAGATGCCAAGCAAGAGTGTTCCCAGGACTGAACCCTGAGGTACTCCACTTGTCTGGAGCTGGATTTGGAGTCGGCTACTTTTACAGTCTGGGTTCTGTCAGTAAGCCAGTTGGCAACCCATCAAGTGACGTAGGGATTTATTCCCAGCTTAGTAAGTTTATCTATGATTCCAGAGTGGGGGATGGTGTCGAAGGCCTTGCCGAGGTCCAGATAGGCTGCCTTACCCTCATCCACAGCTCTGGAGACTGATTCAAAGAAGTCAATCAGGTTCAGGAGACAAGATCGGCCCTTCACAAACCCAAACTGGGTGGGGTCCAGTGTTTGAAGGTTGCCAATGTCTTTGTTTATAAATTCCATGAAAATGTGTTCCATGCCCTTGCAGATCAGGCTCATCAGACTGATGGGATGGTAGTTCCCGGGATCCAAGGTGTGGAATGGGATAACTGTAGCTGTGCGCAAGGGAGCCCCGCAGGATTTTTTGCAGGGGGGGTGCAAACCCAGAGCCCCACCCACATAGCTCTCCCCACCCCCTGCTAACACAGCCCCACCCAAGTCCACCCACCCCAAGCCCCACCCACACAGCCATTCCAGTGTCCCATTACTTGGCTATTTCTCCCCATTTGCCGTAGACACTGTTCAAATCTCTGTGTGCATACTGTTTTATGCTTTAGTTCTACAATGATTACAGGCAGTTGGATTTAATTTACAACTTTTATTTCAAACATTATAGCCCAAACACTGATAGACATTTACTAAACCTAAACAAAGCAATAGTCTTACAATGAAAACAGACTTGGCATTAAAGCTTTTCTACTTTTGAAGCTCACATTCAATGAAACAGCATTGAAACCCACATTCAAAGAAAATGCATCTGGCCAGTGGCAGGTTATTTACCTTTGAACTGTTTTCAAGCAAAAGGCTCCTTGCACACTGTTAGGGCCATGCAAAAGTTATTTGATTTACCTGATTGTATTAATTATAATATAAAATATATAATTGAATTATATCCCTTGTATTATACAGCAACACTTGTTTGAGTGTGTTTTAAATTTATAGTTTTGAACATTTTTCCAGTAAGCAATGAAACAAAACATACAAACCAATAATGACAAACTGTCCAATTCAGAACATTTCAACCATAAAAGGCCACTCATTACAATCCACCAATATCAGTCAATACACACAATCTCTGCTGAAGTAAAAGTAATCTGAATAATTCCACATTAAAGATATCTGAAACTAATGGAGAGGTTGTTGCTAGAAAACAACTGTATATTTCAGTGTTTCATCTACAAATTCAGTGCCTGCTGCCGTCAAAGAATAAATTGCCTATGTTAAATTAAAAAAATGGTAAGCTGGTATATTGCAGTAGAAAATGGATGGCAAGCTGAAAAACAGGTTCATAGTTATTAGGCATCTCATCCAAAGGAGGACATCCTCAGGACTGCAGCATACAAATGTACATGCTGTAGGAATAGAACCTCAAGCCTCTACATTAAGATGCAAGTATTCTACTTGTGGTGCTACTAACATAGCTTTAAAACTTTATACCACAATAGAGATACCATTTGCTAAACAAAACAGTTGCACATTGTAAATAGACTTGGCATGAGCAGCAGTAAACTTCGCTTCCCCTAAAACTCACAGTTCCTTGAAAATGCTCTTGAAAATAAATTCTACCTGCTAACTCTAACTTGGGCATTTCACTCTCTCTCTCTCTCTCTCTCTCTCTCTCTCTCTCTCTCTCTCTCTCACACACACACAAACATACCACACCCCTCAAGGCCTCAACCATAGTGCAAGAAATCTGGACAAAGCCTAAAATAAATAGGGACAGATTATAAATATGGCTCTCATAAACTTAGAAAATTGCAAGAGTAACAGGATTTGTGTTAGTATGCATTTTTCTAAATGATATGACATCTAAAACTGAAATGTCTCTTATTATTTAGCGACTTCAATCCTTTTTAGGAGGAATATGGGGCAAAAATCTGGCCATTCTGCAAAAACCTGGACAGTTGAGGGGTATGCTACCTCCCTGTTATACTCCCCCCCCCCCCACACACACACACACACCAAATAATTCTGGTCATACTTGAATTAGTTCTGGGAAGGTTGCACTGAACGGCACTGTGCTTGATCTAAAGTGGGTGAAATCTTAGTAGCCAGTGATAATAACTATGATCTACAGCTCAGCAATGTGGAACATTAAAGCATTTTTAGCAGAGCATTGTTTATCACTACCTATTGTGTTTGCACATAAGCTGTAGTTATTTCAAACATTTGCCTTTTTTGATTACTACAGAGTACATTTACCCACCAGAGCTGTTGTGTTTTGACTTCAGTGTGGAGCTTACCTAGTTGTTGCAGGGCTTGGTAGCAATGCTTATTTACCATATACCATTAAAGCCACCCAACTACAAGTGTACTAACACACAGACACTGCTATAAGACACTGGTCTCCAATAAAATGTAATGCGCTTCTGAAAATACTGTAATCCTGTCCTTTTATTACAAATACTGTCATATGCATTTCAATACCCAAGGTTTATACATTATCTAGTTATGTAAATATTCTCTGCATGGCAACAACAAAAAGGCTTTCAATGCTGGTAATTCTTTAACAGTATGCTTACTAAAGCTTACTTGCATCTTACAATCTCCGACAAGCTTACCTGATGTTCATTAAACCATGGCTACTTAAACAGAGCAACAGGGCACTGCGACAGCATGCAGTTCCTGAATAATAAGAAGCATAAATCAACAGTATAAAAATCTGATAGAAAACCAGAACATTCTGCAAAATCAAGGACAGATGAAAAGCCACGGTCGTATTTGTGATCTACCTTGGATGGGGGAATACTCTGCACACTTACACTGCATAACTGCTCCTTGCCTTCCTTGGACACATCCAGAGCCACTACAATGGGGGGTGGGGTGCAATAAGTATGTCATAATTTGAAATGTCTCTGGCTGACAGTAATGGCTCTGACACTCGTACCTCTCAACTTCAGAGCAAGAAATCTGGGCAAAGCCATACATAGAACTAGAAGTGGGACACAGGCCCAAAAATAAGGCCAATGTTTAAATATTGCTCTTATTAACTTAGATAATAGAATAGTAGTAGATCTTGCATTAGTATGAATTTTCTGAAGGGTATAAAATCTAAAACTCAAATGCCTGCCATTATTTTCTAACTTCAATCTTTAATGACTTGCCACTAATTTGCCAGAAAACCACAATTTTATGAAAAACGGACCAAAATGTGATGCAAAAATATAAAGTTGCCACACAATACAGCTGGGAACCTGTCAAAAAAGGGACACCTTTTTAATATTAACATTGTTAACTTGAGCAGCTAACAAAATAAGAACATCTACATGCATTTCTGAAATAAAAGTAATCTATAACTCTGATCATTACAGTTATATATAATTGTAAACCCTCCACATTATCTTCCAAAATTGCCATTTTGGAGGAGGGATTATTAGGGGAGAGCAACATTTTGAGCCAAAATTGGGGACAATTGAGAGGTTTGGATATTCCTAATCTACAAAGTGATTTGCACGTACCTCTCAACCTCTTAATGCAGGAAATCTGAACAAGGCCAAATGTATTGGGGGAACATACAAACACTACTAAAAATTGCTCTTGTATAAACTTAAGACAGTCTTGCATTAGCATGCATTTTTCTGAAGGTTATGACGTCTGAAACTCAATGTCTGTCATTTAGTGACTTCATTCCTAAATGATTTGCTAGAAAACCACACATTTTATGAGGAACAAACCAAAAATAAGAAGCAAATATCTATTCATTCTGCAAATATATGGACAACTGAGAGGTATAGTTCAACCGGGGCTGTCTGAGTTTGATACCCCCCCCCACAAAATCATGGTTGAATGGAGCCTCCCCCCTGCAGCCATTCCAATGTCCCATTCCTTGGTTATTTTGCCCCATTTACCATAAATACTGTAATGTGCATACTGCTTTACTTCTGCGATGATTTAGATTTCATTTGAAAGTTTTATTTTGCATTTTATAGCACAAACCCTAATACATATCTGTTAAACAAAGCAATGCAGTCTCACAATGAAAATAGACTCAACATTAAAACTTCTCTGCCCTTGAAACTCAGATGCATTGAAACAGCATTGAAACCCACATTCAAAGAAAATACATTTTGCCAGTGGCAGATAAAAATTAACTCTGAGCTGTCTTCAAAATCATAGGCCCCTCGAACATAACATACACATGCTCTTTGATACACCTTCCTGACTGTATTACATTATATTCCTTGTACAATACAGTACAGTTGTTAGAGGGCATTTTAAATTTATTGTTTTGAACATTTTTCCAGTAAACAATGAAACAAAATGCATACACCAATGACAAAACTGCCCAATTCAGAATATTTCCATCATAAAAAGTCTACTCAACCTTCTATAGTCCACCAGTATCAGTAAAAAATATGCACAATAGTCCACCAGTATCAGTAAAAAATATGCACAATCTCTGAAGTAGTAAAATCCACATTAAAGAAATTTTTAACTAATAAAGAAGTTGCTGCTAGCAAACAACTTTATATGCCATTGTTTAATCTACAAATAAAGTGCCTGTTACCCTTGAAGAATAAATTGCCTTTGTTGCATTCAATAAAAAAATGATAAGCTAGTAATACCGCAATAGGGAATGGATAGCAAACTGATAACAGGTTCATAGTTACTAGGTATCTTTGCCAAAAGGACTGTAGCATCCACCCCCTTTACAACACAGTACAGTATCAGCAATGCATCTACCTACTGTGGGAGTAGAACCCACAGCCTTCAGCATCAAAAGCAAGTACACTATCTATTGTGCTATTAACAATGCAAGCAGACTAAACATAAGCAGCACTAAACGTTTGCTCCCCTGCAGCTCTCAGCTCCTTGTAAAATCTACTCGACACTCAGCTGTATCCCTGAACTTTGCAGCACAAGAAATCTGGAAAAAGCCAAAATTTATTGGGGGGGGGGGGCTAAAAGGCCAAAAACCAGGGACACATTTTAAACATTTCTTGTATAATGTTGGAAAGTTGCTAGAATAAAATGCTGCGTTACCACCATACATTTCACTGCCACGTCTTGAACCCAAGGAACCTTGTGCAAAACAGTCAGAGCAACATACCACTATGCCAAATCAACTGTTTTGTGAAAGAGGAAGACTGAAACTTAAATGGTTACCATTTAGTGAATTCAGTTCTCACCATAGCACAGCTGTCAACCTCTTAGCACAAAATACCTGAACAAAGCCAATACTGGGTGAATACAGCCCCCAAACATTCAGTGAATTCAGTTCTCACCATAGCTCTCAACCTCTTAGCAAAAAACACCCGGACAAAGCCAGTAATGGGGGAATATAGCCCCCAAACATATTCAGTGAATTCAGTTCTTACCGTAGCTCTCAACCTTAGCAGAAAACCTGGATGAAGCCAATGAATACCTGAACAAAGCCAATACTGGGTGAACACTGCCCCCAAACATATTCAGTGAATTCAGTTCTTACCATAGCTCTCAACCTTAGCACAAAACCTGGATGAAGCCAATAATGGGGGGGGGGGGGGATACAGTCCCAAAGACAGGGATACATTTCATATATCCATATTGTACACTTAGAAATTTGCTAGAATAAAAGCTTTTGTTACCATGCACTTTCTGAAGAATATGAAGTCTGTTATTGAAATGAGTGTCCATTTTTTTTAACATTTGTTAACCAGGAAAGTCTGACTTGGTAAAAAAGCTAATTTTTAGCAGAGGCCCAGGGAGAAACACTCCAGACAGCCAAGAAACAAACCAGAGAACATGTAGCTGTCAGGCAACAAGGACACAAATACAGAAACCACAGATTTTATGAGGAACAGAAAAAGTATGAGGGAAAAACCTGCAACATTTTTACAAATGGTGGTGGGTAGGGAATTCAGGCTCTTGCCACTTGGGCTCAAGGTACAGGGTTCAAGCCTTATTCTCTACCCACCACCATGTAACACGTGGGGCATTTTACACACACACACACACACACACACACACACACACACACACACACACACACACACACACACGCTACTCACTCTGAAATTGTCCCATCTTCCGTCCGTTTCCTCCCGCTTGCGAATCCGTCCGTTTCAGTTGTCGCTCGTTTCCTCCCGCTTGCGAAACCGTCCATGTGAGTTCACGCTCGCAAACTTGTAAATATGAGCGATGATGTCAGCACGCCCGCGACCTGACTTCTTAAAGAAGAACACATGATGTCAGCACGGACTTCTTTCTTCTTAAAGAAGAACGCACTAAAAAAAAAAAAAAAACTTTTTTTTAAATTATAGCATTAACTAGTCAGCCGATTCCAGGGGGGGTGCAACTGCACCCCCTTGCACCTGCCTGCGGGCGCCCTTGGCTATGTGCCACTCAGTGAGCACGAAGCCTGAGGTGAGGCTATGATTAAACATGACACTTAGGTGAAGTGCCAGTTCATTTTGTAGTTCATGTAGTACACAGCCTGGGATGTCATCTGGTCCCATGGATGCTGTATTCTTAGCTTTGGAGAGTGCGGTTTCTGCCTGTGTGGTCGTGATTACCAGAATTTGGCAATCTTTTGGTATTGAGATGGGCCCTTTAGGGGTTGAGAGGGGGTGAAGTTGCACTAAATCGATCTGCCAGAATATTGGCAATATCCGTGGGATCAGTAAATTTAATGCCATTCTGTTGAAGCTTAGAGAAGATCTGAGCATTGTCATTTAGATTCTTGACATAATTATAGAATGCCTTGTGGTTGTCTTTGGAATCTTTGGCAATTTTATTTTCGTAAGTAGCTTTTGAGGATTTTATGAGGGATCTCGGCTTCTTACTGAGGCTGGTGAGGGAGTTTTTTGCATCCTGGAATTTTCCTCTTTTCTGCAACAGTTTCTTTCTTCTGTTGCATAGTTTGTTTATAGCAGGGGAGCACAAGATTGGCTCCCTTTTTTTGGGGGAGAGCATCTTGGTTCTATTTAGGATGGCACGATTCTTGCACTAGTGGATGTGCTCGTACAGTGCCTTAGTGTAGGATTCTGCAGTCGAACTTTCAGATTGCGTCTGCATGGGTGTCATGAAGTTTGTCACTTCTGACTTCAGTAGCATGAAGTTGGCTTTGGAGAAGTTTTTTAAGGAGGTTTCTTTACTGGGGGTTGGGATGTGGATGTCAAGGGTCATTTGCTTATGGTCAGACCTGACCAATGAGGGGGTGACCACTGGTGTGGAGCATCTGTCTCCCATGTTGGTAATGACTAGGTGTAGGATATTGGAGCCCCTGGTGGGACAATGGATTAGTTGATCCAGGGCACTGGAATTTATGAATTCCAAGAACCGTTGGGAAAAGGATTTGGTACCAAAGTAGTTTTCCCAGTTAATGGCAGGGTAGTTGAAATCTCCCAGTATTAGGGTGTTTGGTTGTATCTTAATATTTTCCAGTATGTTTAGAAAGGTGTAGTGAGAATCTTGGGGCATGGTGGGGGATTTGTAGCAAGCTACAATTTGGATTGCAGTCTTACCAAGTGTTAGTTGCACCTGGAGAATTTCAGATGCATTGTGTTGGGCAACTAGCCTGGAGGTGTGAATATCCTTGGTGAATATAGACACCCCTCCACCTTTAGTGTTTCGGTCTTGGTTTTGTGGCCGAAAAGTGTGGTAATAGTTGTAGCCTGGTATTGCAGGGGTGCTCTCTGGAGCCTTGTACCAAGTCTCAGTTACTGCACAGATATCGATGTTCTCCATTTTTAGGAGTGCCTCGAGAGAGTGCATTTTGAGGTTTAGAATTCTAGCATTGAGTAGCATTACCTTCATATTTTGCATGCTTGTATCTGTTACGGTGGTGGTTTTGTCCTTTGAACCTTGCCTAAAAAAGGCACTATAGGGGTGGCAAGAGCTTTAGCAAGTAACCTGAATCTCAGGGGTGACAGGTGCAGACCATCTCTGGCAAAGCATCATGGTTCGTCGATCATGTCTTCCCAGGCAGACAGATACTGGATCCCCTTTGAATGACACCAGAAGCTTAGCCAATTGTTGAGGTCAATCATTTTGTCCTTGTACTGTGGTATCATTCTGGGCAAAGGCAGGATGCTACTCAGGGCTAGGGTCATACCTGCCTGGGCCACATGATCCGAGAGCTCTTCCATGTCTGTTTTCATGTAGTCCAGGGAGGTACGTCTCAAGTCATTCACTCCAACATGGACAATGATAGAGTCGTATTTGTACTTGTTGTGGAGTGACTTGAGTGCATGCTTTATGTGGCGGATCCTGGCACCTGGCAGACAGCTGACTGTAATTTTTTTCCTTGTTCAGCCTGGTGAGTGGGACATCAGTGTGCCTGACTATAGTCACCTATGACTAAAGTGTTGGGTACATTGTCTTGCCTTAGGGGCTGTTGTTGGGTGGCACACTGGTGTTGTGAGCTATGTGTCATGAGGGTGTGGTTGCTGAGACTACCAGCAATGTTAGCAATGAGTCCACCCCTACTGTTTCTGTGGAACAGTTCCCGCCCCTCCCACTTAGAAGTGAGCCGGAATTGGGAGTCAACATAATGACAGCATCACCCGTAGTGGATTCTCAGTTGGGGCATGATTCTGTTACAGGTAATAGGAACGATATGCGTAGCCTCAGGAACTGACCGTAAGCATGAGGAACAGGTTGTTAAACCTAAGGAGCACAGAGCGTAACGGTCGAATCTTTCTGCTACTATCAGTAAAGATTCTGTAACACCAACGGCGTCAGACATGAGTCGTTTTTTATTAAACAAACCATTCCCGATCAGGGGAAGGTCCAGGAGTCAAATGAGAAACCAAAAAACAAGAAGAATGCAAAGCATAGAGGATTGGAACAGAGGGGGCAAAAGATTGAAGCAGGTTTGATTTTTAACATTTCGACGGATGAGTTGACTGATGCTCAGAGATTGTTATTGAGAAAAGGGCTCAGCTTTGTACTAGCTAGAAAGGCACAAATAACTGATGCTGTTAAAGATATAAGGCTATTTGCCAGGACATTGACACTATGTGTGTTTTTTAATAATGTTAATAGTGCTCAATCGATTTTTAAAAAACCCAGTGTGTTTGTTCCCACCCAGCAATGCTATTAATGATACCTTTGTGGAGATCTGTGACAAACAGATCATGGATAGATTTGATAGTGAAGATGAACGTAAACTCTTCCACAATATATCTAAAGAAGAGTATGATGCATTGAAATAACTGAGAGAATTAGCTTGCATAGAAGTTAGACCAGCTGATAAGGGTGGGGGAATAGTTATTTTAGATAAGGAGCTGTATCACAGACAAATGTATGTTCTTTTAAGTCAAAGTGATACTTATGAATGTATATCAGTAGCTACTGTTAAAGTTGTTATGGATAGAATAGCATTTCTGATCTTTGATCTACTAATAACTAACATGATATCAGAGCCACTCTTTTAAATATTTCTCAGTTGAACATCCAGTAATACCAATTGTGTATGGTCTGCCAAAAGTTCATAAATGTCTTAGTACTCCACCCATGCGACCTATAGTCTCTGGTAGAAGCTGGGCTACGGAACCTGTTTTTGTTGAGAAGAACTTACATCACATATTAGAAGAGTGTGAGACTGTTTTAAGGGACAGCAAAACTTTTTTTAGAGGTATTACAAATGAAATGGAAACCTGACTATTCTGAATGTTACTTTGTTACTATGGACGTTGTATCCTTGTTCACGGTCATACCGAATCAATGAGGTATTGATAATATTAGTGAACTATTGTATAGCGAGGGGGTTCAGGGTGAAAAGATACACTTGATTGCATTTATTTTTATTTATTTATTTATTTATTTATATTTGTTGACCGGAAGTGTCCGACTGGACGTAGGTCCATTTTCAGCGGAGGCCCGGGGAGAAAAGCTCCACAGTTAAAATAAACAGACAGTAGTTACATTGGATTACATAGCGATTAACAATTTACATAGCAATTACTTACAACATATTTACAGATGAAGAACATAGTACATCATTAGACAAATAGAGTCTTTATCTGTGAAGTACATAAGACATTAACAAATGTTACAAGAAGAAGTTCCTGCTGTATAATAAATACTGGCTTATTAGCATCTGAGCTTGCTGTAAACAAAGTAGTTAGTGGAGTGGAAAGAAAGGTAGTGGTTGGATTGGGAGGGTGATATTAGAGTGGGAGTTGCAAGGGTATAGCCAGCATGTTTTTAGGTGCGCTTTTAGTAAAGTTTTGAAGTAGGTGCATGGTGGTACGGAGGTAATTGTGGGTGGGAGGGAGTTCCATAATTTGGCTATGGTGCAAGAGAATAGTGCTTCACCAGCAGAGTTATTGGCTTTAGTGATCTGCAAGTGATTTTTATTGCTGGATCTTAGTGGTCTGGTGGTGCGATAGGGTTGGAGTAGATTCTGGAGGGATGGGACATTTAGTGGATGATTTACTAGTTTGTGGGCGAGTGAGAGTTGATACCATTGAAGGAGGTGAGGAAGTTCAAGCCAGCCCAGTTCAGCAAGTGAGAGACAGTGGTGACTACGGTAGGATGCCCCTGTGGCGAATTTGGCGATAGCAGGTCTCTAGCTTGTTTAGATCGCATTGCCTTAGGTTGGTATATATTGGACAGGCATAAAGTAGGGTGGAGATAAGGTGGGAATTTGCTATTGAAATCTTTGCTGCTTTGGTGAGAAGTTGCTTATTTCTGTATAATGCTCCTAGCTTTTTGTGGACTTTTTTATGGTCAAGGATATGTGAATGTCAAATTTTAGTTTATTGTCTATTTCCACTCCTAACAAGTTGGTGTGTTCAGTTGGGTATATAGTGGTGCCTTTTGCTGTGATGTTAAAGTGAGAGTTGTTTTGAGTATGTTTGGTGGGTTGGAAGATGAGTAGTTTAGTTTTGTTTGGGTTGAGTATTAATTGGGCATCCGATAACCAAGTTTTAACAGAGGTAAAGGCTTCTTGTGTGACTTTTTGCAGTTTGGGTAGGGACTGGGCTGAGCAGACGATGGTTGAGTCATCTGAGTATTGTATGAGTGTGCCATGTTTGGTGGCAGAGCCTAGATTATTGGTGAAAACAGAGAAGAGTAGGGGTACAAGGATGGATCCTTGGGGAACCCCTATGGAGACAGGTAGTTGGGGAGATGTGTCATTCTGCCATACAACGGATTGTTGGTGGTCAGACAGGTAACTCTGAAACCAGTTGGTGACTGATTGTGAGAAGGATAGGTTATCCAAGTTGTTTGTGTGGGACCATGTCAAATGCTTTAGATAGGTCTAGGAAAGTAGCAGAGGAGAGATAGCCATTGTTTTTATGCTGAAGGATAGTGTTAGTAAAGGAGAGTAAGGCAGTGGTGGTGCTATGGTTTGGTCGGAAACCATGCTGAGTATTGGAAAGGAGGTTGTTAGTAAGGAGGTAGTCTGAGACCTGAGTGTATGCATCTCTCTAGTATTTTGGAGAGTGGAGAGAGAATAGCTATGGGGCGGTAATTGGTTAGTTCTGTGGAGGGTCCGCCTTTGTGGAGGGGAATTATATGTTATACTTTCCACAGTGTGGGAACGTAACTTTCTGATGGAGATCGGTTAATCAAGATGGATACTGTGTAGGCCATAGCATCAGCTGCGATTTGTAGGTATTCACTTGGGAGGTTGTCTGCTGCTAATCTGGTGGGCTTAAGTTTAGTTAAGAGTTTTTTATGTTGGAGGTAGGTACAGGAGAAAAAGAGAAGGCAGTGGGGAGATTACTAGTTGAAGGTGTGGGTTGGAGGGGAGGGGGGTTGTGTTGTATAGCTAGTGATAGTATGGTTTGTGTGAAGTGTGTGTTGAATGAGGTAGCAATATTTTCTGAGGAGTGAGGAATGTTAGGAGGAGGGGTACTGACTTTACCTGGGTGGAGGATGGAGTTTATGGAGGACCAGAATTGTTTGGGGCTGTGTTGAGAGGAGTCTAGGGCAGACTGATAGTATTGGAATTTGTCCTGTTTTATTAGCTTTTTGACTCTATTGCGTAGTTCTAGGAATTTCTGTCTAGTTGAGGGGGTTTTGGTTTTGCGCCAGTGCTCCCAGGCTTTATCCCTGTTTTTCATTTCTGACTTAATGATTTTCTGTAGCCATGAGGAGGGTTGTGCTTTGATTCTGGAAAGTCTTATGGGGGCATGTTAATTAAGGATGCTTAGGAAGGTAGTATTAAAAAATTCAACTGCGTCATCAAGACTGAGGTACTTCAGAGGATGCCAGTTATATTCTTTGAGGGATGAGATGAATGTGAGTGGGTTAAAGTTTAGTTTTTTACGTATTTGACGGTAGATGACAGGTTTAGCTTGGTTATAGGTATTTTTGAGTAAGAATGTTGGGGAGTGATCACTGAGGCTATCTGATAAGCAGCCTGTTATATATGACTGGGGGTTCTTACTGACTAGTATCCAGTCCAGGGTAGTATGCTTGCTGGAGTTTTTATTTATCCTGGTTGGCGACTGGACTAGTTGGGTGAAGCCATGAAGGTTTACATGATGGGCTGGATGGTTGCCAGAACAGGACTGCCAGTCAATATTGAAATCACCTAAAATGATAGTTTCTTGGGGGAGATGGTGGGTAGACCAGCTGAGGAGGTTTTCTAGTGGAGGGATTTTTGGCCAGGTGGGAAGTAGCATCCAGTTATGTTGATGGTTTTGTTTCGGTTTATTTTGAGGTTGGTATATATTATTTCTTCATTGCCTATTTGTGGAGCTGATGATTTTAAGATCTGGATGTTTAGATGCTGTTTAAATATTATAGCTACACCACCTCCTTTCTTGTTTAGCCGGTCTACTCTTAGTATGCCATAACCTGTAGGGAGTATTTGCTTACTGATAATGTGAGGTTTTAGCCAGGTTTCTGTCAGGATGACTATATCTGGGGAGTACAAGTCTATGGTGGCATGGAGTTCATGGACTTTGTTGGATATACTTCTAATATTTAGGCTTAGTAGAAGGAAGTCACTCGGCTTTCTATTGGCTGTAATATGGGAGAAGTTGTGGTTTCTAGTCTGATTATGAGGATTGGGGTTGAAGATGGTAGGGCCAGGGTTGGGGTGGACATCTCCACTTAGGGCTAGTTTAGATATGCACAAGGTTATTAGTTTTCTCAGTTTTTGAATGTGTTTGTTTATAAGGGAAACTTTATGATTGTGCTCTTTGGGTAATAGGTATGGTGGGAGGGTTACTGTGTTAAGTTGTAGGGATGCTTTATGTTTGAGTAATATAGTTGGTAGAATATGTGGGGGATGCATAGGGATGTTTATTGAGTTGGAGGGAGGGGAGCTGAGTGAGGGTGAGACATGAGTGGTGGTGTGAGTAGTAGTACAGTGGTAGTGGTTGAGTGGGGGAATGATGGAGCTTTGGTAGGATGTAAGATATGCAAGGAGAGTGCATGCCGTGAGCATAGGTAAGGTATGCTTGTACATGTTAGTTGAGGAGGTGTGATAGTAGTGGGAAGATGGAGGAGGTAGTGCTGGGTTAGTGCTGTGGTTGGCTACTGGAAAGATGGGAGGGGTTTGTGAGTGTAATAAAGGTAGGGAGCGTAGCGGGTAGAGACCCTGTTAGTTGCTCTTGTGAGGGGGCTGGAAACCATCAGGTAACAGAGTTAACTGATAAATGAACATATGATAGTGACAAGGGTGGTTGTAGTTGTAAAAATGGTGCCTGCCACAGGTAATATTTATTAACTTTGGGATTGTCTTAAGGTAATAAACAGGGAAGGGGGAGGGGAGAACAAGGGTGTGAGCAGGCAGATGTTCATCATGCATACAGCTGCAGTCATAACAGATGGGTTCTCCTGCCGTCAGGCGGGTCCTTGGTCGGCCGAATTCCAAAGTCTAGGTCCGGCGTCGGTTGTCGTCGCTTCTTCCCTGACGTCAGTGCGACAGGGGTATAAAGGAACCAGCCGACGCCATTTTCTTCAGTCTTTCTTGCCGCGCGGTGCCCGAAGCAGAAGCAGTTCGCAAGTGCCGGTCGGCCAGCTCCTGAGATTACGAAAATTTGGAAACCGAAGTCTTCTTAAAAGCTAAGTACCCGTTGAAACTTTTCTTGCCTCAGACCGATGTCAGACAAAGTTAATAATTGTATTTCTTGTGGGAAGCAAATACCGCATAAGGATTTCCATTCCCTCTGTATTCCTTGTTTAGGCCCAGACCACGACGTCTCGGTCTGTCGCTTTTGTGATACATTCAACAAACGCACTATTAAGCGTCGGGCGGAGTTCGCCCAGCTTTTTTTTGGGAAAGCATTTAACTATACCATGTCGTCGGATACTCCGACTCTGGTTTTGTCTAAAAAACGCAAAGACAAGGACCGACACTCGAAGTCCGCGGCCTCTACCGATACCACGCCAAAGCCGACTACACGTGGTCCGGTTCTCAGCGAGGCGCCTACGCAGCCCCTGATTACAGACGACACATCTTTGGCGGTGTCTCCTGTACCCGAGGTCGCAGGCTCCTCGGCCCACACCCCGACCACAGATACCGAAGCCACTCTTGGCGTTGAAACACAGAATGTGGATAGGTCCACCTCCACTCAAGGTGTCTTCAGACCTTCCTCTTCTTTCTCCATCAAGGCTTTCACCAAGTTAAAAGCAACCATGCACTCTAAGAAACCGGCTACACAGGGCCCATCTCCAGGCCCCATGCCTAAGAAACAGATGCTTAAAATGGCTGAGGATTTAATTACTCTAATCAGAGGTTCTCAGCCCCCTCCGGACAAAAGGCCCAGAGTGGAGGAAGATTCCCCCTCCTCTGATCAGGGCTCCATTATTTCAGAACACTCTGATGATCAGGAACAGTCTTACTCCCCTTTTGAAGACTCCGATGCAGAGGAGTCTATTCCTTCTGTATCCTCCCCTGAGGATTACTCATTTGGGGAAACCTTGCATACCTTAAGGGAACACTTCCACTGGGAAGGCCAGGATTATTCAGATTCCAAGAAAAGGCTCAGGGAATTTCTTTTGTTACCCCAGCACAGGCCTCTGGCTATACCTCCTGTCTTGGACATCCTAGATGATGTTTACTCGGAGGCCTGCCTTAACCCGGACTCTCTACCTCCAGCTCCAGTTAAGCCTGACAGGTACTACAGGGTTCCTGACTCACACCACTTTCTATACAAAAGCCATGCTGCTGACCTAGAAACCATCTCACAGGGGCCCAAGGGAGTTAAGGCCTCCATTGCCAAAAATCCACTGCCTTCCGAGAGAGATTCCAGATCCTTAGAAAGGTGGGGAAAAAAGGTATATACCTCGGCTACCTTATCCATGAGGGCCTTAAACTGTCAGTTTCATATGCTAAAATACCAACAGTTTTTGTTATCACAATTGAAAAGTAAAATGTCACAACCTGAACAACCAGAATTGAAGGAGTTGCAGGATTTGATGCATATTGCAGAACAAGTCGGTAAACATACCTTACAATGTGGTTTTGAAGCTCTAGAGGCCTCATGTAGCGCTGCTGTTACAGGCTCAGTCATGCGTAGGCATGCCTGGCTCAAGGAACAAGCCTTGCCTGATCATGTCAAAGCTAAATTACTAGACGCCTCTCTTCAAAAGGATGTACTATTTGGGGCTAATGCTGAGGAAGTATTATGGAAAATGGAGGAAAAGGCTAAATCAATGCAAACTGTGAAAGAATTTCTGCAGGTTCAACCCCCACGTTTTAGTAGAAATTGGCGTTCCAAAAACTGGTCCTTTCCTGCCACAGACAGACCCCAAAGAGGCAGATACAGGCGCCCGAGGGGCAGAGGACAATCACAAGGATCGTATAGAGGCAGACAGTGGCAAGCTCCTACACAAAGAGGTGGTGAGGACAACTCGCAATCTTTCAGAAAGCAAACCCAATGACTTTCCCCTTTGCATGCCAACCAGGTCTCAAATGGCAGCCCCCTTAGGAGGAAAGCTGGCACTATTTTCAAAAAATTGGCATGTTGTCACAAAGGACAAATGGATCCTGGACATTATAAACAGAGTCTACAAATTCCATTTTCATACCCTTCCAAAAATGAGAGGCATGCCAAACCTGCCACACAATCAAAGGGCAGAGGCACAAAGGCAAATTTCAGATCTCATAAACATGAAAGCTATTCAAGAGGTACCTACACAAGAACAAGGTCAAGGTTTTTATTCCAGGCTATTTCTGGTGCCAAGGAAGGGAAAAGATTGGAGACCTATTTTGGATCTATCCATCCTAAACACATTTCTACTGCACCAAAATTCAAGATGCTCACTCTACAGCAACTTCTTCCCATGCTGGGCAAGGAGTCTTGGCTGGTAACATTGGACCTCAAGGAGGCATACCTGCATGTCCCAATCAGACAAAATTGCAGAAGATACCTCAGATTTCTTGCAGGTTCAACCCATTATCAATTCTCTACATTGCCCTTTGGCTTATCTACTGCGCCCAGAGTATTCACAAAATGCCTGGCATCAGTAATTGCCTACTGCAGACTTCAAGGGATACAAATATACCCTTACTTGGACGACTGCCTGATCCAAGCGGACAGCAAGCACATTCTTCTGAGACATCTGGCTTATGTAATAATGTTATTAAACTCTCTGGGATACACAGTCAACAAAGAGAAATCAAGGCTAATACCCTCTCGGAAGATAATTTTCCTGGGTGCCAATTTGGACACAAACACCCAGATGGCCTACCTCACGCTAGAGAAGCAGGGGCAACTAATTCAATACTTCAGAACACTGGCAAATTGCACCAGGCTGACTGCAAGGAAAGTCCTGCAGGCTCTGGGATTCATGGCATCTTGCATCTTACTAATCCCATGTGCAAAACTGCATATGAGAAAACTACAATGGTACCTGAAAAACATATGGTCTCAACACAGCCACAGTTTGGAAACAATAATACCACTAATTCCATGTCTGCAAAAGGAATTTCTGTGGTGGGCTCAAGCATGTCAAACAAACACAGGTCTTCCATTCAGCAAGCCTCAAGCAAATCAAGTCATCACAACAGACGCCTCGGACTACGCCTGGGGGGCGCACATGACAGACCGGTGCATTCAGGGCAAATGGTCCCAAAAAGAAAAGCACCTTCACATCAATCAAAAAGAAATGCTAGCAGTAATGAATGCTATTATAGCTTTCAAGGACCTTCTAAAACCAGGTCAACTATTGATTAGAACGGACAACACCACAGTTATGTGGTACATAAACAAACAGGGAGGAACACATTCTTATCCCCGATGCAGACTGGCCATGTCACTTTGGAACATGGCCATGGACTTACAGATGGAACTACAAGCACAGTACTTGCCAGGCAAGGAAAACACGCTGGCAGACAACCTAAGCAGGAATATGACAGATCCACACGAATGGAAATTGCATCCAAACGTTTTTACAGAAATAATACAAAAATGGGGAAGGCCAGATATAGATCTCTTTGCCTCCCACAAGAATCAACAGTTGTCAAAATTCTGCTCAAGGATCTTCAATCCAAAGGCCTGGAGAGTGGACGCTCTTTCCTTCAGTTAGACATCAATGACAGTTTATGCCTTCCCTCCTCTTCCTCTGCTGCCCAAAGTTCTATTAAAGACCAAAGCAGACAGACCAAAGATGATCCTCATTGCTCCGGACTGGCCAAGGCAACACTGGTACCCACTCCTGAGGAGCTTGACGCATTCCCCACCATGGACCCTGCCTCTAATGCCTCTTCTTCTGACTCAGCACAGTTTCAAACCTCTTCACAGCCAGCTAAAAACACTCAATCTAGCCGCATGGAAGATTCCTTAGCATCACAACAGGCCCTACTCTCCAAGGAGGTGCAGGATGTCATTTTGGAGGCCAGAAGGCCATCAACTAGAAAAGCTTACTCCGCAAAATGGAAACGTTTTGGTGTCTGGAATGAGAAAAAGGGCCAGGATCCTGGAAAACTGAATTTACCTCAAATACTACAATATTTGGCTAAACTGCTAAGCCGTGGACTTTCTTTCTCCTCCATCAAAATCCATGCATCAGCCATTTCTGCAGAATACAACACTGATCCACCTTTATTCTCTCACCCTCTCCTAAGGCAGTTCCTCAGAGGGGCTAAGAATTTAAGGCCTCCAAGAAAACAACCAATACCTGCTTGGGATCTTAATTTCATGCTGGAAAATCTGACATTGCCTCCCTTTGAGCCAGCTGCCTCATCAGATTTGCAATATTTGTCCTGGAAAATAGCTTTCCTTCTGGCTATCACCTCAGCTCATAGAGTTTCAGAACTACAGGCTCTCATGGCCCTCCAACCTTTTATCATCTTCCATCAGGACAGAGTTTCCTTACGAACCAACCCGTCCTTTATGCCTAAAGTGGTATCCAGGGTAGCTTTAAATCAGGCCATACATTTACCTACTTTTTATCCTAATCCTCAAAACAAAGGGGAGAGAGTACTACATTCCTTGGACATCCACAGACAACTGTGTTATTATTTGGACAGAACAAAGCCTTTCAGAAAATCAGAAAAGCTCTTTGTGGCCTATGCGGTAGGAGCTCAAGGGAAGCCAATTTCCAAACAGACAATCTCAAAATGGATAGCTCACTGCATACGCTTTTGCTATTCCTTTCATGGCAAAACTGTTCCTACAGGCATTAGGACTCATTCCACCAGGGCCACAGCCACCTCTGCAGCATTCCTCAGAGGAGTTCCTACCAAGGATATTTTGGAAGCAGCCACTCGGAGTTCTGTGCATACCTTCTCAAAGCACTACAACCTACCATTATACTCAAAATCTAGAGCAGGCTTTGCCACTGCAGTCTTGCAGGGCATTTTGGCTCCTCCTAATTCCACCTAGTGCCTACCACCCCTTTCTTAGCTTTGGTATTCTACCTATCTGTTATGACTGCAGCTGTATGCACGATGAACATAGTACAGTTTTGTACCTACCATAAATGTAGATGTTCGAGTGCTAATACAGCTGCAGTCCAGGTTTCCCTCCCTCCTTCCCCTCTTGGGACAGGCCTATAGGCTGACACATCCTCATACAACCTGATTGGGGTATTAATTTATGATGTATTTGCTTGCAACTACTGTACTCTGATTATATTGCACTGCATGATTACTCAAATTTATGTATTGCCTTCCTTCTGGGGGCACCTGACATCTGGGGCAAGAAAAACTGAAGAAAATGGTGTCGGCTGGTTCCTTTATACCCCTGTCGCACTGACGTCAGGGAAGAAGTGACGACAACCGACGCCGGACCTAGACTTTGGAATTCGGCCGACCAAGGACCCGCCTGATGGCAGGAGAACCCATCTGTTATGACTGCAGCTGTATTAGCACTCGAACATCTACATTTCTGGTAGGTACTAAACTGTACTTTCTTTGTACTGCTGCTAATGAGCCAAAGCAGAGACAAGTTTGTGTTTAAGAAACAATCACAATTGACCAAGAACTGCTCTGAAACTGTAAGTCATTTCTTAACCATTACTCAGGTGGAAAAACAGGATAACCTTGTATCATAGGTTCATAGGTTCATACTAGGCTATCTGCCCTAGGGCATTTATAAGCCTAGCCAGAATGTGTTTAGCTTTCGCCACACATTTTAAATTTATTTTGCTATGCCCTTTTTCGAGGTTAGTATACTGTGCCTCTGTCTAACAGTGACACAGAAGTGATACCCGGGGTAAACCTACGATCTCCCATCCACTCATCAAGATTCCTCTTGAAGAGAGTCAATGAGGGACTCTGCCTAACCTGGGCTGGGATTTTATTCCAGAGTGAAGGAAGCCTCTGGGTTATGAATCTGTCCCTCCAGCATGTCCTATTTATTTCAGTGCTGAGGTTCAAGTCTCTCGAGCGCGTAGCTCGATGGGATTTGGATTTTCTGAGGTGCAGCATGTCCATTAATTCCGGGTTGGACATGACTTTATTACGTCAGGCACAGATCACCTCTGAACAGGCGGTATGCCACTGAGTAGAGCTGGAGTTTCTTTAACCGGGCAGCATATGGCATCTGTTTGAGCCCTTTGATCCTCTTGGTGAGGTACTTTTGGGGTCTTTCCAGTTGCTGCAGGTGTCTGGTAAGGTACATCCCAAAAGGGGCATTGTACTCAATTATGGGCCTGATGAGGGATGAGTAAAGAGGCACGATAACCTCCCCTGATCTAGATGTGAATCCCTTCATGATTAGGTGGGCTATATAAAATGTTTTTCTAACCACTTTGGCCACGTGGTTGTCAAATGAGAGATTGCTATCAACTTGGGTCCCCATGTCCCCAATTACTTCTTCTGTACTTAATGGATTACCACCTATGTGGTAATTTGTGGGCACTTTGTTTTGCCAAAGGGGATGACTATACACTTTTTGGCATTTAGCTTGAGGCCATGGCTCTGGCACCAGTTGTCTGTTTCTATGAGGCCCTTTTGGAGGATGCTTGTGTCAGCTGGAGAGTCGATTATGGCACCCAGTTTGCAGTCATCTGCGAACTTGGTCAGCCACAGTCCTTCCGTGTTGGCCTGTACCTCCGAGAAATATATACCGAACAAGAGAGGTCCCAGGACTGAGCCTTGTGGGACACCACTTGTAACTGGTTTGGAGTCTGACATGGTTCCAGCAATTCTAACCATGTGGGTTCTGTCCTTGAGCCAGTTTACAATCCATCTAGTGACATAGGGGTTTATATTTAAGCTGGTGAGCTTATCTATAATGCCCGAGTGGGGTATTGTATGGAAGGCTTTTGCGAGGTCCAGGTAGGCTGTGTGGACCACCTTCCCCTCGTCAATGGCCTTGGTGACTGTTTCAAAGAAATCAACCAGGTTTAAGAGGCAGGATCTGCCCTTAACAAAGCTGAACTGGGTAGGATCCAGTGTCTGTAGGTCCCCAATATCTTTATTTATGAGGTCCATGATGATCCTTTCCATAGCTTTGCAGACCAAGCTAGTCAGGCTTATGGGGCGATAGTTTCCAGGATCCATTGAGGCACCACCTTTATGGAGAGGGACCACTGTTGCTGTACGCCACTCTTTGGGCACATATCCTGTAGTAAGGCCGAGATTGAACAGTAGTTTTATGTTTGGGTTTAGGTCTTCTTGGAGTTCATGTAGGACGCAGCCCGGGACACCATCTGGTCCCATTGATGCTGTGTGTTTTGCTTTGGAGAGGGCGGCTCTTACCTGAGCATCTGAGAAGTTAGGGGGGCAGCACTCTGGTGGGATAGATATTTGCCCTTTTGGTGGGGAGGGAGGGGGGAGAAGTTTGCGCTGAACCTGTCAGCTAGGATGTTGGCAATGTCTGTGGGTTCAGTGTATTTTTTGTCATTTTGGACTAATTCTGAGCATGTCTGGGAATTACCACCCAGGTTACTAACATAACTAAAGAAAGCCTTGTGATTATCCTTAGTGTCCTGTGCAATTTTTCTCTCTAAGCTGGCCTTAGACAGTTTTATTAACATGTATTATTATAAAGTATTAAATTAAGTATTAAAGTAAATATAAAGTATTATTATAAAGTATCAGTAGGCTACTGTGGTCTCATTGTAAATTAACAAACACACAGTATTGATCAGTTATGGATACTATTTGCTAATAGAAGGGAATAAGAGAGAAAGTGGAAGATGAGTGTGTGTGTGTGTGTGGGGGGGCTGCGTACAAGCCAAAGCAGAGTGCTCTCCAGGGGAAAATGAATATTGGCTCAAACAGGTAGACACATACTCAAAGTTAACTTTAGCTGTTTGCAGACAGTTCAGACCCGGACTGCGCTTTTCTTATAAGAATGATAACTTTAGCTGTTTGCAGACAGTTCAGACCCGGACTGCGCTTTTCTTATAAGAATGATAAAGGTGATACCGCAGTTGAATACTTAAGAGTGGTGTTAGGTTGGAGAGACACTGAGCTCCTTCATGGGGCCTGTAGTAGAGTGGATTGTAGTTGTAGCTTATTGGACATTATTTTAAGTAACAATGTTTTTATGTTCAATGATGAATACTACATTCAAAAGGTTTGCATGGCGATGGGCACAGCCTGTGCCAACAGCTACGCCAACCTTTTATTGGTGCAATGGGAAACAGAGTTTATACTCTCTAACATGACCTATGCCAACTCTGTCTTGTGGTATACTAGGTTTGTGGATGATATTTTTTTATTATGGCAAGGAACTGAGACACAATTAAGAGAGTTTATCCACTATCTTAATACGACCACTGATTTTCTGAGATTCACATGCAGTTAGTTTACAGCAGGTGGAATTCTTAGATGTGACTGTTAGTAAGCATTTGCTCAATACTGTTAAAACTAGTTTATGTAGGAAACTAGTTAGAAAGAATAACCTACTGCACAATACAAGTATGCACCCGAACCATTGCAAACGTAATATAATAAAAGGACAGGTGGTCAGGTTGATGAGATTACATAATGATGATGTAGAGCTGAATTCAGCTCTAGAGTCCCTTAAACTGGATTTTATAGAAAGGGGTTATAAAAGTAAAGATATAGATAGGCACATTAAAGAGACATGGAAAGATAGACATGGTAGGTGTAAACCATACTTTACCAACGATGTAACGGTATGTGATCCACATGCAGGTAGTGAGATGCTGCGACAGATCACAAATGAGAGTAGTAATGACTGGAGAATAACTTTGACATATGCTAGTCATATAAATATGATCTGCAATGTCATTAATAAGAACTGGAATATACTCTCTACATTGGATGGGTTGAAGGGGATAGTAGGAGACAAACCCAAGTTTAGTTTTCGAAATAATAAGACCCTGAAGGACCATCTTTGTTATAAATCTAGTTTAAATAGGACTACTCTTAGATCAGATAGAGTAGGTACGTATTCATGTAGGAGTTGTACTGTCTGTGCATATATATACAAACACACAGGTACTAACTTTGTACATCCTAAGCTAGTCTTCAGAATAGAGCCCTCTCATTATGCTGACTGTAAAACAGTCAATATAATATATTTGAGTTATTGTGTTAAATGTTTTTCATATTATATTGGCATGACTATTCAACAGTTTAAAGACAGGATACTTGAACATATGAGGGATATAAGAAATAACAAGGAAAGCAGTGCCTTGGCTATGCATACCAAGAATGAAGGTAGTGAGCATATTTTTAAGCTTCTGGTTTTGGAAATAATTGCAGTCAGAAAAAGGGGACGAGACATGAGGAGTATTACTGAGGCAGCTGAACAAAAATGGATTATGTTATTGTGCGCTGATTAAGAGCCTGATTTGAATAATATGGTCTCCATTAAACCTTACCTGAAAGCGAGGCAGTTGAGACACTAGTATTTTTAGCTTATGTATGTTTTGATTTTTAAAAATGCTAAATATGGCTTTAAATAAGTTAATTGTTTTTAATTGAAGTAATTAATGTTAATTGGAGTATTATTTAATATGGTTGTTTTAAGTTGTTTTTATCTAAGTCTGATGAAGAGGTGAACCCTTGAAAGCGCTTACTTATAATAAACTGGATATTCTGCTGTGTTACATCCAGTGCTACGGTGTTTTTTTTCTCATTTACTTCTCTTTGCTCTGGTTGTTTTATTGCCTGAGGCTATATTTTTTGCTTATAATCTGCATTTACTGCCCATGTTTCTGTAGCATACAAAAGTGTCACACTAGTGTTTTGTACGCTTTTCTTTTCAGCTTCTTTATCATTCTTCTGTCACACACTACACTTATTTTGTTACTGTATTTGGTGCATCATTTTATCCTGTACAGTGTAAGTTGTCAGTCATGGATCAATGGGCAGCAGAAGTGTAGAATGATTTGAAACTTGTCACTTTCAGCTATGACAGTGCATGAGTGGGGAGACATACCTCCGATTGATATGATTAAGATATTTTTTACCCCTTTCTTGAGAAAAAAAAAAAAAGAAATGGGACAGAGTAAAATCAAGTTTGTGCAAACACATTTTGGGCAGATTTCAGGGATGCTTGAGTGAAGTACTAAATCAGGATACTGCTATTTTAAATCATTGTAGGAAGCTGAAAGAAAGCAAGATCCAAAAATGATGTATTGTAGGGGACCTACAGTGCAGTGTAAGAAAAGGTAGGTCTAGTTAAAAAAAAAAAATCAAGCATGTATGATTACATCATTGTGACGTTTTGGGGCAGAAAAAATAAGTACTATTAATCAAAGCATACTTCTCAACAACTTAGCAAAAAAAAAAAATTTGGACAAAGCCAAAAATAATGAGGTATCAAAGGTCCAAAATCGGGGACAGACTTTAGAAAGCTGCTAGAATAACAGGTTTTGCATTTTCTGAATGATATGAAGTGTAGTGTTTGTCATTGTTTTGTATACAAATCCTCAATGTTTTATCAGAATCCCCCATATTTAATGGAGAACAGACTAAGAATATGAGGCACAAATCTGGACGCTTGAGAGGTATGACTTAGAACGATGTCTTTACCAGATGCCTTTTGAAAAAACTGAAGCCAACCACCCTTTCAGCCGATCTTCTGCCGGCTGAATACCTGCAAATTGCTGCAGATGTCGTAGCCTACCCTATCTCAATCCTAATTAACAGAACCATAACCGAGGCCTCAATCCCCTCAATTTGGAAAATATCCTATGTTATTCCACTCCACAAAGGAGGTTCATCCACAGAACTATCCAACTATAGACCTATAGCCATACTATCACCACTTGCCAAAATTATGGAAAAGTGCATGCACAACCAACTAATGCTCTATCTAACCCAAAATAAACTACTCACAGACTCTCAACATGGATTCAGACCCCATCATAGTACAACCACTGCCCTCCTCTCTTTTACTGAAAACATTAATCTTAACCGAATAATAAAAATATCCTCCGCTCTCTTCTTGGACCTATCGAAGCCTTTGATATGGTAAACCATCAGTTACTTCTATATACTTTAAAAACCCTGTATCTAGATACTCCAGCCCTTGACTGGTTTCAAGCTTACCTCACTGGGAGACAACAAGCAGTAATGTGGCAAAACAAGCTCTCCTGCCTACTACCAAATACCATAGGAGTTCCTCAAGGTTCCATATTAGGACCTCTCCTCTTTTCAGTCTTCATAAACGACATCCAAACAGTCACTCCTGAAGCCACCTGCATTCAGTATGCAGATGACTCGACTATAATATGTTCCAATGCCTCTCTTGCAAATCTACTAACTACCACCCAACATAGCTTCACCAAAGTGAAAACTGGCTTGCCAACCATCTCCTGATCTTAAATCCAAACAAAACCAAGTTACTTCTCTTCTACCCAACCAATAGATCTCCGACTGAAAACTTCACTATAAAATCCAATAATGGGACCATCATCTCCCCAGACACCTATACAAAGCTATTAGGAGTAAACATTGACAATAAACTCAGATTTGATATACATATCAACCAAGCCATTAAGTCAGTCAACAAGAAACTTGGGACCCTATATAGAATTAAAGCCTTCCTTACCCCGAATGCCAGGG
Organism: Protopterus annectens; assembly: GCF_019279795.1. Taxonomy (NCBI): domain Eukaryota; kingdom Metazoa; phylum Chordata; order Ceratodontiformes; family Protopteridae; genus Protopterus; species Protopterus annectens. Next base: position 1,449,373,369 of record NC_056737.1, read on the forward strand.
CAGCCACAGCCCGTTCACACCTTCTCTCTACCCTACTATATGCCTCTCCTGTCCTCACTCACCTTAACAAATCTGATCTGGCCAAGCTGTCATCCTGCTATAATCACATTGCCAGGTTCGTTACAGGCCTACCCTACAGAACACACCACTGTACTAACCTGAAAAAGCTTGGATGGATAGAATTCCCACACCTTCTTCACCAGTCCCAACTCATAGAGGCCTTCAAACTCCTTAAACAACCTGAGAATACCCCAGCACTAACAAACTTAATGACTCCCTACTCCAATCTAAGCTGCCTTCGCTCAGCAAACAGACTCCTTGTCCAAACAACTAAATCTCTCAACCTAGGTGGTGACGCGCTATTTGCCAACACCACTGGTAAAATATGGAACTCTCTCCCAAATAACATCACGCTTGCAACTTCTCTAAGTCAATTCAAAAATAGTCTAAAACTCCACTTCAAGTCACACTGGCTATGTCCTTGTTCAAACCCAGGCTAGCTCTGTGCCATTAACTAAAACATAAACAACTAGCTAAGATGATAAGTACTTTGTATACTGTGATAAAGAAATATGTATCCTGTCTAACTCTGTCATTATACTGCCTACCGTCCTTGCTAATATGTTATTAATGTTACATTTGTAGTAATCTCAGAAATAGTAATGGCAGTCTTGTACTTGTATGTAAATAGCCTATGTTTTTGTTAAGTTCTTTCAGCTCATTTACTGTACCTAATTATCAATGTAACTCTGTTGGAGCTTTTCTCCCCGGGCCTCCGCTGAAAAAGGACATGTATCCAGTCGGACCATCCCGGTTAACAAATGTAAAATAAATAATAATAAATAAATAAACTTTACAATTGCACAGATGTAGGTGTGTGTGTGTGTGTGTGTGTGTGTGTTGTGTGTGTGTGTGTTTGTTTGTATAATATGATCAAAAATTTAAATTTTTTTCCCATGGCCATAATTATATTTTAATGTAAATGTGTTTTTTTATGTTGCAGGTGTCTGAGAGTAAATCCCAAAGGATTAGATGATGAAAGTAAGGATTATCTTTCATTGTATTTGCTGCTGGTCAGCTGCCCCAAAAATGAAGTTAGGGCAAAATTCAAATTTTCCTTATTGAATGCTAAAAGAGAAGAAACAAAAGCTATGGGTAAGCAGTGAATATCATTTTGTACTACAGTGTTTTCTTAATGCTATAATAAGCAATTTAAGTATGTATTTCTTCACAAATAAAATTATGCATTTGTATTTAATTTCTTTATGTGGGCACATGTGACATGAAATACATACACATCATATTTGTTGAGTATGTTGATGTACTACATTTCTTTATTCATAGTTTTTTTTTTACCCTAATGCTGAACTTGCATTCGGTCAGTACTTTAGCTGTGCTTGTTAGTACTGAGGAAAACTAAAAATTAATTGCATTAAGTTTGCCTTGAAGTCAACTGAGTGTGAAGCTTTTTATTTTCTGGTTATATTTCTAGCCATGTTAATTAAAAGACCCAATGAAGTCACCAGCTTTTCAGGGAAAGAAGTATTAAGCATTGTTTGGCTGCCTAGTGTGATGATCACCACAAGATAGATCACAATAAAGTTTCAAATATTAGCTAATGCGTGAGTGTGTGTGTGTGTGTGTGTGTGTGTGTGTGTGTGTGTGTGTGTGTGTGTGTGTGTGTGTGTGTGTGTGCGTGTGCGTGTGCGTGTGTGTGTGCGTGTTTGTGTGTGTGTGTGCACGCGCACACTGCTGACTTCAGGTCCATGCCTTCCTTGTTGCTTCTTCTGTCCCCAGGGCCATCCTAGATGTATGCCTTTGGCAGATGAGTTCCTTCCTTTCAGGAGGTGGAAAGCATCTTGGCAATTAGGCTGTGAAAACCTTTGCTCCAGGAAGAGAGGAGTCGAAAAGTTGAGGCCATCATACTGTTGTGAATTGGGTATTTTCTGTAAGCCCTACCCACTGCCACTGTCATGCTGGGTTGACGTCATTTAGGTCTGCATGCAGTGCAACATGAAGGAAACACCAAATTTACACGGTGGCACTTGCATCTTTGCCTGCTGATGTACCACTGTAACAGCTCTCTTCACAGTCCTAGCAGTGTGGTGGGCTCACTTTGGTTCACAGTCCCAGAACCATCACCAGGGCTCATGAAATAGATGTTTACTCTTCCACCTCTTCCCCCTGGAGAAGGCAAACTGGCAGTGCCTTGTCATTCCTTTTCTTCATGGCTATCTTCAGTACACACCCAAGCCACTACCTAAACTCAGGTCTCCTATATTGAATCATGGCTTTATGATTCTACACCAACAGAGCTGGCTGTGTCAACTAGTATGGAAAGTGGAATGAAAAGGGGGATTGGGAAAACTATGTGACAAATGGTGCATTTTGTTATATATGGATAATTATTTTTCATCCTGGAAGACTGGATTAATGAATCCCATCTTACTCACAAGATCCTGTTTTTCTGAATATAGTTTCTTCTCCTTGGTGGTTTAGGTCTATGTAATCCCACTAAGACTGTGGCTTGTTTTCAGGAAAGAGCCAATGGAGTTAGTAATACAATGAGGAGAATATTTGCCAGCACATTTGCGATATTCCCCTGCTGTTTTCCATAAGTGCTGTGGCATCCTTCATACCAACTTAAGCCACCATTAACTTAGGCATGTGGGATCATGGTTTAATTTTTCATCTGAAGGAAAGGACCACTTTTTGTTGCATTGCAGTGTCAGTACTGGAACATGAATCCAGGCAGGGGGTGTGGGGAAAAATCCTTAGCTATCAGATCTTCCTGGTATGAAAGGCAAGCTTGCAGCTTGCTGAGCCACCAAAGTCAAAGGGCTTCTCTGTGTAGTCATCAAAAAGGCAGCTTCCAGCTACAGTAGAAAGTACTTTGACAACTGTATGATCTCAAGTAACAGTGCAGTGTACTATGCCATAGAAATAAACAACAAACTAAACAGATATGCTTGCATGTGTTTGCCGTTTTAAATGTATCATTTAAGTGGCTGTATTTTGTCTGTTTAATATTTTTGAATAGCATTGTTTTCTTTTTCTTTCTTTCTTGTTAACAGAAAGCCAAAGAGCATATCGATTTGTACAGGGTAAGGACTGGGGTTTTAAAAAATTTATACGGAGAGACTTTTTGCTTGATGAAGCCAATGGTCTTTTACCGGATGACAAACTTACATTGTTTTGTGAGGTAGGCATTGTTTATTGTATTTAAAAATACATTGGAGCCTCTTGAGTACATTGTCTGAAAAAATTTTGCTCTCCATTAGACAGTTGTAAAGTTTAGTTAGTTAATGTAGCGCTGCAGTTTAGCAAAGGTAACTGCCTTAATTTTTGTTGTTACTGTAAGTGTTTGATGTTTTGATTTCATTAATTGTGTAACTGTTTTGTGTTTGAATGTTTGCTGCAGTACACTAAGATTGTTCTTAGCATTTACTAACATATTTTGGTTTGACTGTACTAGTTGTTTTTAACAGAACATAAAGCTTTGCAATGTAATGGAAGAAAATTATGAAGTGCTTTGACTTATCACAAGTAATATTTCTCTAGCAGTGAAGCTGAATCTCATTTTGACGCATGTTTTCATTATATGCTTTTCTTCCTTAGCAGAACTAACTTCCATGGTTTCTTTCTTATCCCCTTCTTCAGTTTCCTGAATAGTTACAGAATATCTGAGACTTGAAAATAAGATCTGACATGGTAAGTTCTCCTTTTCAAACCATTCTCAAGATCCATTTTATGTTCATCCTTCTCTACTGCTGGGGCTATAGCTTCTTCACACAGTCATCTTGGCACTGATGCAGACTTTCATTCCCTCTGTACATAGTCTACTTCTCTTCACTTTTCTCTCCAGATCTTGATTGCTACTTTTTGTGTTAGTATTGATCACAAACTGACCCTGGCCTTTAGCTTCAGATTGGAGTTTTATTTTGTGTTTTTCCATATTTTGGAATTGTTCTTCAGATTTTGAAATCTAGACAGTGATTTTCTACATGTCCAATCAGAAATTTCTGTGTTCTTAATCTTTATCTACTTAGATGTTCTTCGTGTTTCACTGTTGCAGTCATAACTGTAGGGTACTCCTGCCGGCAGGCAGCCCGAGGTTGGCCAGAATATCAGTCTGGGTCCGGCGTCGGCTGTTCCAGCTAGAACCCTGACGTCAGAGCGCACGGGTATAAGGCTGACAGCTGACGCCATCTTCTCCAGTCTTTCTTGCCGTGTGGTGCAAAGCAGTTCGCTAGTTGTTGGTTGGCATTTTCAAGACAACGTGGTGTGATTGTCGTCGGTCCGAAGTTTTTTACTTCTCTTCTCAAAGCTAAGTACCCGTTAGAAACTTTTCTTGCTCCTCCGATGTCAGAAAAAGTTAATAATTGTGTATCGTGTGGAAAACAAATACCTCATAAAGATTTCCACTCTTACTGTCTACCTTGCTTAGGCCCTGACCACGACGTTTCTTGTTGTCGGTTCTGTGCCAGGTTTAATTCCTGCACTATCAAGCGTAGGTACAATTGGGCCTTGAAATCATAGGATGTCGTCGGATACTTTACCGACTACCGGATTACAAAAGAAGTGCAAAGACAAGGACAGGCCTCCGAGGTCCAAACAGGATACTTTGCAGCCGGAGCCAGCTTCGGGGTTCGGCGGTCGTCAGTGAGGCGCTTTTGCAGCCCCTGTCGTCCGCCACTTCAGAACCGATGGCCGACACAGACTCACATGGTGAGCCAACAAGGCCCAGTAATTTGTCTGCTGCAGGACCTTCGGACGTCGCTCCTTCAGATGGGTCCGGAACCGCTATGCAGGTACCAGCTTCTGAGGGGGTCTTCAGGCCTTCACACATTACTATTTCCACAAAGGCAAAAGCCAAGTCAAAGACTCCTGTTAAACCAAGACTTTCTGCTCAAGCTTCTTCGGATTCAGCTCCTAAGACTCAGAAGCAATTACTTCGGATGGCTGAGGATTTATTAACTATGATTAGGGGCTCTCACCCTACTCCTGAGAAAAGGCCTAGACAGGATATCCCTTATGATTCTTCTGATCAGGCTTCTGTATCTTCTGTTTTTTTCCTCTGATCAGGATTACTCCTTTTCTCCTTATAAGGATTCGGATGCAGAGGATTCTGTTCCCTCTGCCTCTCCCCCTGAAGATTTTTCTTTTGGGGAGACCTTGCATGAGATGAGGGAGCATTTTCATTGGGAAGGTCAGGATTATTCTGGTTCCAAAAAGAGACTCAGGGAATTCCTTCTTCTCCCTCAGCACAGGCCTTTAGCTATTCCTCCTGTACTTGACATTGTGGATGATGCCTTCTCTGAAGCTAACTTGAATCCTGATTCCATGCCGCCTGCTCCTTCTAAGCCTGATAGATTTTACAGGGTCCCTGATTCCCATCAATTCTTATTCAAGAACCCTTCTGCTGATCCTGAAACTATTTTGCAGGGTTCCAAGGCTGCTAAGGCCGCCTCATCTAAAAATCCTATACCCTCTGAAAAGGATTCTCGTGCCTTGGATAGGTGGGGCAAAAAGGTTTATACTTCTGCTACCCTTTCTATTAGAGCTTTAAATTGCCAGTTTCACATCAACAGTTTCTTTTATCTGTTTTAAAGCAAAGGATTTCTACTTTTCCTGCATGTGCTGAGGACAAGGAATTACAGGATGTGTTGCATGCTACTGAACAAGTTAGCAAACATAGTTTACATTGTGGTTTTGATGCCTTAGAGGCTTCTTGCAGGGCGGCTGCCTCTGGTACTGTTATCAGGAGACATGCTTGGCTTCGTAAGCAGAATTTACCTGAACAAGTTAAGGCAAAATTGCTAGATGCCCCTGTTCAGCATGATGTCTTATTTGGGTCTAAGGCTGAGGAGGTTATTAAAAAGATGGAAGAAAAAGCCAAGTCTATGCAAACTGTAAAAGATTTCTTGCAAGTACAGCCTCCTAGATTTTCCAGATTTTCCAGAAATTGGCCCTCCAAAAATTGGTCTTTTCCCACCTCTGACAGGCCTCAAAGGGGAAGATATAGACGCTCCAGAGGTCGGTCTCAGGCTCAGGCCTCTTACAGATCTAGACAATGGACTGCTTCTTCACCTAGAAGGGGAGAAGACAGATCTCAAACCCAAAGAAAGCAGACTCATTGACTCCCTCTGTTGGGCTTCAGGTCCTCCTTTCCTGGATGCCCCTCTCGGAGGAAAACTTTCTCTTTTTTACCAAAATTGGACTCGCATTACTCAGGACAAATGGGTGTTAGACGTGATTTTGAAAGGTTACAGATTCCACTTTCACACTCTGCCAAGGCCTTCCGGCTGGCCAGATCTGCCAAAACATCAATGGACAGAGGCCTTAAATCAAGTGGACACTTTATTAGCCTTAAGAGCCATAGAACCTGTTCCACCTTTAGAGGTGGGGAAAGTTTTTTACTCAAGACTTTTTCTGGTCCCAAGAAAACAAAACTCCTAGAGACCTATTCTGGACCTCTCAATATTAAACACCTTTTTGGAAATTCCAAAATTCAAAATGCTTACACTTCAACAACTTCTTCCAATGCTCTCACAAAATGCTTGGATGGTAACATTGGACTTAAAAGAGGCTTACTTACACGTCCCCATAAGGCTTCAATGCAGAAAGTACCTCAGATTCAAAGCAGGCTCGAGACACTTCCAATTCTCTGTACTGCCATTTGGCTTATCTACTGCGCCCAGAGTTTTTACCAAATGCCTGGCTCCAGTAGTAGCTTACTGCAGACTTCAGGGGATTCAGATTTACCCCTATCTGGACGACTGTCTAATTCAGGCAGACAGCAAAGACCTTCTACTTCAACATCTACATTTTGTTCAACATCTTCTACTACTACTGGGATTCTCAGTGAACACAAAAAAGTCACATTTGATTCCTTCTCAACGAATGACCTTCTTGGGAGCTCTTTTGGACACAAGTTTACAGAAGGCCTTCCTTACTCCAGAAAAACAGTTACAGCTGGCTTCAATTTTCAAGACCTTGGCAGCATTGACTCAGCTCACTGCAAGGAAATTCCTGCAGGCTCTGGGCTGCATGGCCTCTTGCATCCTGTTGATTCCAAATGCGAGGCTTCACATGAGGAAGTGGTACCTAAAGAGTGTATGGTCTCAACATTGCCACAGTCTGGATACAATGATTCCACTGATTCCCTGCCTCCAGAAGGAATTCCTTTGGTGGTCCAGGGCATGTGCTTTGAACGAAGGCAAGCCCTTTCGTCTACCTCAACCTACTCAGATCATAACCACAGACGCCTCGGATTATGCATGGGGAGCTCATTTTCTAGACAAATGCCAACAGGGTTCTTGGACAAGCAAACACCTCCTAAGGCACATCAACTTAAAAGAAATGTTAGCAGTCCAAAATGCGCTTCTAGCCTTCCAGACTCTTTTGAAGCCAGGACCTCTGCTAGTTCGAAAAGACAATACCACAGTCATGTGGTACATCAACAAGCAAGGGGGCTCTCACTCTTACCCCCTTTGCAGACTTGCCATGACCTTATGGGACACAGCCCTAAATTTGAATCTGGATCTTCAGGCACAGTTCATTCCTGGAAAACAAAATCTCTTAGCAGACAGCCTAAGCAGAAACATTTTGGATCCTCACGAATGGATGTTAGACCCCAACGTATTCAGCAAGATAACTGCAGTTTGGAGCTGTACTCAGATAGATCTGTTTGCATCCCATCTCAACCATCAGTTGCCTCTCTTTTGCACCAGGGCCTTCCACAAGACAGCTTGGAAAGTGGATGCCCTGTCCTTCAGCTGGAGGAATCTTTCGGGCTATGCCTTCCCTCCTCTTCCTCTTCTGCCTCGGGTATTGCTAAAGATAAAGCTAGACAATCCCAGACTGATCATTTTGATAGCTCCAAAATGGCCTCATCAGTTTTGGTACCCTACTCTACTGCACCTTTGTTTGGAACCTCCTTGGAGTCTTCCTCTGACCCATTCTCTACTGTCCCAGCATCAGGGTCAGGTATTTCACTCTCAAATCAAGACTCTCTGCCTGGCAGCTTGGCTCATCAAAGGCAATTGATTCCTTCTTCTCTTCCTAAACAGGTTTTGGATGTTCTTTTGGAAGCTAGGCGTCCTAGTACAAGGAAATCTTATGCTGATAAATGGAAAAGATTTTGTATTTGGATGCAGGATCGTGGCTCTGATCCTTTAATACCCGATATTTCATCTATTCTTCTTTATCTCTCAGACCTTTTGATTAAAGGTCTTCTTCCATTAAAATTCATGCTTCTGCTATTTCGGCTCATTTCAATTGTGATCCTCCCATTTTTTCACACCAGTTGGTTAGGCAATTTCTGAGAGGAGCTAAGAATTTAAATCCTCCTAGAACTCCTCCTGTCCCTCCTTGGGATCTCAACTATGTCTTGGAAAAGCTTACTTTGCCTCCTTTTGAGCCTGCTGCTTCTGCGGACATTAAGTTCTTATCCTGGAAGACAGCTATCTTGTTGGCCTTGACTTCTGCCAGAAGGGTGTCCAAGTTACAAGCCCTCATGGCCGTGGAACCATACCTCATCTTCCATCAGGACAGAGTGTCCTTGTGGACCAATCCTACTTTTATGCCTAAGGTAGTTTCTAGAGTGGCTCTGAATCAGACTATTCATCTACCTACTTTTTTCCCAAAACCCCAAAATAGGGGGAAAGGATTTTGCATTCATTGGACGTACACAGGCAACTACGTTTTTACCTGGACAAAACTAAAAGTTTCATAAAATCAGATCAATTGCTTATTTCTTTTGCTTCCAGTTCTCTAGGTAAAGCTATTTCTAAGCAAACTATTTCCAAATGGATTGCTCATGGAATAAGATATCGTTACTCTTTTTATGGAAAACAGATTCCAGGTAATATCAGGACTCATTCTACTAGAGCAGCTGCCACTTCAGCAGCCTTTCTCAGAGGAGTTCCTACCAAGGACATTCTGGAGGCTGCCACTTGGAGCTCTGTGCATACTTTTTCCAAGCACTATAACCTCCCTTTGTACTCTAAGTCTAGGGCAGGCTTTGCCTCTGCTGTCTTGCAGGGTCTTTTAGCTGCTCCCTCTTCTTCATAACCTCCACCCGTATCCTCTGCTTTGGGATTCTACCCTACAGTTATGACTGCAACAGTGAAACACGAAGAACATGGTACAGTTGTGTATACCTACCATAAATGTAGATGTTCGAGTGTCTTTACTGTTGCAGTCAGTGTTTCCCTCCCTCCAGACCCCTCTTGTTTCTATTTGCTTACTGTGTTTCCTTTTCCACTACCTTTCTGGTGTATTTGTGTTTCCCTTGGGACACATTTTGTTTTTATGGGGGCTTCTGACATCAGGGGCAAGAAAGGCTGGAGAAGATGGCGTCGGCTGTCAGCCTTATACCCGTGAGCTCTGACGTCAGGGTTCTAGCTGGAACAGCCAACGCCGGACCCAGACTTTGATATTCTGGCCGACCTCGGGCTGCCTGCCGGCAGGAGTACCCTACAGTTATGACTGCAACAGTGAAGACACTCTAACATCTACATTTATGGTAGTATACACAACTGTACTTTCTCCTTTCCAAACCATTCTTATAGGTTCATAGGTAGGTACTAGGCTATCAGCCCTAGGGCCCATACAAGCCTAGCCAAAAAATGTACCCTGGCTTTTGCCACCCAAGAAAATTATTTTCCTGTGCATCTGTCGAGCAGAGCCACAGAAGTGATCCCCGGGGTGAATTTCCCATTTCCCATCCAATCATCAAGATTTTTCTTGGAGTGCTAATGAGGAGCTCTTTTTGACATAGATAGGTAGTCTGTTCCAGAGTATGGGAAGTCTCTGGGACAGGAATCTATCCCTCCAGCATGATGTTCATCGTGCATACAGCTGCAGTCATTACAGATGGGTTATCCTGCCATCAGGCGGGTCCTCGGTCGGCCGAATTCCAAAGTCTAGGTCCGGCGTCGGTTGTCGTCGCTTCTTCCCTGACGTCAGTGCGGCAGGGGTACAAAAGAGGCAGCCGACGCCATTTTCTTCAGTCTTTCTTGCCACGCGGTGCCCGAAGCAGAAGCAGTTCGCAAGTGCCGGTCGGCCAGCTCCTGAGATTTGCGAAAGTATTTCAGCCAAAGTCTTCTTTAAAGCTAAGTACCCCGTTGGGGAAACTTTTCTTGCCTCAGACCGATGTCAGACAAAGTTAATAATTGCATTTTATGTGGGAAGCAAATACCGCATAAGGATTTCCACTCTTTCTGTATACCTTGCTTAGGCCCAGACCACAACATCTCGGCCTGCCGTTTTTGTGCTGGATTCAACAAGCGCACTATTAAGCGCCGGGCGGAGTTCGCCCTTCATTATTTTGGCAAAAAATTTAATTATATCATGTCGTCAGATACTCAGACTCCAGTTTTGAGCAAAAGACGCAAAGATAAGGACCGACATCCGAGGTCCACACCGACTACTGAGACCATGCTTAGGCAGACTACCGGTTCTCCGGTTCTCAGCAAGGCGCCTATGCAGCCCCTGAGTACCGATGAAACTACATTACCGGTGACTTCAGTACCCGAGGTCGCAGGCTCCTCTGTCCCCATTCCTACTGCAAATACCGACGCCACTCTTGGCGGGGAAACTCAGAATTTAGACAGGCCTGCCATTTCTGAAGGCATCTTCAGGCCTTCCTCCTTCTCTATTAAATCTTTCACTAAATCTAAAGCAGCCATGAAAACCAAAAAACAGGGCCCTCAGACCTCCTCTCAAGGCCCCATGCCTAAAAAGCAGATGCTTAAAATGGCTGAGGATTTGATTACTCTTATCAGGGGTTCTCAACCCCCCTCTGACAAAAGACCCAGATTAGAGGAAGACTACCCTTCCTTAGATCAAGCTTCTATTACCTCAGAACACTCTGAGGACCAGGATTACGCCTATTCCCCTTTCGAAGACTCTGATGCTGAGGAGTCTATTCCTCGTCTCCCCTGAGGACTACTCTTTTGGGGAAACCCTGCATACATTGAGGGAACACTTTCACTGGGAAGGCCAAGATTACTCAAATTCCAAGAAAAGGCTCAGGGAATTTCTACTGCTCCCCCAGCATAGGCCCCTGGCTACCCCTCCTGTTTTAGATATTTTGGATGATGTGTACACAGAAGCCAGCCTTAATCCAGATTCTTTACCTCCAGCTCCTGTTAAACCAGACAGGTATTATCGGGTTCCTGATTCTCACCAGTTCCTATATAAAAGCCGTACTGCTGACCCAGAAACTATTTCACAGGGTCCCAAGGGAATTAAGGCCTCTACTGCTAAAAACCCATTACCTTCAGAGAGAGATTCCAGAGCATTAGAAAGGTGGGGGGAAAAGCTGTATACCTCAGCCACTTTAACCATGAGGGCATTAAACTGTCAATTCCATATGTTAAAGTATCAACAGTTTTTGTTATCTCAGTTGAAAAGCAAAATGACACAACCAGAACAACCAGATTTGAAAGAGTTGCAGGATTTGTTACATGGTGCCGAGCAAGTGGGTAAACATACCTTGCAGTGTGGTTTTAATGCTTTAGAGGCCTCATGTAGAGCTGCTGTTACGGGGTCTGTTATACGAAGACATGCTTGGCTCAAAGAGCAAACCTTACCAGATCATGTCAAAGCAAAATTATTAGATGCACCACTTCAAAAAGATGTATTGTTTGGTGTTAAAGCTGAGGAGGTACTAAAGAAAATGGAGGAAAAAGCAAAATCAATGCAAACAGTGAAAGATTTCCTGCAGGTACAACCTCCATGTTTCAGCAGAAACTGGCCTTCAAAAAATTGGTCCTTTCCAGCCACGGACAGACCTCAAAGGGGCAGATACAGACGCCCAAGGGGTAGAGGGCAACCTCAAGGATCTTACAGAGCAAGACAGTGGCAAGCACCAACCCCAAGAGGTGGAGAAGATAGATCACAGTCATTTAGAAAACAGACACAATGACTTCCCCCTATACCTGCCAAGCAAAGCTTTAATGGCAACACCTTTGGGCGGAAAACTGGCATTATTCTCAAAAAAATGGCATATTGTTACAAAAGACAAATGGATTCTGGACATTATAGACAGAGGCTACAGGTTCCACTTTCACACCCTTCCAAAAATGAGAGGCATGCCAAACCTGCCACAAAATCAAAGGGCAGAGGCACAAAGACAAATTTCCACTCTCATGGACATGAAAGCAATTCAAGAGGTACCTGCAAAAGAACAAGGTCAAGGTTTTTATTCCAGACTATTCCTGGTACCAAGGAAAGACAAAGATTGGAGACCTATCTTAGACCTATCCATCCTAAACACATATCTACAGGTGCCAAAATTCAAGATGCTCACATTACAGCAGCTTCTTCCCATGCTGGGCAAGGAGTCTTGGCTGGTAACATTGGACCTCAAGGAGGCATACCTGCATGTCCCTATCAGACAAGATTGCAGAAGATACCTCAGATTTCTTGCAGGTTCAACCCATTACCAATTCTCTGCATTGCCCTTCGGCTTATCTACTGCGCCCAGAGTGTTTACAAAATGCCTGGCATCAGTAATCGCCTTCTGCAGACTACAAGGAATACAAATCTACTCATATCTGGACGACTGCCTGATCCAAGCGGACAGCAAGGACATACTATTTGCAGCATCTGGCGTTTGTAATAAAACTGTTAAACTTCCTGGGATACACAGTCAACAAAAAGAAATCAAAACTAATACCCTCTCAACAAATAATTTTCCTGGGTGCCAGCTTGAATACAACCACCCAGATGGCCTACCTCATGCCAGACAAACAAGGGCAACTGTCTCAATACTTCAGCAAAATGGCAACTTTCACCAGGCTAACTGCAAGGAAAGTCCTGCAGGCTCTGGGATTCATGGCATCTTGCATCCTACTAATCACATGTGCAAAGCTGCATATGAGGAAACTTCAATGGTACCTAAAAAACGTATGGTCTCAACACAGCCACAGCTTGGAAACAATTGTACCACTCATTCCATGCCTTCAAAAGGAATTTTTGTGGTGGGCTCAAGCATGCCAAAGAAACACAGGTCTCCCTTTCTGTGTACCTCAAGCAACTCAAATCATCACAACAGACGCCTCAGACTACGCCTGGGGAGCACACATGGCAGATCAGTGCATTCAGGGAAAATGGTCCCAAAAAGAGAAGCACCTACACATCAACCAAAAGGAGATGCTAGCCGTGCAAAATGCTCTTATAGGTTCATAGGTTCATACTAGGCTATCTGCCCTAGGGCATTTATAAGCCTAGCCAGAATGTGTTTGGCTTTCGCCACCCATTTTAAATTTATTTTGCTATGCCCTTTTTCGAGGTTAGTATACTGTGCCTCTGTCTAACAGTGACACAGAAGTGATACCCGGTGTAAACCTACGATCTCCCATCCACTCATCAAGATTCATCTTGAAGAGAGTCAGTGAGGGACTCTGCCTAACCTGGACTGGGATTTTATTCCAGAGTGAAGGGAGCCTCTGGGTTATGAATCTGTCCCTCCAGCATGTCCTATTTATTTCAGTGCTAAGGTTCAAGTCTCTTGGGCGCATAGCTCGATGGGATTTGGATTTTCTGAGGTGCAGCATGTCCATTAATTCAGGGTTGGACATGGCTTTATACGTCAGGCACAGATTGCTTCTGAACAGGTGGTATGCCACTGAGTAGAGCTGGAGTTTCTTTAACCGGGCAGCATATGGCATCTGTTTGAGCCCTTTGATCCTCTTGGTGAGGTACTTTTGGGGTCTTTCCAGTTGCTCCAGGTGTCTGGTAAGGTACATCCCAAAAGGGGCATTGTACTCAATTATGGGCCTGATGAGGGATGAGTAAAGAGGCACGATGACCTCCCCTGATCTAGATGTGAATCCCTTCATGATTAGGTGGGCTATATAAAATGTTTTTCTAACCACTTTGGCTACGTAGTTGTCAAATGAGAGATTGTCAAATGAGAGATTGCTATCAACTTGGGTCCCCAGGTCCCTAATTACTTCTTCTGTACTTAATGGATTACCACTTATGTGGTAATTTGTGGGCACTTTGTTTTTACCAAAGGGGATGACTATACACTTTTTGGCATTTAGCTTGAGGCCATGGCTCTGGCACCAGTTGTGTGTTTCTATGAGGCCCTTTTGGAGGATGCTTGTGTCGGCTGGAGAGTCGATTACGGCACCCAGTTTGCAGTCATCTGCGAACTTGGTCAGCCACAGTCCTTCCATGTTGGCCTGTACCTCCGAGAAATATATACCGAACAAGAGAGGTCCCAGGACTGAGCCTTGTGGGACACCACTTGTAACTGGTTTGGAGTCTGACATGGCTCCAGCAATTCTAACCATGTGGGTTCTGTCCTTGAGCCAGTTTGCAATCCATCTAGTGACATAGGGGTTTATATTTAAGCTGGTGAGCTCATCTATAATGCCCGAGTGGGGTATTGTATGGAAGGCTTTTGCGAGGTCCAGGTAGGCTGTGTGGACCACCTTCCCCTTGTCAATGGCCTTGGTGACTGTTTCAAAGAAATCAACCAGGTTTAAGAGGCAGGATCTGCCCTTAACAAAGCCGAACTGGATAGGATCCAGTGTCTGTAGGTCCCCAATATCTTTATTTATGAGGTCCATGATGATCCTTTCCATAGCTTTGCAGACCAAGCTAGTCAGGCTTATGGGGCGATAGTTTCCAGGATCCGTTGAGGCACCACCTTTATGGAGAGGGACCACTGTTGCTGTACGCCACTCTTTGGGCACATATCCTGTAGTAAGGCTGAGATTGAACAGTAGTTTTATGTTTGGGTTTAGCTCTTCTTGGAGTTCATGTAGGATCCAGCCCGGGACACCGTCTGGTCCCATTGATGCTGTATTTTTAGCTTTGGAGAGGGCGGCTCTTACCTGAGCATCTGAGATGTCAGGGGGGCAGCACTCTGCTGGGATAGATATTTGCCCTTTGGTGGGAGGGGAGTTTGCGCTGAACCTGTCAGCTAGGATGTTGGCAATGTCTGTGGGTTCAGTGTATTTTTTGTCATTTTGGACTAATTCTGAGCATATCTGGGAATTACCACCCAGGTTCCTAACATAACTAAAGAAAGCCTTGTGATTATCCTTAGTGTCCTGTGCAATTTTTCTCTCGAAGCTGGCCTTAGACAATTTTATGAGTGCCCGTAGTTTTTTGCTAATACTGATCAGTGATGCCTTCCCTTTTTGGGATTTTGCTCTATCATTTAGTAGCTTCCTCCTTGTATTGTATAGTTTGTTTATGGCTGGGGTCTACCAGACAGGACGTCTGCCTTTGGAGGATTGGGTCTTGGTTTTATTTGGGATGGCATGATCCATGCATTCCTGAAGGTGTTCATAGAATGCGTTTATAAAGGATTCTGTGGTCTGGGCCGTATTTTCCACAAGCCCGGGGGCTTTGAAGGATTCCACCTCGGTTTTGAGGAGTGTGAAATTTGCTTTAGAGAAGTTTTTCACTGTGGTTTTCTGGGCAGCGGGTGGGGTCGGGATGTAAATATCCAGTGAGATTAGTTTATGGTCTGATCTTACCAGTGAGGGATACACTTCTGGTCTGGAGCATAGAGTCCCCATGTTGGTGATGATCAGGTCCAGTATGTTTTCTCCTCTTGCGGGAGTGGTAACAAGTTGTTCCATAGCATTTGAGTTTATAAATTCTAGGAACCTTTGGGCTAAGGTGTTGGAGCTAGAGTAATGCTCCCAGTCTATGTTTGGGTAGTTGAAGTCGCCCAATATAATGGTGTTTGGAGAGACCTTCATATTTTCCAGTGTTCTCAGGAAGGCAGTGGGGTTCCTGGGTTTGGGAGGGTGGTCTGTAGCAGGCTATAAACTGGAAGGCAGTTTTACCCACTGTTAGTTGCACATGGATAGTCTCTGATGCTTTGCTTTGCCACCAACCTGGAGGTGTGGGTATCTTTGATGAATATCGATACTCCCTCCTTTTGTGGTTTGGTCCAAGTTTTGGGGCGAAAGTATGGTATGAGGTATAACCTGGTAGTGCTGGGGTGCTCTCGGGAGCCCTGAACCAGGTTTCTGTTACTGCACAGATATCGATGTTCTCCATGCTAAGGAGAGTTTCGAGTGCGTGCATCTTGAGGTTTAGACTTCTGGCGTTGAGTAGCATTACTCTTAGTTTCTTATCCCTTGTGATATCTATTGAGGTGGGTTTGTCTTTTGAGCCTTGCCTAAAAAAGGCACTATGGGGGTAGCAAGAGCCTTTGCCAATATCCGAAAGCCCAGGGGTGACAGGTGCAAGCCGTCCCTAGCGAAGCATTGTGGCTTGTCGAGCATATCATCCCAAGCTGACAGGCATTGGATCCCCTTTGAATGACACCAGTACTTAAGCCAATTGTTGAAATTGATCATCTTGTCTTCATATTGTGGCATCATTCTTGGTGAGGGTAAGATGCTACTCAAGGTCAGGGTCATACCGGCCTGGGCTACATGCTCAGAGAGCTCCTTTATGTCTCTTTTCATGTAGTCCAGGGAGGTGCCTCAGGTCATTCACACCAGCATGGACAATGACTGAGTCATATTTGTACTTGCCTTGGAGTGACCTGAGTGCTTGTGTTATGTGGCGGATCCTAGCGCCCGATAGGCTGCTCACCGTGACCCTCTCCTTGTTCTGCCTGGTGAGCGGGACGTCAGTGTGCCTGACGATAGAGTCACCTATTACAAGTGTATCAGATGTGTTGTTTAGTCTTAAGGGCTGTGACTGTTCGGCACACTGGCTTTGTGAGATATGTGTTGCACGTGTTTTGTTTTGGGGTAGCGGTTGCTTGGGTGTCTGCTTTGGAGGTCTCTGCTGCTTAGGCAGATCTTTATTTAGCGCCTCTGAGTATGTTTTTGTGTGATTATGTGTTGGTTTGCTGTCGTGGTAGGTTTATTTGAGACTGGAATTGTAGTGAGTGTGGTTTCCTTCTCCTCCTGACTGGTTATGCCAGTACTGAGTTGAGAGAGCTTAGCCTCCAGTTTGGCTATATGGTTGCATCTCTCACATGTGTTGGAATTTGTTGGGAGGAGGAGAGGGTTGTCTGTGTACATGAGGCAGTTGTAACATTGCCTCAAGATTCCCAGATTCACCAGCTGGACCGGAGAGGAGATTGACAACTGACCTTTGGACATGCTAGAATAATATTGGGAATTCCTTAATAATTGAAAACAAGGGCCAGTGGGGAGTGAGGGTGTAATGCTTTTAATTTTTAGTGCTGACTTGTATAATTGCTTTAGTGAGCAAGTGCCAGGTAACTTAAGTGCAATGTGTTACAGGTAACTTAAATGCAAAAACGACAAACAGTAACTTTCTTTCAAGTGAAACAAGGAAATAAGTACAGTAAGCAATGCAGATATCACTAGTGATCCACAGAAGCGCTGAGAAGCCGCGTATTAGGTGGAATTAGCGTTCCAGGGAAAAACAAGCAAACAAACAACAGGCATATAAACAAAGCTAGATTCAGCAGGCCTGGATCTAGACTATGCTACAGCAAACAAGGTGTACCAATTTCAGTAAGATACAGTTCAAATCTTCAGGCACTGTAAACCTCTAACCAGAAATTCCCAGCTCAGAAGGGCAGAGTCCAGCCTCTTCTCCCACAAGAGTGCAGACCACGAACCTTCTTAATGTAAAATAACTGGCCTGAAGCCCAAGTGCTTAAACCAGAACTAATACACTTTAAGAATAACAGACACTGGGCTCTCAATCAGCAGTTCCCAACCTAGAAGGATGAAAGCTACCTGTCCTGCCACCACAGTGCATGCCGCAAACCTTCCTAATGTAAAACAACTGGTCTGAAGCCCAAGTGCTTAATCCAAAAGACTTAGAATGATATCTACACTTTAATCAAGTTACTACCAAGCAGTAATAAATACAATTGAATACTTTAGGGAATGCCTGGATTAGTGCTCAAGTTACACAAACAAAGCTAGATCCAGCAGGCCCGAATCTAGTCTATGCCACAGCAAACAAGGCGCACCAACTTCAGTAAGAAGCAGATCAGATATGCATGCACTATAAGCCTTTAACCAGAAATTCCCAGCTCAGAAGAGCAGAGTCCAGCCTCTCCTCCCACAAGAGTGCAGACCACGAACCCTCTTAATGTAAAATAACTGGCCTGAAAACCCAAGTGCTTAAACCAGAATTAATACACTTTTAGAATAACAGACACTAAGCCCTCAATCAGCAGTTCCCAACCTAGAAGGATGTGAGCTACCTGTTCTGCCACTACAGTGCAGACCACAAACCCTCTCAGTGCAAAACAACTGGTCCGAAGCCCAAGTGTTTAAACCAAAAGGCTTAGAATGAGTTACACCAAGCAGTAATAAATACAATTGAGTACTTTTAAGATCAAGCAAAAGTAAAATAAAGTAGGTAGTAACACAAGTACAGTAAAAGCAGATGAAATTTTTTTTTTTCCTGAGCAAGTGCTGAGATCAAAGAAACAGATTTGAGTGCTGAAACTAGAAAACTGGCTAGTTATAAGAAAAAAAAACTAAGCTAGAAGGCTTCCCTCCAACACAGAAGGGCTTGGGGGCTCAGAAGCCTACAAATAGTCTATACCACTTAACAGGAAAGGCAGGAAACAAGCTTATTTTTTTTTCTGTTTCCCAGATGCTCTCTTTGTACACAGTAGGAGTGCCTGAAATCAGAATATGATGTCACTGCACTCAGTTGAGTGAGCAAATGAGATGGGCCCAGAAGGAGTATCCAAACACAAATTTACAAGAGGGGCGAGCAGTTTCAAGGCCACTAAGATTAACACCAAAACAAAAACAGGGAGGGTGGGTGGGACTAACTGAAGAGCAGAGTCAAAACTTCCAGTTCAGTTAATATTCCTGCAACACAGTCAAAATCAATTTAAATACTGTATTTTTTTGAAAAAAAGTGCAGATAAAGGTACTTAAATTCTCTTATACGTCCAGTTGAATACAGCAAGTTCTTAGCCGGCCAAAGCTGAGGTTTTTAAGCAGAAAATATTTCACACTGTACCACTTAAATAGGCAAGGACAGGAAATCAAAGAATGTGGCTACCCCCACACCTGTAATTACTAGCAAATAACAAAATTCAGCAAACACTGACTAACTTCCAGTTCAGTTAATATTCCTGCAACACAGTCAAAATCAATTCAAATACTGTATTTTTTTGAAAAAAAAGTGCAGATAAAGGTACTTAAATTCTCTTATACGTCCAGTTGAATACAGCAAGTTCTTAGCCGGCCAAAGCTGAGGTTTTTAAGCAGAAAATATTTCACACTGTACCACTTAAATAGGCAAGGACAGGAAATCAAAGAATGTGGCTACCCCCACACCTGTAATTACTAGCAAATAAAATTCAGCAAACTGACTAACTTCCAGTTCAGTTAATATTCCTGCAACACAGTCAAAATCAATTTAAATACTGTATTTTTTTGAAAAAAGTGCAGATAAAGGTACTTAAATTCTCTTATATGTCCAGTTGAATACAGCAAGTTCTTAGCCGGCCAAAGCTGAGGTTTTTAAGCAGAAAATATTTCCCACTGTACCACTTAAATAGGCAAGGACAGGAAATCAAAGAATGTGGCTACCCCCACACCTGTAATTACCAGCAAATAACAAAATTCAGCAAACACTGACTAACTTCCAGTTCAGTTAATATTCCTGCAACACAGTCAAAATCAATTTAAATACTGTATTTTTTTGAAAAAAAAGTTCAGATAAAGGTACTTAAATTCTCTTATACATCCAGTTGAATACAGTAAGTTCTTAGCCGGCCAAAGCTGAGGTTTTTAAGCAGAAAATATTTCACACTGTACCACTTAAATAGGCAAGGACAGGAAATCAAAGAATGTGGCTACCCCACACCTGTAATTACTAGCAAATAACAAAATTCAGCAAACACTGACTAACTTCCAGTTCAGTTAATATTCCTGCAACACAGTCAAAATCAATTTAAATACTGTATTTTTTTAAAAAAGTGCAGATAAAGGTACTTAAATTCTCTTATACGTCCAATTGAATACAGCAAGTTCTTAGCCGGCCAAAGCTGAGGTTTTTAAGCAGAAAATATTTCACACTGTACCACTTAAATAGGCAAGGACAGGAAATCAAAGAATGTGGCTACCCCCACACCTGTAATTACTAGCAAATAACAAAATTCAGCAAACACTGACTAACTTCCAGTTCAGTTAATATTCCTGCAACACAGTCAAAATCAATTTAAATACTGTATTTTTTGAAAAAAGTGCAGATAAAGGTACTTAAATTCTTTTATACGTCCAGTTGAATACAGCAAGTTTTTAGCTGGCCAAAGCTGAGGTTTTTAAGCAGAAAATATTTCACACTGTACCACTTAAATAGGCAAGGACAGGAAATCAAAGAAAGTGGCTACCCCACACCTGTAATTACTAGCAAATAACAAAATTCAGCAAACACTGACTAACTTCCAGTTCAGTTAATATTCCTGCAACACAGTCAAAATCAATTCAAATACTGTATTTTTTTAAAAAAGTGCAGATAAAGGTACTTAAATTCTCTTATACGTCCAGTTGAATACAGCAAGTTCTTAGCCGGCCAAAGCTGAGGTTTTTAAGCAGAAAATATTTCACACTGTACAACTTAAATAGGCAAGGACAGGAAATCAAAGAATGTGGCTACCCCCATACCTGTAATTACTAGCAAATAACAGAATTCAGCAAACATTGACTAACTTCCAGTTCAGTTAATATTCCTGCAACACAGTCAAAATCAATTTAAATACTGTATTTTTTTGAAAAAAAGTGCAGATAAAGGTACTTAAATTCTCTTATACGTCCAGTTGAGTACAGCAAGTTCTTAGCCGGCCAAAGCTGAGGTTTTTAAGCAGAAAATATTTCACACTGTACCACTTAAATAGGCAAGGACAGGAAATCAAAGAATGTGGCTACCCCCACACCTGTAATTACTAGCAAATAACAAAATTCAGCAAACACTGACTAACAGCCGATGCCATTTTCTTCAGTCTTTCTTGCCACACGGTGCCCGAAGCAGAAGCAGTTCGCAAGTGCCGGTCGGTCAGCTCCTGTATTCTACGATACCGAAGTCATCAAAAAAGCTAAGTACCCCGTTGGGGACCTTTTCTTGCCTCAGCCGATGTCAGTAATTACTGAAAAAGTTAACAATTGTCTTTTTTGTGGTAAACAAATACCTCATAAGGATTTCCACTCTTACTGCCTTCCTTGCCTGGGCCCAGACCACGACGTCTCGGCCTGTGTAGCCTGTGCTCGCTTCAACAAGTGCACTCTCAGGCGCCGGGCAGAGTTCGCTGAAGATTTTTTCGGCGATAAATTCGCTTACACCATGCCGTCGGATCTTCCGACATCGCAAACTCCCAAAAAGCGAAAAGACTGGGACCGACATCCTCGGCCCGCGTCTACCACCGACTCCACGCCAAAACCTAGCGCGAGTGCTCCGGGTCCCTCTGAGACGGTCTCTCCACCGCTCCGAACCAAAGACACCACATTACCGACTATTCCGATTCCAGACATTACTCCGACGCCAGTTATAGACTTTCGTCCGGATACCGAAACCGAGGAAATGCCCGAGACCATTGCTGTAGACAAGGTCACTCCTGCACGTGGAGCTGCCAGGCCTCCTATGGCCATGTCCATTAAGGCCTACACTAGGGCTAAGGCAGCCAGCAAAACTAAGCATATTACTTCTAAATCCTTACCTCAGCCAACTCCGGAGACACAAATTATGTCCATGGCTGCTGATTTAATTTCCATGATTAGAGGTTCACAGGCCCATCCTGAGAGAGCATCCCAGCCTCCTCCTGATAAAAGACCCTGGGTTGAACCCTCTGATCCTACTCCTTCAGATGAAGACTCTGAGGGCTCTGTCCACTCTGATAGCCAGGAAGAGCTCTTCCAGACCTATGTGGACTCGGATGCAGAAGATTCCATCCCTTCGGCCTCCCCTCCTGAGGATATTTCTTTTGGGGAAGTTCTGCACACCATGAGGGAACATTTCAAGTGGCAGGGTCAGGAATATTCTGATTCTAGGAAACGCCTTAGGACTTTCCTTAAGAAGCCTCAGCACAGGCCCTTAGCTATTCCTCCTGTACTTGATGTTCTGGATGATTTGTATTCTGACTCTAGTGCTACCCCTGATTCTCTTCCTCCTGCTCCAGCCAAGCCAGACAAGTATTACAGGGTCCCAGAAACTCATTCCCATTTATTCAGGGCCCGTACTGCTGATTTGGAAACTATTTCACAGGGGCCTAAAGGAGTTTCAGCCTCCACCTCAAAAAATCCTTTGCCCTCCAACAGGGAAGCAAGGTCATTAGAGAGATGGGGCAAAAAGGTTTACACATCCACTACCTTATCTATGAGAGCTTTAAATTGCCTTTTTCATATGTTACAATATCAGGATTATCTCTTAGAAGATTTACAAAAAGCATTAGCTTCTCCTGATCCTTTAGACAGGAAGACTCTGCAGGAAGCTGTACATAACACTCAGCAAGTAAGCAATCACTTCCTGCAGTATGGATATGATGCACTGGAAGCTTCATGTAGGGCCTGTATGACGGGGGCAGTGATTCGTAGACATGCTTGGTTAAAAGATCAACCTCTACCAGATCATGTAAAAGCAAAACTTCTGGATGCACCTTTGGAAAAGAACAAGCTTTTTGGTGCAAATGCTAAGGATGTGTTAAAGACCATCGAAGAAAAAGCAAAATCAGTTCAGACTGTGAAAGATTTCCTCTAGGTTCAACCCCCCAGATTCAGTAGGAATTGGCCTTCAAAAAACTGGTCCTTTCCTAATCCAGAAAAGTTTCAAAGGGGTAAGAACAGACATGGCCGAGGAAGAGGCCAATACAGAGGCCCTTACAGGGGACGACAATGGCAGCCAGGAAACCAAAGAAGTGACGCAGGGGTTTCACCTGCCCAACAACCACAAACTCAATGACTTTCCTCTACTACCACCTACCAGGGAACAGCTAGAAGCTTCCTTGGGCGGGAAATTATCTCTGTTTGCAGAAAACTGGCACAGACTGACAGAGGACAAATGGATTTTGGACATTATAGACCGAGGGTACAGGTTTCATTTCCATACCTTACCAAGAAAACAAGGCATGCCAAACCTACCACAAAATCAAAGGGCAGAGGCTATCAAGCAAATCACTCTGCTGACTCGAATGAAAGCAATAGAAAGAGTTCCACAACAAGAACAAGAACAGGGGTTTTACTCAAGACTGTTCCTTGTTCCAAGAAAAGAATCTCAATGGAGACCAATACTGGACTTGTCCGCATTAAACATTTCTCATAGTACCAAAGTTCAAAATGCTGACTCTACAGCAACTCCTTCCCATGCTGGGCAAGGAGTCGTGGCTGATTACTCTGGACCTCAAGGAGGCATACCTGCATGTCCCTATCAGACACAGCTGCAGAAGATACCTCAGATTTCTTGCAGGGCCAGAGCATTATCAATTCTCAGCATTGCCATTTGGCTTATCTACTGCGCCCAGATTATTTACAAAATGCCTGGCTTCAGTAATTGCTCATTGCAGGCCCCAGGGTATACAAATTTACCCGTACCTGGACGACTGCCTCATACAAGCGGATGACAAATTGATGTTGACAAAAAACCTGGATTATGTCATAAGATTACTTCAAGTTCTGGGATACACAGTCAACTTCCAAAAGTCAAGACTGCAGCCATCCCAGCAAATAATCTTCTTAGGAGCCAAACTAGACACAGCCTCTCAGATGGCTTACCTGACAGAAGACAAGCAAGAGAAGTTAACTCATTACTTCAAAGGTTTAGCAAAACTCACCCAGATGACTGCAAGGAGATTCCTACAGGCCCTGGGTTACATGGCATCCTGCATTCTACTGGTTCCATTAGCAAAACTACACATGAGAAAGCTTCAATGGTACCTAAAAAGCATTTGGTCTCAACACAGCAACAACTTGGAGACAATCATACCACTCATTCCATGCCTACAAAAGGAATTCCTATGGTGGGCCTCGGTGAGCCAGGAAAACACAGGTATGTCATTCAAAACCACAGATAACACAGACCATGACTACAGACGCCTCAGACCTTGGATGGGGGGGGCGCACATGGAAGGCAGGTGTATACAAGGACAATGGTCTCCAAAGGAAACACATCTGTATATAAACCAAAAGGAAATGCTGGCAGTAATGCATGCCATCGAGGCTTTTCAACACCAACTCCAGCAAGACCATTTAATGATACGGACAGACAACACCACTGTGATGTGGTACATAAACAAGCAGGGGGGCACCCACTCTTACCCCCTTTGCAGACTGACAATGCAGCTTTGGGAGAAATCACTGAGCCTAAACATCCAGTTACAATCCCAGTTTGTTCCAGGAAAAGACAATGTGTTGGCAGACAGCCTAAGCAGGAATTTCACAGATCCACACGAGTGGAGGTTACATCCGAAGGCCTTCAGACAACTCACTTCGACATGGGGAAAGCCAGAAGTGGACCTATTTGCCTCTCACCTCAACCATCTTCTACCAAAATTTTGCACAAGGACATACCTTCCAAAAGCTTGGAAAATAGATGCCCTCTCATTCAACTGGAACTCCCTAGCAATCTATGCATTCCCACCTCTGCCACTGATGACCTCAGTATTACTAAAGATCAAAGCAGAGAAGCCCAAGGGAATCATAATAGCTCCGGATTGGCCAAGACAACACTGGTACCCACTACTACGGAGCATATGTCACACCAGGAGGTGGGCCCTCCCTCAGTGGCCTCTACTTTTGACTCAACACAATTTCGAAACACTGCATCCAAACCTTCAGACACTGCAGCTAACAGCCTGGGAGATCCCATAAATAACTTCAGCTTATCTCTTTCCAAGGAAGTTCAGCGGATACTAACAGAGGCTCGAAGACCATCCACCAGAAAGGTTTACTTAGCAAAGTGGAAAAGATTCAGCAATTGGAATACCAGCAAGGGACATGATGCATCATTGCTGAACATCCCACTTATCTTGGAATATTTGGCAGATATGTTAAAGAACGGCCTCTCATATTCTTCCATAAAGATACATGCATCTGCTATTTCAGCTAGATACAACACTGATCCTCCTGTTTTCTCTCACCCTTTACTAAGACAATTCCTCAGGGGAATCAAGAACATTAAGCCACCACGAAAGGCCCCAGTGCCAGCCTGGGACCTCAATTTTGTCTTAGAAAAACTGACTCTACCTCCTTTTGAGCCAGCAGCTTCAGTTGACTTGCAATTTCTCTCATGGAAGACAGCTTTCCTGTTGGCAATTACCTCAGCAAGAAGGGTTTCGGAGCTACAGGCCCTAATGGCAATACCACCCTTTATTATTTTCCACAGAGACAGGGTTTCATTAAGGACCAATCCTTACTTTTATGCCAAAGGTGGTATCTAGGGTTTCTCTAAATCAAGCCATTCATCTGCCTGCTTTCTTCCCCAATCCTGAGAATAAGGGGGAAAGACTTTTGCATACCTTGGCCATTCACAGACAACTTCGATACTACATGGACAGAACCAAGGCCAGTAGGAAGTCTGAACAATTTTTTGTAGCTTACGCCCCTGCAGTCCAAGGAAAAGCAATTTCAAAACAGACTGTTTCTAAATGGATTGGACATTGCATCAGATTCTGTTATTCCTTTCATGGAAAGACTGTTCCAGCCAATGTCAGACCACATTCCACCAGAGCTACAGCCACCTCTACAGCATTTTTAAGAGGGGTGCCTACCAAGGACATTCTAGAAGCTGCTACATGGAGCTCCGTGCATACATTCTCCAAACACTACAATCTCCCTCTATATTCCAGATCCAGAGCAGGCTTTGCTTCGGCAGTCCTGCAGGGTTTGATTGCCACACCATCTCTTTCCTAGAGCATACCTCCTCCCCCAGCTAAGCTATGGTATTCTACCCACATGTTATGACTGCAGTTGCATTCTTGAAGGACATAGTACAGTTTTGTACCTACCATAAATGTAGATGTCCGATAGACATGCAACTGCAGTCGGATTTTCCCTCCCTCCATACCCCGCTATGCCTAGGGTCCACTCCTATCCCTGTTTCTCTTAGCTGGGGATATCTGTTATGGTGTATTTGTTTTATTGCTCATTTATTTGTTTGGAATCCTGTTTTTGTCTTCCAGTTTGATTACAGCCTTCCTTGGAGGGCACCTGGCATCTGGGGCAAGAAACACTGAAGAAAATGGCGTTGGCTGATGCTTATATACTCCAGCCTCTCTGACGTCAGAGAGAAATGCGACATCAGCCGACGTCGGACCCAGACTTTGGAATCCGGCTGACCGAGGGCTGCCTGAGGCAGGACAACCCACATGTTATGACTGCAGTTGCATGTCTATCGGACATCTATATTTATGGTAGGTACAAAACTGTACTTTCTTAGCCGGCCAAAGCTGAGGTTTTTAAGCAGAAAATATTTCACACTGTACCACTTAAATACGCAAGGACAGGAAGTCAAAGAATGTGGCTACCCCCACACCTGCAATTACTACCAAATAATAAAATTCAGCAAGCACTGACTAACTTCCAGTTCAGTTAATATTCCTGCAACAGTGTTAAATCAATTTAAATACTGTATTTTTTGAAAAAAAGTGCAGATAAAGGTACTTAAATTCTCTTATACGTCCAGTTGAATACAGCTAGTTCTTAGCCGGCCAAAGCTGAGGTTTTTAAGCAGAAAATATTCCACACTGTACCACTTAAATAGGCAAGGACAGGAAATCAAGGAATGTGGCTTCCCCCACACCTGCACTTACTAGCAAATAATAAAATTCAGCAAGCACTGACTAACTTCCAGTTCAGTTAATATTCTTGCAACACAGTTAAATCAATTTAAATACTGTATTTTTTGAAAAAAAGTGCAGATAAAGGTACTTAAATTCTCTTATACGTCCAGTTGAATGCAGCTAGTTCTTAGCCGGCCAAAGCTGAAGTTTTTAAGCAGAAAATATTTCACACTGTACCACTTAAATAGGCAAGGACAGGAAATCAAAGAATGTGGCTACCCCCACACCTGCAATTACTAGCAAATAATAAAATTCAGCAAGCACTGACTAACTTCCAGTTCAGTTAATATTCCTGCAACACAGTTAAATCAATTTATTTTTTGAAAAAAGTGCAGATAAAGGTACTTAAATTCTCTTATACGTCCAGTTGAATACAGCTAGTTCTTAGCCGGCCTTGTGTGCACAGCTGTGGTTTAGCTTGTGTGGAGTTAGGTTAGGCATTTCTTTCTTATTTACATGAGTGTACTGTCTTTCCATCTTCTTCCAGAGTGGACCCTCACACTGACATGATGGCAGTCATTACTATGGAGGCATGGAATGAGCCAAGGTTAGTGGTGTCCTATGCTAAAGAAACCTGACAGTGTTCTGGCCTTTCAAGGACTGTGAATGTTGGTTAAGAAACTCAATTGTGTACTCTTTGAGGGTTTCTACAACTCCGAGACCTGCAATCCACCTCCAAACAAGGAGTCTATGATGTTGGATTGTTTTGATAGAAGGGTATTTTTGTCCTTGGAGTTTTTGTTAAGTACTGAGTTTACATGGTACAATTTCTGCTTTTTCAGCACATCGTTTTAGATGAAATGTTGAAGGCTTTGGACCGTGTGGAATACTCTGACTTGTGAAATAAACTGACGATTCAGGCTTCCACCATGTCTTTAATGCCAGGCCTAGCCATGAGGCCGATGGTGTAGACTCATAGTACTGTGTCAAGCCTGGTTTCATCTTTTAGATTTTCAGAGATCTTTGTAATCTTCATTTCATCTTTCTTAAATGTCTCATTAAATGGCTCTAACTTTTTTGGGCTAAAATTTAAATTTTTGGAAGAGTGGAAAGGCTCTAATGACTGGTACAATAGCATTTATATTTCCGTATCACTTCTCTAGGATGCAGAAGAGCCCACATCAGAAATGGTTTTAATCTGCTCACCAGCCACAGAATCGGCAAACCTGAGAGGAACCCTCATGAGCAGACTAGAAGTTATTTCCAAGATGGACAGCAGCTCTGTGTTAAAGTTCCATGATTTGTCAGTGTTTTCCATGACCCATATTTTGAGTTTTAGTAACAGTCTCCCTGAAGTCTTATTAGATTGCCCTGCTGTGGAGGCAGTCAAAGACCTCTATTCTCCCTTGGCATTGCATGCTCAGCCATCACATGCAACTGCTGGAATTTAGACATATTATCCAGAGGCTGCATCTTTCCCTTTGTAACCCCCAAGCTACTCTGTTTTTCTTTTCTAGAGGTAAAGTTGCAGAGGTGTTCAGAGTTCTAGAAAAAAAGATGCATTCAGACAGTCCCACCAGACTAGAGTGGGTCCAGTTATTATTCTAGATTAGTTTTAGTGCCAGTAAAAAGACCAAGAACCTTAAGACCATTTTTGATCTAATGGTTTGACTCAGTGGATCTCAAAACAGAAGCTGGATGTTTATGGTTATAGTGTGTTTGATTCTGTAGTATCTGTCACTGGGAGATTATCAAGATTTCTAAGGAATCAAGGAAGTTCCTATATTTCAGGATGGGAGCCATTCTTTTCAGTTTCCACCCTTGCTCTTCCATCTTTCCACTTTCCACAGTCTATGCATAAATTGAATGGCTGATGTGGCAGCATTTTGGAGATTGCAGGGTTTTTTCAGATATCCCCCTATGTATGCAGTTGGTTCCTTGCTGTTCCTGGAGTAGAAAAACTTGCATCAGTCCAGGATTTCTGATTTTTATCTTTCACCCCATGAGATTAGTAGTGAACTTCACAGAGTTAGTTCCAAGTGGATCCCTGTCAGAGTCTGAAGCTAGTAAGTTATATGCTGGGCAATCATTCTTGACTAGCCACCCTACTTATGTAAACAGTTCCCTCAATTGTTTTTGTAGTCTTAAAAATTCATCCATCATCTCCTTTGGCAGCAGCTGCACACTTTAGTGCAAGGAAGCTTATGGTCAGAATGTTAAAGTTTTTATTTCGCATATGAGGTATCACATTAGGGCTCTATCGGTCCTCAGGCATATCCTTTAGCCTGCTGAAAATCTCAGAAGCATGTCAAAGGCATGTTGCTTGATGGCAAACCAGTGACACAGTATTCATAGGGTAGCCCTTTCCATCCTCCTGAACCCATAGTGATGGTCACCACTGATGCTTCTGCCATAGATTGAGGGGGCATTGCTTGGGCTGGACTGTCCATGGTGTCTTGACACAGTCTGTAGCTGTCTATGCATAGATATACTTCAGATGAGGTTGGTCCTTATTGTAGACATTTCAAGCTTCTCTTCCTGACAGAGTGATTGACATTCACTGCAATATTATGGCACCAGTATGATACATCAGCAGGCAGAAGGAAACATTCCTCCATCCTTTGTCAGGATAGATTGAGGCTTTGGGAATGGATGCTGTCTTTGGATTATTTGCTAGCAGTTACCCACATACCTGGAGATGCCATATACCCTTTCACATTCCTCCCTGTTATGTTACTGTACTCTTGTTAGCTGTTTTACCCTTCTCCTGAAGAAAGCTTTCTGTGTCCTTCATTTTGTTTTGGACTCTGAAGTGATATTGGCCCCAGTCATTAGAATTCATAACAGTTCTCCACAACCCTTACTTTCATTGTGTTCCTTCACTGTCAAAGCTATGCAACGAGTTTGAGTCTTCCT
The DNA here is from genome assembly GCF_019279795.1 of Protopterus annectens. Taxonomy (NCBI): domain Eukaryota; kingdom Metazoa; phylum Chordata; order Ceratodontiformes; family Protopteridae; genus Protopterus; species Protopterus annectens. Next base: position 1,449,402,998 of record NC_056737.1, read on the forward strand.
CCAGGACAGGTGAGCTGGCATCAGCCAGTCAAGCTCCTCCTCCTCTTCTACCTGGTCCTTCCACTGCCCATGAGCATGAGTCAACTGGATCTTAGATAGGATTTATCCTGCTTTTCCATGTGGCTGGAGCAAATCTCCAATTTTAATCTGTATTTTGGATATAGATAGAAATCATTTCCTTCTATGGGGAGGACTGTCTAAGATCTATTTACAAGCCTGACCAGCATCAAATGCTGCAATTTATTTTCCCTTACTTCTCCTGTAGGACAGAAGCTCAAGGAGATCTTAGTCTAGGAGTAGACCCCAGGTCTCCTGTATGTTTTTCCTCTATGTTAAATAAACAGTTTGTTAGTTGAAGAATGGTCAGGATGTTGTTTTTCTTAGAAGTAGTAAAAAATGTAAGCATATGGTTTTGTATGCCGGGGAGAGAAATCAGGATTAAACAGCAACAGTGAAACATTAGCATTAGAATAATCACAGACTAAACCATGAGCTGTAGCATAAGTAACCCAAGATTTTTTTGTTAAGTAAAGCCTGTGTGAGCTTCCTGTGATCTGGAGCCTTAACTCCTAAATGGATGGGATTATACTTTTTCATTTCCTGCCCTTGTCCTTTTAAATTTTATATAGTTTCTCTGAGTTAAATTAGATGGTTGGGCTCTTGAGGTCTTGGATGGGAAATATGGTCGTTTGGGAGCTGTCATGATGATTCCCCTGGTCAAGGTGGGGGTTGTCATTAGGAGGGCGTGGTCTTGAATGGTGATTAGAGTAGTGTATGTCTGAGCTGCTTCAGAGGTTGGGTGTGACACCTCACATCCCCATTGCACACCTGCCCTCTGACATAACCACAGAAGCAGTAGGGATGGAGTAACAGATAGGCCATAAGAGAAAAAAAAACAGCCGATAGTAGACAGCAAGCCCCCCCCCCCCCGACACCCTTAAATTCCACCCTGGACCATCAGTATCATTGGTCTTAGTCTGTGGGTGGACTGTAATGGCCGGTAGACGCTGTGATGGATGTGGGGCACTGGGGAAGGCTGAAACTATGAAGCAGGGGAGCAAGGCAAGCTCAAGATGCATGTAGTTTTATGTGATTTATGTGCATTATAAAGGGAAGAGGGTATGTTATGAATTGCAGTATTTAAAAGAAAAAAAAAGTTAGCATAAGTTCTAAAGGGAAAGAGAAGATGTTCTTCGTGTTTTACTTTTGCAGTCATTACATTTGGGTAATCTGCTGGCAGGTTGCCCTAGGCTTGATTAACAAAGTCTTGGGTCCTGCATCAGTTGCTGTCCCTTCTTCCTTAATGTCAGGTCATCAGGGGTATAAAACATGCAGCCGACGCCATTACATCAGTCTTTCTTGCCGTGTGGTGCCCAAAGCAGAAGCAGTTCGCAAGTGCTGGTCGGCCGACTCCTGAAATTTTCGTTTTCGAGTTTCAGAACCGAATTCTTCAACTTAAAGCTAAGTACCCCATTGGGGAAACTTTTTCTTGCTCTTTACCGATCTCAGTAAAAGTTAATAATTGCATTACTTGTGGGAAGCAAATACCTCGTAAAGATTTTCATTTGTACTGTATTCTTTGCCTAGGCCCTGACCATGATGTAGCTTGCTGTCGGTTTTGTGCTTTATTTAATCAGAGCACCATCCGTCGTCAGTACATTTTTGCCTCTAAGTATTTCTGTTCTTTTTTTAATTATCCAGAAATTATGTTGCTTAGCCATCCGACTACCGGAATTCCAAAAAAACACAAAGAAAAAGACAGAGATAGGCCGTTGAGGTCCAAAACTGCTGACGACTTCTCCTAAGCCAGTCGCCAGTTCGCCAGTACTCAGTGAGGCGCTTTCGCAGCCACTGATACCCGCTACTTCTGACTCGCAGGCCTCTACTGAGACCCATTCAAAGTCCGGTATACCGCGAGATGCTTCATCTATGGAACCCACGGATGTCTCTACCTTGGATGGGTCCGGAGCCACTGTGCAGGCACCGGCTTCTGAGGGTGTTTTCAGGCCTACAGACTTGCATATTAAAACAACTCTACCTTCTATTCTAAGGCCTAAATCTCGATCTGTGTCTAAAAAAACAATGCCCAGGCCACATGTTCAGGCCCCTGTGCCTAAAAAACAAATGATCAAAATGGCTGAAGATCTTGTTACTCTAATCTTGGGTAATCAACCCCCCCCCCCTTCTAAGAGGCCTAGGACTGAGCTTGACTATGAATCTTCTGATCAGGACTATGTTTCTTCTAATTCTTCCAATGACCTGGATTTGTCCAGGCCTACTTATGAGGATTCTGATGCAGAGGATTCCATTCCTTCTGCCCCCCCCCCCCCCGAGGATTTTTCTTTTGACGAAACTTTACATACCTTAAGGGAGCATTTCTACTGGGAAATTCAGGAATTTTCTGAATCTAAAAAGAGGCTTAGAGATTTCCTTCTTCTACCTCAGCATAGGCCTTTGGCTATACCTCCTGTACTAGACATTGTTGATGATGTGTTTTCAGAATACAGTATGGCTCCTGATTCCCTGCCTCCAGCTCCTAGTAAACCTGACAGATACTACAGGGTTCCTGAGTCCCACAAGTTCCTTTTCAAAAATCCTGTTGCGGATCCAGAAACCATTTCTCAGGAGCCCAGGGGCATTAAGGCTTCTACTGCTAAAAATCCTACCCCTTCGGATAGAGACTCCAGGGCGCTGGATAGATGGGGAAAAAGGTTTATACTTCTGCAACCTTGGTAATCAGGGCTTTAAACTGACAATTTCGTATGATAAAATATCAACAACATATTATGGGACTGCTTAAACAGAAAATTATTTTGATTTCTGACTGTGTGGAAAATAAAGATTTACAGGATTTATTGCATTCTGCCGAACAAGTTGGAAAACATACTTTGCAATGTGGTTTTGATTCTTTAGAGGCCTCTTGCAGGGCTGCAGTTACTGGGTCTTGCTTAGAAGGCATGCTTGGCTTAAGGAGCAGTCTCTGCTTGATCATGTTAAAGCAAAATTGTTGTATGCTCCTTTAAATCAGGACCGCCTGTTTGGCAATAAAGCTGAAGAAGTTCTAAAAAAGATGGTAGATAAAGCTAAATCTATGCAAACTGTAAAATATTTCTTACAAGTGCAACCTCCAAGTAGGTACTAGCCTACTAAGAATTGGTCCTTTCCACCTCCTTCCAGACACACCAAAAGCACCAGGTTTCAGTCCCAAGGGACTCTCAGAACTAAGCAATGGAGGGCATCCACTTCCATATCTGGGAATAACAAGACACCCCCCCCCCCATGGTAAACAGTCTCAATAACTTTCCTTTAAAATTGCCCAGGACTTACCTTTCAGTCGCCCCTTTGGGGGGAAAGATTGCTCTTCATGCAAACAACTGGGAACTCATAACCCAGGTCAAATGGGTTTTAAATATAGTGTCCCAGGGATCCAGATTTCATTTCCACACGTTGCCAACACCAAACGGGTGGCCAGACCTGCCCCCAAATCAGTGGGCAGAGGCTCAGAAACAAGTACTTTCCCTCTTAAACATGGGGGCTATTCAGCCGGTACCAGAAGAGGAAAAGGACAAGGTTTCTATTCCAGGCTATTCCTGGTACCCAGAAAAGACAAATCTTGGCATCCAATTCTGGACCTTTCTACTCTAAACACCTTTCTGGATATTCTAAAATTCAAGATGCTGACTCTTTACCAGTTACTTCCTATGTTAGGCAAATATGCCTGGTTGGCAACTCTAGATTTAAAAGAAGCTTACCTGCATATCCCAATCAGGGAATCTTGCAGAAGATACCTACGCTTCATAGCAGGCTATTTGCATTATCGGTTCTCTGCACTGCCCTTTGGCTTGTCTACTGCGCCCAGGGTATTCACAAAGTGCCTGGCTTCAGTAATTGCATTTTGCATTCAAAGAAATATTCAAATATAACCATACCTGGATGATTGTCTAATTCAGGCAGAAAACCAGGCCATAAATCATCTGGCGTTTGTAAAAAGGGTTCTAACTTGTCTAGGGTACACCATAAATGAAAATAAATCACAACTGGTACCCTCTCAACAGATTACATTCCTGGGTGCAAGCTTGAATACAACTGCCCAGATGGCTTTCCTCATGCCAGAAAAGTAAATTCATTTGGTAACTTACTTCAAACAAGTGGCCACAAAAACCCTGCTTATCTGCAAGACAAATACTGCAAGCCTTGGGGTTCATGGCCTCCTGCATTCTTCTAATTCCATATGCAAGACTGCATATGAGGAAACTTCAGTGGTACTTAAAAAGTCTATGGAGTCAACATTGTCACAGCCTAGAAACAATGATTCCTGTTATACCTTGCCTACGCCTGGAGTTCCTATGGTGGGCAGAGGCCTGCCACCCAAATAAGGGACTGCCATTCACACTACCCACTGCTGCCCAAATCCTAACTACAGACTCATCAGAATTCAGGGCAAATGGAACCCAAATCAAATGCACCTACATATCAATCAAAAAGAAATGTTAGCTGTACAGAATGCTCTGACAGCCTTCAAGGACTATATTCATCCAGGACAACTAATGGCAAAAACGGACAGCACCACGTTTATGTGGTACCTAAACAAGCAGGGGGGTACACATTCCTACCCCCTCTGCAGACTAGCCATGGCATTGTGGAGCATGGCCTTGAGCTACCAAGTGCAACTACAAGCTCAATTCCTGCCAGGAAAACTGAATACACTGGCAGACGGACTAAGCAGAAATCTCATGGACCCACACGAGTGGAAACTGGAACCACGGATTTTCATCATGTTGACAAGCAAATGGGGGAGCCCGGACATATATCTATTTGTCTCCCCCCACAACTACCTGTTGGACAAATTTTGCACAAGGACTCCTCACAAAAAAGCCTGGAAAGTGGATGCTCTGTCATTCAGCTGGAAAAACCAATCAGTCTATGCCTTTCCCCCTCTGCCTCTGCTCTCCAAAGTACTGCTAAAAGTCAAACAGGACAAACCAAGAATGATTTTGATTGCTCCATACTGGCCACGCCAACAGTGGTACCCGCCCCCCCACAGGGGGCTCACCTGGCAGGGAAGTGCATTCAGGGCAAATGGAACCCAAATCAAATGCACCTACATATCAATCAAAAAGAAATGTTAGCTGTACAGAATGCTCTGACAGCCTTCAAGGACTATATTCATCCAGGACAACTAATGGTAAAAACGGACAGCACCACGTTTATGTGGTACCTAAACAAGCAGGGGGGTACACATTCCTACCCCCTCTGCAGACTAGCCATGGCATTGTGGAGCATGGCCTTGAGCTACCAAGTGCAACTACAAGCTCAATTCCTGCCAGGAAAACTGAATACATTGGCAGACGGACTAAGCAGAAATCTCATGGACCCACACGAGTGGAAACTGGAACCACGGATTTTCATCATGTTGACAAGCAAATGGGGGAGCCCGGACATATATCTATTTGTCTCCCCCCACAACTACCTGTTGACAAATTTTGCACAAGGACTCCTCACAAAAAAGCCTGGAAAGTGGATGCTCTGTCATTCAGCTGGAAAAACCAATCAGTCTATGCCTTTCCCCCTCTGCCTCTGCTCTCCAAAGTACTGCTAAAAGTCAAACAGGACAAACCAAGAATGATTTTGATTGCTCCATACTGGCCACGCCAACAGTGGTACCCACTCTTGCGCAGTGTGTCGCAAATGTCTCCATGGCACCTGCCTCAGACACCTTCCTTACTGTCTCAGCAGGAGGACCAAATTGTGCACCCTCAGCTCCCAACATTTAACCTTGCAGCTTGGCTAATCAGTTAAATTCACCCGTAGCATCCCTCAGCAAATCTGTGAGGGATGTCATCTTGGAGGCGAGAAGACCTAGTACTAGAAAATCTTATGCTGACAAATGGAAAAGATTCTGTGCTTGGAATCAATCTTAAGGGATGAGCACAGCAGCACCCAATTTATTGCAGATTTTACAATACTTAACTGAGATGCTTCACAAGGGCCTGTCTTTTTCCTCCATTAAAATCCACGCCTCCACCATTTCAGCTCATTATAACACAGAACCTCCCCTCTTCTCTCATCTTCTGCTCAAGCAGTGCCTCAGAGGTGTCAAAAACTTGAGACCACCCAGGAGAGCTCCAACCCCTGCCTGGGACCTTAACTTTGTATTGGAGAAATTCTCTCTACCTCCTTTCGAGCCAGCTGCTACTGCAGACTTAAAATTTCTTTCTTGGAAAACAGCCTTCCTTCTAGCAATCACTTCAGCTAGAAGGATATCCGAGTTACAGGCCCTTGTGGCAGTGGAGCCTTTCATCATATTTCATGCGGACAGGGTGTCACTTAGGACCAATCCATCCTTCATGCCCAAGGTGGTATCCACTGTGGCTCTTAATCCTTCCATTCATTTGCCAACTTTCTTTCCCAATCCACAGAACAAAGGGGGATGCATTCTGCATTCATTGGATGTGCACAGACAACTTAGATTCTACTTGGACAGGACTAAACCTCGAAGAAAATCTGAACAACTTCTGGTAGCATTTGTTGCAGGGGCAGAGGGAAAGGCTATTTCAAAACAAACCATTTCTAAATGGATAAGCCATTACATTCATTTCTGCTATAAGCACCATGGAAAACCTATCCCCCAGGGGATCAGCTCTCATTCCACCAGGGCTGCATCTACTTCTGCAGCCTTGCTCAGAGGTGTTCCTACCAGTGATATTCTAGAAGCTGCTACCTGGAGTTCAGTTCATACTTTCACCAAGCATTATCATTTACCAATTTTCTCTAAATCCAGAGCTGGCTTTGCCACTGCTGTCTTTCAGGGCCTTATAGCTGGTCCTAATGCTGTATAAATCCATCCTCCCAACCATAGCTTTGGGAATCTACCCAGATGTAATGACTGCAACAGTGAGACACGAAGAACATAGTACAGTTGTGTACACTTACTATAAATATAGATGTTCGAGTGTATTCACTATTGCAGTCCTCCCTCCAGCCCCCTGTTGTTCTCTTACTATACCTCTACTTTATTTTACTATGCTTAAAAGCCTTTTTGGTGTATTTGCTTTGGGTTGGAGGTATATTTTTGTTTTTTTTTAATTTTATTTTGCTCCCCATTAGGGGGCACCTGACATCTCGGGCAAGAAAAACTGATGTAATGGGGTCGGCTGCATGTTTTATACCCCTGATGACCTGACGTCATGGAAGAAGGGACAGCAACCGACACAGAACCCAAGACTTTGTTAATCAGGCCCACTGAGGGCAACCTGCCAGCAGATTACCCAAATGTAATGACTGCAACAGTGAATACACTCATCTACATTTATGGTAAATGTAAACAACTGTACTTTGTTAATATATAGAAGCTGCACCTAACTGCTACAAATGTGTTGATGTAAGCTGCCAAATGGATTGTTAGGTAGAAAAGAAATGTCAGGCAACATTAGTGATAGTAAGCCGCACTGTCAATATTAACATGAAATGTAGACCTCCTTACAGGGACAGGTAGAAGGTGAAGAGTACTCAGCTATATGAAGACATACAAGGTGCAAACAGCAATGCTGCAGGAGACCTACTTGGGCAAAAATAAACATGTGAACTTGATGCGGGAGGGGTTTCAGGGTGTATATGGAGTAGAATGTCTTGGCAGAAGAGGAGGGTAGTAATTATATTGGTAAGGAAAGGGCCTCCAAATGGGATAAAAGAAGAAAAATGGTAATGCTTATTTGCTTTAATGAGAGGGATGTTGGCAAAGAAGTTTTACTTTGGCATTTGTTTAAATTTCCCCTAAGGCAAAGATGTTGATGCTGAGAAGGATTTTGCATATCAAATCGCACACAGGTCACTCACTCATAGGACCTTAACCTGGTATGTGACATCAACAGAACTTGCTGGAAGGATAGATTTGCCTCCCAGAGGTTACCTAACCTTTGGAAAAAACTTCCAGTTCATGTTAAACAAAGACCCTCATTGACCCTATTTAAGTGTAATTTGACCTATTGGATGGGAAACCAGAAATTCACCCTCGGGGTTGCACCTGTGTCCATCTTGCACAGGGGCAATAGGTGTCGATTTTAGTGGCTGCTAGAAACAGACTCTGTAGGGAACTAAGTTTGAACTTGGCTAGGCTTGTAAGGGCCCTAGGGCCATTAGCCTAGTTACCGCCTATGATATTAAGTTTTTAACAATATATTGTAATTATTTCTGGTGACTGGAATTTGAATTGTAATAGAAAGGAAGTATTGCTGAGCTTTAGAGGAGGTTACAGCTAGAGAAGGTAGGTTTTTAAAGAAAGATATGAAAGCATTTGTATGGCAGATGTGGTTTCAGTAGTGGGAGCTCAAATATCAGTTGTATATTACTGCTTAAGATACAACAACTGGGCCAGGTTGGATTGAATATGTTTTTAGAGGAGGATATTCACTTGATTGAAGGTGTGTAGCCCCATGTAGTAACCATATCTGGCCAATCACCTGTAATGATTAGGATTTAAATGCAAGGTAATAAAATGAAACATGGGTACTTTTCATATATATCTATTGAAAAGAGAAGAATGTAAGGTCTGGGTAAAATTCAGTAGCAGCTAGGGCATATAGAAACTGTCCCTGAAGTAGTAGCTAGCGCTTGGGACAAGTTGAAAATGGATTTCAAAATATAGAAGAAATGAGATGGAAGGAATTATGAGAAGGGAAATAGGAAATATTCAGAAGGATTGCAGAAGTTAAAATAAGTGCAAAAGGATTGTAGAAGTTAAAATAAGTGCAAATGAAAAAAGAGAAATCTTTTAGAAGAGGAGGAGGAACAGCTGTAGAATGGGAAAAATAAGTGAGATTGTGAGATTTAGGTACGAGTTTAGAAAAATTGCCATTAAGCAGCTATTTTTAATAAAAATCCTAGATTACAGTAATTTTTAGTGCAATGATTAAGGCAAATAAATGAAAAAAAAACACTGAAAACCACAGCTAACATGTCCCTTTAATATGCAAGTCAAGCTTTCGCCAAGAGGCTTCTTCAGACAGTAGACAAAAACATGAGACATAAAACCATATTAAATAGTCACATAAACCACATGACAAGAAGTTAATTAACTAATTAAATCATTAAACTTACTCATGAAGGCACTTAAGTAAAGGTTTCAAAATAAAAGTACCATTTATTCCTGGTGGAAAATGTGCTCTACTCCAATATCCACCACATTTCCTCATTCTCTGTAAGCAACCTAATATCACCACCACGCAGTGGTGGATATATAACCTTTAAAATCACAAATCTAAAACTATATTTCACCTTTTTCAAATATGTGTTTTATGCATTTGTGTTTATTTTCCGTCTAATTTCTGAAAGGTGGCCACCTATACGTTCTTTCAATTTCCAGTTTGTCCAACAACGTACTGATCTGGCCAGACCTATCTTTTTTCCATCTTAGAAATCTAAATCTAAAATAATGACACATAAAAGAGAAGTAAGATGCATGTTAACTTATAATAATACTCATAATGTGCAAGATATAAGCAAGTATTGTTCTGTTTTAATGGACATACAAGTGTTGGATAAAATTTTACCATCACAGCCCCACTTTGGTTATAACCATAGCACTTCTTTTAAACAAGTACTTTGCTATAAAGAACAGGCTAAGAATTATTTTAGTTTTGTAAGTGTGAAAAAATGAACCTCTAGGTGCAATGATTGTGTCTGTTGTGACTATGTCTATTTTGAAAAGGTCTTTAAACATCCACTAGCTGATTGTAATTTTGTTTTAAAAGCTTATGGTAATTGTAATACATAAAACTTAGTATATATTGCGTTATGTGTATGTGAGAGTTATTATATAGGCATGACAAATTGGAAATTGAAAGAACGTATAGGTGACCACCTTTCAGAAATTAGATGAAAGATGAACACGAATGCATTATATAATCACATATTTGAAAAAGGTGAAACGGACAATGCCTGGACATTGGTTTCTCTCTCTCCCCAGGTCATTGGATCCAAGGGCTGCTGGGTCTGGTTGTCCGGCTTTTGTTTTGGCCTTTGACTTTGCAGAGAGATGCCTCTCCTGTTTGAAGATGGGATCCTCAGCAGCTGCTTTGGCTCTGTCTTTCCATCATCTTGCATCCTTTGCTATGCATCAGCTCACATCTTTAGGTCTCCCTGCCTTTTCCTCCAGGGAGGTCTGTAGGAGGTGTAAGTGTAAGAGGAAGCACTTGGACTCCCCTTAGAAGTCACTCACCAAAGATACCAACCTGTATAACAGGGAGAGCTTCCCCTTTGAGGATGACTTCTTTGTCAGTTTGCTTCAACTTTTAAAATAGGGTAGTGGGTGAACCACCAAAGCCTTTCCCCAAAGGAGTATTTTTTTCTTCAGGCTTTCAGCTTGGGCCCATCCACTTCGTGAATGATACCACCTCTAGATACCTTTGTGGAATTAGTATCTCCGAAGGAGTGGAGAGAACCCAATGTGGTGGTACCAATCCCCAGGAAACCCGACAAAGTTTTGCTTCCTCCCAAAGACAGACCTCATTGAAGCTAAGTGCGGTTGTGGATGTCATTTTAATTGCAGCTGCCACCAAGAAGGTAATCTCCAAACAGAGTAACTTGCTACATCCACCCAACAGGGAGTCTCAGGCTTTGAACTGTCTGGGAAATTACCCTTATACTTGAGCCACATTTGCCTTACATGCGCTGAATTCTTGCCCATTTAATGAGACTTCAAGAGATCTTTTTACTGTAGTGTCAAAGGTCGTGAAGGCTCAACAACCTCTGGACTCTCATGAGATCCTGGAGGTTCAGTTGTCTACAAGGCAGCCTTTTGATAATGCATCCATGAGGCTTTTATCCAGTGCTGCTGATGGACATCTGCACTGCATGTACTAGTATTGCTATGTACTGTCATGCATGGATGCACTTATGCAACTTAGCGGACTGCTTCATGGCATCCATTGTCAGTACTGTAGTTGATGGTTCTTCACTTTTTGGCCCAAAGGTCAAGGAAATGCTGTCTGGGAGTTAAAAGATAGAAAGATGCTGTTTGCCATTGAGGCTGACTTCTCTACCCCTCAAAAGAACCAGAAGAGAGGGAAGTGCCTGTTTTTTTCTAGAGTTGCAGCAACCTTTCCAGGATGCCCCTACTGATGGCTCCCCATATGGAGGAGGGGTAACTGCAATGGGCAACAGGAGACAGGAGCTTTCTGCAGAACCAGGACTTCCGTGGGGCATTATTTTGGGGGTGCTTCCAGTGACCCTGAAACAGTGCCTGACGGCCACATGCTAGAAGCAGTTGGAAAACATCTCTCTCTCCTCCCAAAAGCTTGGACGGCCATCACGTCAGATGCATGGGTATTGAGAGTCATATGCAGAGGTTGCACAATCCTCTTTTTATATACCCCATAGCACTCCCAAAAATGTCTTCCTGGTGTGCCACCCTGTCAGTGAAGGGAAACATCAGTGGAAGTCTGTCAAGTGCTTCTCAACTGAGTCATCCAAAAAGTCCTATCAGACCAATGAGGATATGGGGTCCGTTTGAGATTTTTTTACTACCACACAAAAACAAGGATCTCTGATCTATTTTGAATCTCAGCAAGCTGAACCAATTTGTTAAGCAGACCAAGTTCCAGATGGTTATGGTACAGTCCATTCTACCTGTCCTGAGGAAGGATGACTGTATGTGCTTGGTAGATCTCTAGCATGCCTTCCATCAATTAAAGATAGCAAGGCATTCCAGGATATTCATGTGCTTTTGTCTGGGCACCAGCTTTTATCAGTTTTGCGCATTGTCTGTTGGTCTTACCACAGCTGTCCATAAGCCAGGCTCAGGCTACAGGGGTTCTGGGTCTTCTACCTAGATGATGGTCTGTTGATGGCTTCCATGAGAACAACCTGATTGAAGACCAAGATTTCTTCCTGCTGTGCCTGTCTTTGGGCATAACAGTGAATTATGAAAAGTCCAACCTGGAACTGGTTCATGTCCTGGAATTTATCAGTTGACATTAGGATATGGTCAATCAGACAGCCAAATACAACCTTCAAGACTAAATCTCTTTGTATGCTTCTCATATTCTTCAGGCTCACAAATCCCTGTGTCCTCCATTTTACATTTCCTTGGACGTGTCCACTTCTGTTTGTCTAGTTTCTTTGGAAAGATTCTTCATGTGGGTTCTCCATTGGATTCTGGCAATTTAGTGGCCCTGCCTGACTCATCCAGTGAATTTTTAAGTTTCTGTAACAAACATCTGTCATCACCACTTTCGATGATGGCTGGAATCTCCTCTGCGTGCAGCAGGCTGGTCTTTTGTTCTTCCCCATCCTCAGGCCATGGTGACCACTGATGCTTCCCTTCTGGGGGGGTTGCATTTCAAGGGGAAGACTGTCCAGGGCACCTGATTTCAGACCGAGGACAGTCTTCACAACAACATATTTTTGTTGAGGGCCATTCTCCTAGTGTCGCAGGACGTTTGGGTCTTTCTCCCCAAGAGTGTGATTGCCATTCAAAATGACAGTATGTCAGAAGTTATGGTATTTGAGCAAGCAAGGAAGAGCTCGATCCAATCCTCTGTGTCTAGAGGCCACAGGAGTTGAGCAAATGGTGGTATCCTCTCAATGGTTTATGATCACAGTGCACATTATTGGGAAAGTTAATATCCTGGTAGACAGTCTGAGCAGACACATTCTTCTGCCTCATGAGTAGTCCCTGAATCTGGAATTAATGGTGCGGAATTTCAGACGCTGGGGAAACCCCTCTGCTATGAACTTTTTGCTTCCTCATCCGGTACAAAATGCAGCAGTTTCTATCCATGAGTTATGGAGCCTCTTCTATGTTTGATTTGTCGTCTCTCTGGTCTGCCTCACCCAAACCTTCACTCCCTCAAACTAACCACATTTTTCCTCCAATTCAAATGATGGCTGGAGAGCCCAAGCACTCTGAGAGTTATTTATATCATTTCATCTTCCCAGAAGCCTTCTGCTTGAAACGCTTACACCATAAGTGGAAGATGCTCTCCAGTTTGTCCTCTTCCAAGGATTTGGATCCCTTTTCTGCACCCTTGGATGCTATACTGGATTTCTGGCTGTTTTTTGTCACTCTGATCTCACTTACATTGCCACTAAGGTTCAGTTAGCCACCATTTCTAACTTTCACATTGGCATGGATAATTTGCCTGAGACTGCCCTTAAACTTTCCAAGGTTTTTCTCAGAGGCACTTTTTTATTATATCCGCCTGTTCATGATCCATTACCTCCTTGGGATTCTAGTCTGCTACTGCATGTTCTCACAGACCTCCTTTTGAACTGGCAGTCAGTTTGTTTAAAACTCCTGTCTTGGAAGATTCTTTCTGGTAGCTGTTACGTCTGCAGAAGGGTGTCTAAGTATCAGCACTATCCTATATTCCCTGTATCTTCTTTTCCACAAAGATGGAGTCACATTAAGCAGCAACCCTTCCTTTCTGCCTAAGGTAGCCTCAAGTGTAGTTTGAGTCAGCCCATTCATTTACCTGTTTTCTCTTCAAATTTCAGCAGTAAGGGAGAATATTTGCTCCATTGTTTGGATGTTCATCAGCAGTCGAGATTCTGTTTGAAAAGAACCAAAAATTTCAGAAAAGCTAACCAGCTTTTTGTTTCCTTTTCCAAAAAACTGGATGCCTTAAGCCTGTTTCCAGAGCAACCCTATCCATATGGCTTTCTGATGGTATCTCCTTTGTTTACTCTTTGAAAGGAATTTCTTTGCCTGTTAAGCCTAGGGATCATTCCACCACAGTGTTTGCTACTTTAGCTGCATTTTTTGCACAGGCTTCTATTGATGACATTTGTGTGGCAGCTACTTGGTCTAGCACTCCAACGTTTGTGGCCCATTACAAATTGGACATCTAAAACACTGCTGTCGCTCGTCCGGTCAGGATAAAACAGACTAACATTTGTGGGATCGATTCAAGCAGCTTTATTGCATACAAACACATCAAGGTTGAGGCGTACTAACTTAAACTTATAAACAGACTTGACTACTGCACTCATACATGTTAACACTCTGGCTGTTCACTCAAAATGGCTCTGCTGCCTGCACATGCTCTCTATTTATACACACGTGCCCTCACTTTGAAATGCTTCTTAAAGTCACAACACATACACTGTTCTACAACTCCTGCATTTGTGTTCCATTATAAATTGGACATTTAACCTAGGTTTAAAACTTCCTTTAGTTCCATCACGGGACCATCCTGGGGTTGTTACCGGCTTCCACTTTGACTTGTCTGCTGCACCCAGAGTTTTCACCAAGTGCAGTACTAGCTTCCTGCAGGGCAAATACCACTCACATTTACCATTGGCTGGATGTTTACTTCAAGCAGATTCATTAAAGGGGGTAACCAAAGTGTTGGATTTTACTCTGAAATGTTGAAGGGCTCCAGATCTCTCATTCAACCTTAAAGAAGTCCAACTTTCTTCTCAAACAGAGCCTTGTCTTCTTGGGGACGCAACTGACATGTACGTCTTAGCAATTAACAAAAGACAAGGAAAACCCAACAGGGTACTTATCTGTAGCGGTTGATTGTAGTGGTCATCTGAGAACTAGCAATGTGCTTCCCAGACTGGCAAACTGGAGTCTGACGTTCACTGCGGCAGAAGAATTCTGAAGAGGGTAAGTGCAGATGTCACTTTTATATCCTTCGTCGGTTTATGGCTCTGACAGAGGATGTCACACTTACCCTCTTGCACCAAAGACTTTGGTACATTGGCCGGCAGCAACTTCCCTACTGTAGTGAATACTGCAACATGGAAGAGAAGGACATCTAAGGTTATGATAAGTTCTTACACAGCTATTCTTTATTTGTGTAAGCCAGCTTCATGAAGCTTAGTGCTGGTTGGACGGCCACATTTGTGAAGGTAATTCACTATGTAGGTGAAGATTGCTTCAGAAATTCTACAGAACTTTCTTGCCACTTCAAGGAAAAACAGCTGAGAAGCTTCACAAGGAAGAGCAACTGGCTTCGGGCTTCATTTGTGGCAGATAAGTCTCCATAGGAGAACCCTTCCGCACAGTTGTCTTTGTAAATATTTTTGATGTATTTTTTATTTTCTGAAGAATGTTGGAAATTTTATTAATTTTAATATAGAACAGGACTTATTGTATACTGTGGCTGGTTTTGTGAGAAAAGTGTACTGCTTTTGTGACATTTCAACTGAAGTGTAAGAATTTAAAGCATGGGATTTTTTTTAAACACCGAGTGACTTGGTGCTTATGTACACTTTATAACTACTTGTTGTCATTATTTTACTGCTCAGGACATTTTGCTTGAGGTTGCTAATATTCCAAACAGTGTGAAGTGTATTTCAGGGCTAGAAATGTATTTTATGTTTGGTACTTGAGTAAACTTCATGACATCTTTTCTTCATTTCTTCATTTCTTTTTTCCTTCCGTCCATTTTCTGTGAAAGGGACTTAGACTTCTAACAGTATTTGTGTGTACTGCTTGTGCTTTTAGTTTTGAATTTGGAAGGACTGTGTAGAGAAGTGTGTGTGTTGCTGCTTATGAACACTTATTTGACTGCTTACATTCAAACAGATTTTTTGCAGCAGTTCCTAATGGCAATCAGGCTTCTTCCTCGCATACAGCATTGATGCTTACAATAGTCCTGTTGTTCCTTCTTCCACTGTACCTAAAGAGAAGAAACAGTTGGAGCACAAGCTGTTGACTTAATCGCAGGCTCAGTTAATGTCTCAGCTGATGGTAGGTGACTCTGCAGTGATCATTGCTGGTTTCTCAGCCACTTACTGGTTTCCTCGAAACCCTCTGGTGCAGCCTTGCCAGCCACTGTTGGACAAATGGTCAGATACATCATCTTCAGCTGTTCCAGTGTCCAATGTCCACAGGAGAAAACTAGGTGTGGGAGACATCCTGGGGAGGTCATATTGGGGTGACTGGGAAAAGAGAACTCTTGCTTGGATGAGTCTTCCTACAAGGATGACTCTAGAAAAAGAAAGTAAAGGTTTGACATTGATCATGCAAAGATGTTTTTCTATTCATAACAATGGATGTTAAGTTGTCCATTTTCTATTCATAACAATGGATGTTAAGTTGTCTATCTCACCTTCGTTCTTGCTGGTTGGGATCGCAGCCGATCCTCGGCTCTGACTCGGCCATCTTCTATAGCTCAAGAGCTGTTGACTGGCTCGAGGCTACCCCTTATGCCATGATGCCTAGCGCTAGCTACCCAGATCTCGTTTGCCGCTTCAGCTGCGAGATGTCATTTTTCTGGCTCAGGCTTGTATTCACTTTATTATAGAACTTTTTTCTGTGAAATAGTCTTTTTTCTTGGTAGGGTATTCTAATTGTTAGTTTTATACTTGTTGTGGCAGTTGAGTGTACTTTTTGTAGTCCTCCCTCCCCTCTTAGAACTCGTTTTAATTAGAGAGTTCTAGCCCTCCCCCTCCTTATCCTTTCCTGTCAGATTAGCTGGGTAGCCTTTTGAGTTAGAGGCTTCCTAAACCCAAAAAAAAAAAAAAAAAACTTTAGTCTGTATATATTGTACTGTCTGTGTTTTTTTCTTATACTGTATATTGCTTATTAGCCAGTGTTGTCTTTTTGGTTACAGGATGTCTGGGTTCAAGAAGTGTGACTCATGCTGTCAGAAAATATCTCTGACAGATGGGCACACTTCTTGCGTCTATTGCTTAGGTGCTGTGCACCTGCAGGACTCTTGTTCTATCTGCCATGCATTTAGTCCAAGAGTTCTGCAGGAGCATAAGAATAAGCTTATTCTTAGGGGCCTTTTAAAGCCCCATGATTCACCGGCCAAGACTCAGCCTGTGAAATCCCCAAAAATCATCTAAATCGTTGGCTCCAAGTGTGGAGCCGTCTTTGGTTCAGACTATACCTGTTACTTCGGTTCCGGCTGGAACCGATAAGACTGTCTCCCCGTCGGCTCCATCAGGAACTTCAGAGCCATCGCGGAGCCACAAGAGGCTGAGTTCACCCTCTCTAAAATAGATTAATTCGGCTCCTCGGTCTCCCCTGCTTCAGAGCGAGCGCAGTCACAGGTCATCTCGCTCCTTTCGATCCTCTAGGCTCTCGGATCACGATGTGGAGAGAGTGGTCAGTAGGTTGCTTAAGTTGCAGGCACTTGCCAAGATGTTGTCCAGCCCCCTTCAACAGGTGTCGGCTCCGTCCACTTCTATCGATGTTCCTCCTCCAACTCCATTGAGCTCGGAGCCGGAGTTTGTTCGGGTCCATATAGTGGAACCGTCGGCTCCAATAACTCTTTCTCCTTTGGTTCTGTTGTCAGCTCCGATTCCCTCGGTGGTACCGTTCGTCGAGGGATCTAGGCGCCGGGGCTCCCTCGTCGTCTCCGAGGGGGTGAGTGGCATCGGACCCTTGTCTGACCCTGTTCTCCCTTTCGGTGCTTCGGCGCAGGTGAGCTCGGCTCCTACATCGGCCTCGGAGCTGTCTCCCTCCGTGCGGAGAAGGATTCCAATTTCCTCAGAATCGGAGCCTTCTCTGCATCGTGGCAGGGAAGCCTTCGATGTCATGAGGAGTGTGCTGGCCACTGAGTCAGCTCCACTATCGGCCCCATCAGCTCCATCCCCTGTAGTGCCTGTGCCAACCTCTGCTCCTCCTCCAGACCCCAAGTGTGGGGAACCGGCGCTCCAGAGCACCCCATTGCATGTTTCCTCTTCTTCCGAGGCCTCCCCTGACCATTCAAAGGAGCCCCCTCATAAGAAGAAGTGCAAGAGGAAGCACATTGACTCCCCTGAGTCTGTCACTTCTGATACAGACTTAGATGACTCGGAAGGGTCCCCGTGATCCCCCTCTGATGATGTTTCCTTTTTGGACATCCTCGAAATGCTTAAGCAGAGGGGGAACTGGAATGCCCTAGCCCCTACCGAGGATGAGTCTGTATTCCTGGATGCGTTTGATTCCCGACCTTCCACCTACTGGATTTCTCCGCCTTTCGATCCACTTATGTCAGTGGTGGCTCGAAAGGCTTGGTCAGCTCCGGATACAGTGGAACCAACTCCGAGGAGACCTGGAAAATTCATTACAACACCTCAGGATAAGCAGTTCCTTTCGAAAGGTGTTCCTTTTGATGCCATGGTGGTAGCAGCAGCCACGGAAAAGGAGTTAGTGGAAACTTCTTCGTCTGTCCATCCTCCTAGCAAGGAGTCTAGGACCATGGAGAGATATGGGAAGCGAATGTTTGCTTCAGCGACCTTTTTATGAGGTCACTGAACTACTTATGCCATTTTACCCGGCTTCAGAGGGATCTCCTTAAAGAGCTCGGAGATACCCTTCAAGATCCATCAGCTGAGGGGGCTGAAGCTAAAGTGGCTTCCCAGCTGGCGACCCTTAACTATGTAGTCAACTCCTCCATGAGGCTCATCTCTTACGCAGCCTATGGTGCGAGTAGAGCCGCAGGCACGGGCATGGCCCTTAGGAGACATGCATAGATGCGGCTGTGTAACTTTGCGGAACCTTTTAGAGCGTCATTCACCAACACCCCCTTTGATGGTTCCTTTCTTTTTGGACCACAGGTGAAAGACGCTTTGACTAGGTGTGAGCAAGAAGGCAAGACGCTCTCTGCCGTGGGAGTCCGTTTTTCCACTCCTTCCAGACCATACCCCAAGGGTCAGAAGAGTGATAAAATGTGGTTCCGAAAATCCCAGGGAGCCTTGTCTGACACATGTAGTGATTTTTCCTCCAGGGGCAGAGGAGGAAATAACAATAGATGCCGCTATTGTGGCAGAGGGGGTCCGAAGAACCAGGGCAACAGAGAATCCTTCTCTGAGAAGCCCTTTCAGCATCCCTGAAGGGTTGCCCGGCTGCCCGCCTCTGGAGGCAGTCGGGGGAAGACTTTCACTGTACCCAAAAGCCTGGCTAAAATTAACACGACAGATGGGTACGGTCAATTATATACGGAGGTTACAAAATTCCCTTCTCTCAACCCGCCTTACCTTCGAGCAAATCCCTTCCAGATGTTCCACCCAATCTGAGGGGCCAAGCAGTCATAGAAGTTTCAAGACTGCTAGAGAAAAGAGTCATCCAGGAAGTCCCAGCAGACCAACACGGATCCGGAACTTACTCAAGGTTCTTTTTGGTACCAAAAAAGACAGGGGACTGGAGACCGATTCTGGATCTCAGCAGACTAAACAAGTCTGTTCAAAGAACAAAGTTTCAGATTCACGCTACAGTCCATTCTACCCTTTCTGGGTCAGGACAATTGGATGTGTTCCATAGATGTTCAGGATGCGTACTATCACATCAAAATGGACAGGTGTTCCAGGAGATTCCTTCACTTCCGGCTGGGAGCCAGTCATTACCAGTTCAGAGCTCTGCCCTTTGATCTCACCACAGCCCCCAGGGTGTTCACCAAATGTATGGCAGTGGTCACGGCTCACCTGAGACGTAGAGGATTCCAGGTGTTTCCATATCTAGACGATTGGCTCCTCACTGCTACTACCAGGCATCAACTTCTCCAAGCCAGGGACTACACAATCGCAATCTGCTCCCAGCTAGGCAACACAATAAACTTTGAAAAATCTGCCTTGTTTCCCTGTCAATCTATTACCTATATAGGTGCAGACTTAGACACAAGGAACATGTCCGCAAGGCTGCCGCCAAACAGGGTGTCTACAATTCTCCAGCAAGTTCAAATTCTAATGCAGAGCAAAAGGATCCAAGTCAGGTTCGTCCTTCAAACTCTGGGTTCCATGGCAGCGGCAATTCTTTTAATCCCTCTGGCCCGCTTTCACATGAGAATCCTTCAGTGGCTTCTGTTCACACAATGGTCTTTCCAGCAGCTGCCCATGTCTCACATGATCATGATTACAGAAGCATGCAAAAGGCACCTTTCCTGCTGGATGGTCTCCCCACTGGTGTCTCAGGGCAGATCCTTCATTCAGCCCCATCCAGTGGCCACAGTGACCACAGACGCCTCCCTGATAGGGGGGGGGCATTATCGGGGCAGGACAGTCCAAGGCACTTGGCAACCTCACGAGTACCATCTGCATATAAACATCCTAGAAATGAGAGCCGTGCTTCTAGTGTTGCAAGCTCTTCAGGACTCTCTCCCTTCTGGGACCATTGCAATTCAAACGGACAACATGTCAGTGGTGTGGTACATCAACAAGCAGGGCGAAACCAGGTCCTATCCCCTATGTCGAGAAGCACTCAGACTCTGGCAGTGGGTGATTTCCTCCCAATGATTTCTGATTGCAACACACATCCCTGGGAGGTCCAACGTCATAGCAGACAGGCTCCGCAGAGCTATTCTCTTGCCTCATGAGTGGTCTCTGAATCAGGTAGTTGTGGATCTGATCTTCCGCAAATAGGGACAGCCTTGCTGCAATCTTTTTTCCACCCCCTTCAACAGCAAGTGCAGCAACTACTTATCCATTCTTCCACTTCCAGGTCACTCTCCCATAGACACTCTAGTCCACGATTAGCCTCAGGGACTCCTTTATGCCTTCCCTCCGTTTCCCCTGATACCGAAACTCATACAGAAAGCTATCTCGTTGGGTTGCAAAATGATCCTCATTTCCCCCTACTGGCCACGACAGATATGGTTTCCATTCCTGCATCATTACCTTCTCGAGCAGCCCTGGACTCTGGATCCCATTCCAGACATGCTGATTCATCAATCAGGCGGGTTGTATCAGTCCCTTCAAACACTCCAGCTCACAGCTTGGTTGCTCCAATTCCAACCCTAGCCAGGCTTCCCAGCATTTCCCCGGCCGTGCGCGAGATTATTGTGTCCTCTCACAAGTCCACGACTAGAAAAACTTATGCTAGTAAATGGAAACATTTTTCTTGTTGGGCAGAGGCTAGGAACAGGCTGGCCCTTTTCAGCCCCAGTCCACGAAATTTTGGATTTCCTAGCACAACTCTTTCATTCTGGGTTCACTTCTGCTACAATCAGGGTTCAATTGGTGGCCATTTCTAACTTTCATGTTGGGTTGTCTAATTCAAACATTATGTCTCATAAGCTCTGTAAAGCCTTTCTAAGAGGGACTTCTCTCCTTAGACCTCCAGTGAGAGATCCCCCTCCTCCTTGGGACCTTAATTTGGTACTAACCTCTTTAATTATGCCCCCCTTTGAACCTGCAGCATCCTGGTCAATTAAATTCCTATCTTGGAAAACACTCTTTATGGTAGCTATTACATCAGCCAGACGCGTCTCGGAACTTCAGGCACTATGTGTTCGTCCTCCATACTTGGTTTTTCATAAGGATAGGGTTGCTCTGAGGACTAATCCATCTTTCCTTCCGAATGTCTGCTCAGAAAATAATTTGAACCAATCTATAGACCTTCCTGTGTTTTTCCGTAACCACACCAACAAGGCAGAGTACAAATTACACCAATTGGATGTTCATAGACAATTGCATTTTTACTTGCATAGGACCAAGGATACAAGGAAGTCGGACCAGCTTTTCCTTTCCTATGCTCTAGGTAAACAAGGTCTCCCAGTTTACAAAGTGACCTTATGCAGATGGTTGTCTCACATTATTACCTTCATTTATCAATTGAGAAACAAAGACTTGCCTATCAAACCGAAAGGTCATTTTACTAGGGCTTTGGCCACCTCTGTAGCCTTCCAATCTAAATTGCCCATGGATTCTATTTGTGCAGCTGCCAAGTGGGCAAATCCTCATACTTTTATTTCTCATTACAAACTGGATATCGCCTCCAGGAGCAGAGCCGACTTTGGTTCCACTGTTCTGAAGAGTCTGTTCCAATGAGCCGCCCAGGATTATAGGTGGTAGGGACGCTGTCCCAACCAGCAAGAACGAAGGCGAGATAGACAACTTAACATAAAGAAGTTATGTACCTACCATAATGTTCCATGTTAGTTGTCTTCATCTCACCTTCTTCTTGCGTCCCACCCTCCGTCCCCCTGTCCTATTAGATCGAGAGGAGTTTTGGTTTCATTGGCTGAGTATTCTCTGGTTGTTTCCTCTACTGACTTAGAGAGTATGATAGGCATGCTCAACCTGTTCTTGGGCAGGTTGTTTCTCTGGTTGACTCTGGGGTTAGCAATTACAAACGAGATCTGGGTAGGTAGAGCTAGGCATCATGGGATAAGGGTAGCCTTGAGCCAGTAAACGGCTCTCGAGCTATAGAAGATGGCCGAGTCGGAGCCGAGGATCGGCTCCGATCCCAACCAGCAAGAAGAAGGCGAGATGACGACATCTAACATGGAATGTTATGGTAGGTACATAACTTCTTTTTTTCTTAAATTAATCAGGGGTATATTCCAGGCATTTTGTCCTGCAAGGCAGAAATAATTCTTCAGGAAAATATGTTAGGGGATTCTGGAAAAAAACGGATCTTTTATTTGTCTGACTGTCAAGCCCAAGACTCTGACACTCTCTCTGAGAAAAGTCTGTCTTTTCCATCTCCATTAGGGGAATTTCCCTTTTCTGAGGCTAGTTCCAGGATAAAATTATGTATTTTTGTGGGAACAAGTGGATATTTCCTCTAAATTTAGGGGATTTTATGGTATGCTGCAATTAGATTTATCTCATGGTCTGCCATTTCATCCTATTATGCATATCTTGGAGGATCTGTTGAGAGCTGCCTGCAGTAACCCTGACACTCTGCCTTTAATGCCCCCCTCACAAAAAAAGTTAGAACACTTATTAATATCAAATCCTCTCCTGAGGATAAGTAGGTAAGGTATTATACAGATTCCATAAGAATATTTCCTTCTGCCAGTCTGTTCTGTCAGGTGTTGACAGCTTGTCTGATTGTTCTACCATATCTCCTTCAAAAGATAGGTTTTGTGTGAACCCTAGAAATCTGAGGTTGTCAATCTTCACATAATCCTTGACTGTCGGCTCGGTTCTGAGCCTCGGAATAGAGTCTGCCATTTATTTCATCTTGCGCCTTCCAAAACTCTCAAGCTAGGCACTACCCATGATGCTCTTCTGAAATTACCTTAGATCTCGTTTGCCACTTTGTAGTGTCCGACATGTCCGATCCTTCCTCTCGAGCTTGGTTTATATTATTATATTAGTTTTTTCTCTCTTTATTAATCTCCTTTCTTAGATAGAGTCTGTTTTTCTATCTCTACATCTATTTATTACCTGCTCCTCTATCTAGCGTTTAGTGTGCATGCAAGTTTTCTTTCCCTTTTCTTTCTACCATTTGGTAGTCCTGTTAAGTATTATTGTTGGTACTTTTCTTTCCCTTTGTAGTTACTGTTCATCTGTATTTTCTTAATTATCATAGTTGGTAATTTTTCAGTTCTGTCCCTTCTTCCAAAAAAAAAAAAAAAAAAAAAAAACGGAGACTTCCTTACTTTTCTTTGTGTGTGTGTGTGTCGCTTCAGTGCTAGGCCCCTTATTTACCTAACATGGCTGATAAAGCTTCGAAGGGCACCTCAGGTTTTAGAGGTGCCAAAAATGTGATCGAAAAATGCCCAGTTCAGATGGGCATGTTTTTTGCATGTACTGTCTTGGTGTAGTCCACCTCCAGGAGGATTGCACAATTTGCCATGGATTCTCCACCGGGACTTTAACTGAGCGGAAAAATAAGTTAATATTGAAAGTTCTTCTGAAAGGGGATTTTGAGAGAGCCATTTCTGCTTTCAGAACTGAACCCAGTTCGTCCTAATCATCCTCCTCCTCTTCCAAATCAAAAAAGAGACAACAGTCTGCTCCGAGCAGCTCCTCGGGACTGCCAACAATTTAACAAAACAGCCTTTGGTACCAACAGGCACATATGATTTGATTACATCTAAAACCTCAGTACAGAAATCTGAAATGGTATTGGTACCAAAGCAATCCTAATTTCAAATCTTAACCAAGAACCTCTTATTCAGCCTCTGTGGATCCTTTTGTTGAGAGGCCACCAAGTCCATTCTTGGAACCGAGGTCTCCCAGATTCACCATCTGATTCATCTGTTTGATCCACTAAGAGTCTTTTGGAATTGGACATTATGAGACTGGTTGATCAGCTCCTGATGGCAAGGGAATTGCATCCTCCAGTTCCAAGTCAACTTGGCACCAGAACCGTTCCTTCATTGGCATTGACGCAATTTCCTCCTCCAACTCCTATTGAGCCTTTGGAGCACCTGGCACCGACCCTCCTGGCTCCGACTGTTTTGGCACTGGCTAGAACTTCTCCAGAACCAAGGATCTTCTTGAGTTCTTCCAGTTTATCAGAACCAGAGACCTCCTGGGACCAAGGCTTCGTTGCTAGTTCCTAGGGGCAGGGCTCAGTGTCGATTTTTTTGGAGCGGTCCATGCCTCTCAGTGCCTCGGCATTCATAAGCTGGACCCAGGCTTCTGGTTCGGAGGTGGCTTCCTCGGTGTGGGGGGTGGGTCATGGTTTCGAAAGTGTCTTTTTCAGTTCTGGGCTCCCATCCCTCTATGGGGGGGGGGGGCAGCCTTCCGGATTTTGGGGAAGGCCTTGTTCATTGTAGAGACACAATCCTTGCCACCCCTGTTGTGCCAAGCATCATCCCTAGCCCCTCGACCAGAGTTCCCTCCAAATCTCATCCCTAGGACAGGGGGCACTAAAGCCTCAGGAATGACCCACTTTGGTGTTTTCTTCTTCGGATACTTCCCCGGACCATCCCACGAGGAAGTACCTGCGAAGAAAAAATGCAAGAGGAAACACTTAGACTCCCTTGAAGAGTCTTTAATGGAGGACACCGATTTCTATGAAGGGGAAGTTTCCCCTAAGTCACCCCCAGATGTTTCCTTCAAGGGACATCCTTGAAATCATAAAACAGTGTGTGGCTGGACCTCCATTCAGCCTTCTTTGGAAAAATCTGGTTACTTGGAGGCTTTTCATGCCCAGCCCTCTACTTCGTGGATCTCTCCACCCACTGATGACCTTATCAAACTTATTGCTTAGCGGGCTTGGACGATTCCGTATTCCATTGAACCGATTCCCAAGAGACCTGACAGAATTCTATCTGCTCCTGAGGATGAACAGCATTGGGCCAAGAGTATCCCAGTTGATGTCATGGTGCCAGCGGCAGGCAGAAGGAAAGACCTTGTGGAAGAGAGTCCTACTATCCATCCTCCTAACAAGGAGTCTAGGACAATGGATAGATTTGGGAAGTGCGTTTACGCTTCGACATTCGCTCTTGGGTCTTTAAATTATATGGCACACTTCACTAGACTACAGAGAGATCTAATCAAAGAGCTTTCAGATACTCTTTCAGGAGCAGTAGCCGAAGGGGTTTGAGATAAAGATGCCTCTCAGCTCATCACCCTTGAATCAATAGCCAGCTTGTCCATGAGGCTTATTGCTCACACAGCTGAAGGGATGACAAGAGCAGTGTTTTTAGGCATAGCCATCAGGAGACGCGCTTGGATGCGCTTGTGTGACTTTGTGGAGCCATTTAAATCTTTCAAAAAAGTGATAAGGTTGGCAGATATAAAAGTCCGTGGTTTAAAACAATGTAAGAATAAAGAAGATAAATCCACAGACCACAAGGCTGAAATTGAAGTTCTTTTACTAAAACAAAAGTGAAGTTAGCAATTTCTGGTAAAAACCCTTCCTCAGACATAAAACAACATTTTAAATATTGTGATTTGTTTGATGTTTTTATGTCTGAGGAAGGGTTTTTGCCCGAAAGCGCTAACTTCACATTTGTTTTAATAAAAGAACTTCTATTTCAGCCTGGTGGTCTGTGGATTTATCATCATTATTATTATTCCATTTAAATCTTTGTCCATCAATCCTTCATTTGACGGATCATCCCCATTTGGACATAAAAAGTGAAGTACACACTAGCCCAGATGCAAGAAAGATGGGAAGACTCCTCCTTCTTTGGGCGTATGGTTCTCCACTCCTCAACGGTCTTATTCTAGAACCAGAGAAGTGGGAGATTATGGTTCAAAAAGTCCCAAGAGCTTTTCCAGGACTCATATGGCAAAGACTTCTCCCAGGCAGAGGGGGAGGTTCCAGAGGCAGAAGTGGCCCACAGAACCAGGGGTGCAGGGATTCCTTCTCTGGTAACTCCTAGCAGCGTTCCTGAATGGAGGCTCGATTGCCTTCCTCTGGAGGCATTTGGGGGACATTTATCTCTGCACCAATCCACCTGGCTACAAGTGACTTCAGACAAATTGGTGCAGAGGATCATTTCCAGATGTTGGCATTCCCCTTATAACCAATACAAAAATACAAAAAAGACCCCCAGATGTTCCACCCAGTCACAGAGAGACAGCAATTTCGGAAATCCAAAAACTACTCGACAAGAGAGTCATGCAAGTAGTCCCTCCAGACCAGAAATTATCTGGATTTTACTCAAGATTCTTTTTAGTGCCCAAATGACAGGGGACTGGAAACCCATCTTGGATCTCAGCCACTTCAACAAGCTGGTTCAAAAAACCAAGTTCCAGATTTCTCGGTTCAGTCACTACTTCCCTTCTTGGAAAAAGCTGATTGGATGTGCTCAGTAGACCTTCAGGATGCGTATTGCCACATAAAAATGGACAAACACTCCAGAAGATTCCTGTGCTTCCGGATGAGAGCCAGTCATTATCAGTTCGGAGCACTGCCCTTTGGTCTCACCACAGCCCCCAGAGTGTTTACTAAATGCGTGGCAGTGGTAGCAGCTCATCTCAGACTGCTAGGGTATTGAGTGTTTCCTCATCATGATGACTGGCTCCTCACTGCTACCACCAGGCATCAACTCCTAAGGGCAAGAGATTACACCCTCCATCTTTGTACTACCTTAGGCATCACAGTTAAATTATGAAAAGTCACATCTAGAATCCACTCAACAGTTGGAATTTATTGGAGCCCGACTGAACACCATGACTGGAATAGCTTCACTCCCATTAGGAAGACTCTAGAAAATCAGAACACAAGTAAACCATGACGGGAATAGCTTCACTCCCATTAGGAAGACTCTAGAAAATCAGAACACAAGTAAATCACATTGTCCAGAACAGAAGTGTTTCAAAGAAGCTCATTCTGCAAGCTCTAGGGTCCATGGCAGCTTCTATTACCTTAGTTCCCTTATCCAGGTATCACATGCGAATTCTTCATTGCTTTCTAGCCTCTCAATGGTCATTAGCAAATCAACATGTGTCCCATCACATCTGGATCACCAGTCATTGCAAACAAGACCTGTTATGGTGGATACAGTCCAGTGAGATCCTTTCAGGCCGTCCATTTCTCCTTCCACAGCCCCAAGCTGTAGTGACCACAGACGCTTCTCAGATAGGGTGGGCGGGGCATTATCTGGGAAGGACAGTCCAAGGTACTTGGTCCCAGACAGAGATCAATTTGCACATCAGTGTTCTAGAGATGAGGGCAGTGCTCTTAGCATAGCAAGTATTTCAGCATGCCTTCCCCTTGGGAACAGTGGCAGTTCAGACAGACAACATGTTGGTAGTCTGATATATCAACAAACAAGGGGGAACCAAATTTTATCCACTTTTTCGAGAAGCCCTCAGAGTTTTGCAATGGGTGATTTCTTTCAACCACGTTATAACAGCAACACACGTTCCTGGGAGCTCTAACGTGATGGCAGACAAACTGAGCAGATCTATCCCAATACCTCACGAGGGGAGTCTCAATCAGTCTGTGGTGGAAGATATTTTCCAGCACTGAGGCCAACTTTGCTGTGACCTATTTGCGTCCCCCCTGAACAACAAGTGCAGCAGTTACTTTGCCCTAATCCCCCCTCCAGAGGAGTCACCCAGAGACACTGTTCTCCATGATTGGCCCCCTGGTCTTCTGTATGCCTTTCCTCTGACTCCTCTGATATCTCATTTTCTAAAGAAAGCCAAGAGGTCAAAGAGCATAATAATCCTCATTGCCCCGTTTTGGTCTTGACCGGTATGGTTTCCCTTCCTTTAGCCTCATCTACTTTGGAAACCTTGGATTCTGGACGCAGCTCCAGATCTATTATCTCACCCAGAAGGAATGGTTCATCCGAATCTCCAGCTTCTCAAGCTCACTGCATGGCTTCTCCAATTCCCATGATTACCAGGCTTTCTTCTCTCACATCACCAGTCCAACAAATCATTATAGCTCATCACAAGCCTTCAACTAGAAAATTGTACAATAGTAAATGGGAAAAATTTGCCAGACGGGCTCTTGACATGGATTTTGACCCTTATGCAGCTCCTGTGGATAAGGTTCTAGAACCTTTGTCCTTTTCTTCATCAGTCTGGTTCTTCATCTTCCGCCATTAGAGTACACCTGGCTGCAATATCCAACTTTCATATTGGTTTTGATGGGTCTACTCTTATGTCCCATAAACTGTGTAAGGCCTTTTGAAAAGGAATACTCATGATAACGTCACCCTATAAAGAACCCCGTGGTATTTACCCTTGGTCCTTTAATGTCACATGTTACCTCCTTTTGTACCATCGGCTACCTGTGAGTTAAAATTGTTGACATGGGAAACTGTATTTCTAATAGCAATTACTTTGACCAAAAGAGTATCAGAAATTCAAGCCTTGTCCTGCAACCCACCCATCTAATGTTTCACAAAGACAGTGTTTCTCTCAGAACTAATCCTTCCTTTTTACCGAAAGTTGTTTCGGAATCCAATATCAATCAAACCTTACACCTACCAGTCTTCGTTCCTAATTTCTCCAATAAGGGAGAATACTACCTGCACTGATTAGACATCCGTAGGCATTTATGTTTATGCCTTCACAGAACAAAAGATATCAGGAAATCTGACCAGTTGTTTGTTGTATTTTCGTCACTTTCGCTAGGTAACCCAGTTTCCTAAAGTTACATTAGCTAAATGGCTTAGAGATTGCATTACATTTGTTTATACTTTCTGTAAAAGCTCATTCAACAAGAGCTGTAACTGCTTCTGCAGTTTTTCATGCCCGAGCTTCCTTAGATGACATTTGTGTAACAGCTACATGGGCATCTGCTTATACCTTTATCACCCTTTACAAATTGGACCAGGTCTCCAGGGGACGTGCATCTTTCAGTTCAATGGTCCTCCGGAATATCCTTCCTTGAGACCTCCCAAGATTCAGGTAGGTAGGACTCATTCCCACAGTCAAGGATTACATGAAGATTGACAACGTCAGGTAAAAAAGTTGTGCCTTACCATAACTTTCCATTTGAGTTGTTGATCTTCACTAATCCTTGACATTCTCTTCCTCCTTCCCATATCCAAGACTCTTAGTGGCCCGAATATCTCAAAGGACTGGCTTCATTATATGAAATCAAATTTGGTAGATACTATATCTAGGGCAGAGGTACCAAACTCCTGTCACATTGCATGAAAGTTCAGGAGAGGGTATTTGATAAATGGACACACAGAGTAGTAGAAAGTAAGATGGGAGATGAGCAGTTTGGATTCGGATCAGGATACAGCACAACTGACCCAGTTTTTGCATTGAGACAGATAATTGAGAAGAAGCTAGAGATGAGGAAGGAGTCCAATTGGGCATTCCTAGACTTGGAGAAAGACTGAGGTTGATCATGACAAAGTTGTTCCTGACCATGTCAAGGCCCATTCATTTAGGGCCACTGTAGACACCATGGCCTTCCTCAAGCCTGCAAATACAGCTTCTTGGTGACCAGCTGTCCTTCATTAGGTCACCGTTCCAGTATTGCTTGCTAACAGGATGTATCCTGCCAACGATACTGTACATACAGCCATTTACAAAAGCTTGGATTCCTTCCTCTTATATCTTATGTCTGACTTCTGTATGAGACTGTATGTTAATAAGTAATGGATAAAGCAGATATGAAGTCCCTCAGAACTTTCTTGCTCCCAGTCCATGAAGGAAGACTACACCTTTTACTGCAGTCTGTCAGTTGTATGGCCTGTACCAGTCTCATTCATTGCAGAGAGGTAAGTATCCCTTTTGAGGGCCTTTCCTTTTTTTTTTTTTTAAATAGTTTGGCAAAAACTGTACAGTTTCATGTCAGCTAAGGGAGGGAAATGTGACTATGGTTGGCAGATCCCCTGTAAAGATAGTTGTACTAAATGTTAATTTGGTTTAGGTCCAGAAAATAATTATAGGGAGTGCTGACTTTGTAAATCCTTTGTCCTCAAACCCATGAGAAGCTGTTCATCTTCATTAAACACTTAATTTAGGAATAAAAACACTGAAAGAACTAAAACAAGGATAGAATAGGCCATGAGCTGTTGCTTTGGAATGACCTTCAGCAGCCATTAAGAAGCCAAAGAATCTCAGGTTTCTTGTTGTTTGATTGAAGTTGGAGGTCTCTTTCAAGGCACATGATGTGTCCACATGCTGTTCAGCTTCTCTCCCTGCTACCACTGTCAAGACCCTGCTAATAAGGCATAGGCTTTAAGCATGTCCCAACAGACTGATCAGATGGCTAGGAAGACTGTTCAGACCATATCGTATATCATATACACCACATATTTAGCTTCCAGTGTTGGGATTTTTGGGATTACAGACAGACTGTGAACAAGAACTTCAGCAAAGAATATGGCAATTTTTATTTATTTATTTTTATTTTACATTTGTTGACCGGGATAGTCCGACTGGATGCATGTCCATTTTCAGCGGAGGCCCGGGGAGAAAAGCTCCAAGGGTAAGCAGATACAGCATTACATAATACCAGCATTACATATTACAAACAGACTATTTACAGAGATTACATAAATAAGCAAGTTAAACAAGTTCCACAGGTTACAGTTAGTCCTGAGCACAAGTCAGGATTAAATTAAATTACACAGTAAACTGGTTAACAGATTTTTACACATTCGAGTTAGCCTGGATTGATACATTGACATAGCCAGTTAAGTGACAAATGTTGTTTGAGTCTAGTTTTAAATTGACCTAAGGTGGAAAGTAAGGTAATATCAGCTGGAAGAGAGTTCCAGGATCTACATACAGAGTTTGCAAAGAGAGAATCACCAGCTGTGTTATTAATTTTGCTAGTCTGAATTAGTAGTTTGTTAGAGGATCGAAGCGGTCTAGGATTGTTATAGGAGGTGATAATATTTTTAAGTGCAGGAGTATTGTCCGGATTATGGAGGATTTTATAGGCCATAATCAGTTGGTTATACTGGATTAGGCTAGGTAGTTCAAGCCAACCAAGCTGATTTAGATTGATGCAATGATGTGTCCTAAAAGGCAGCCCAGTGGCAAACCTGGCAATGTGGTTGTAGCAAATTGAGAGTTTGTTAAGGACAGTCTTGTTCAAATTTGAGAGTAGAGGGGATGCATACAGAAGGGTTGAAAGAAGGTGAGAGCGAGCTATGGCAATTTTAGCTGGGGGGGTTAGGAAGGCTTTTATTCTGTAAAGTGACCCTAGTTTTTTATTGATGGTTTTGATTGTTTGGTTAACATGTAGGTCAAATTTGAGATTATTGTCTATGATGACACCTAATAGTTTTGTAGATGGGTCAGGGGAGATTATCTATGATGACACCTAATAGTTTTGTAGATGGGTCAGGGGAGATTATTGTGCCATCATTTGATTTTATGGTAAAGGTGAAAGTGGTAGACCTACGTGTTGGTGAAAATAACAGCATTTTAGTTTTTTTGGGATTTAGGATCAGACGATGTTCAGAAAGCCAGTTTTCTATTGTATTAAAGGTGGTCTGGGTAGCTGACCATAACTCTACTGAAGATGTGGCTGAGCAAATCAGAGTAGAGTCATCAGCATATTGGATACAGCTGACTTTTGGGATGACAGTATAAAGGTCGTTAATGAAGATGGAGAACAGCAAGGGCCCTAGTATAGAGCCTTGTGGTACTCCGAGGGTGTTAGGTAGAAGGTTAGAGAGTTTGTTCTGCCAGAGGACAGCCTGCTGTCGACCATTCAGGTAGGATTAAAACCATTGGAGGGCTCCAGTATCTAGACAGAATGTTTGCAGGGTGTGGATTAAAAGTTGGTGAGCAACCATATTGAATGCCTTGGAAAGATCCAAAAAGAGGGCTGAGGATATATAATTATTGTTGTGATTATGGTTTATGGTGTTAGTAAAGGCTAGGAGGGCTGAAGTAGTGCTGTGATGAGGACGGAAGCCATGCTGAGTGTCTGCCATATGGCGATTTTGGATTAGGTGGTGCATGAGTTGTCTATGAATACCTTTTTCCATAATCTTTGCAAGTGGAGAGAGTATAGCTATTGGCCTATAATTGGAAAATTCAGTAGAGCTGCCTCCTTTGTGAAGTGGGATTACATAGGATATTTTCCAGATGGTGGGAATTTTAGCTATTACTATGGTTCGATTGATTAGTATTGAGATGGGGTAAGCAATAGCATCAGCTGATTTTTGTAGGTACTCGGCAGGGAGTTGATCAGCAGAAAGTGTAGTGGGTTTTAATTTTATGATCAAAGTACGGATAAGTGAAGTGGCGACTGGTTGGAAGCTGAACGCAAGTAGGTTTCTAGGGGTGCTACTTTCACGACCAGGGGAGCTAGGAGGTAGTTGGCTAGCTAGGGCTTGAATTGTCTCAGTAAAGAATTGGTTAAAACTATCAGAAACATCTTCAGGGGTTTTATCAATAGTAGCAGCAGGGAGTGGGGTTGAAGTTTGTCCAGAATGTAGTAGATTATTTAAACCTGCCCAAAACTTCTGAGGGTTATTTTGATTTACTGTCTGTAAATTGCAGTAGTATTGTTTTTTGTCTTGTAAAATTGATTTTTTGGTTTCGTTCCTGGATTGCCTGTATTTAATGTGATCTTGAGGGTCTTTAGAAGAACGCCATAAAGCCCATGCTTTGTTTCTAAGGGTAATTTTGTGTTTAGACTCTATAGAAAGCCACGGTGCAGTTTTTGCCTTGGTTCTCTTTGAACGAACAGGTGCATGCAAATCAAGGATCTCAAGGAATTTGTTGTTAAAGTATGCTACTGCTTCCTCTAAGGGGAGATGTTTTAGAATAGACCAATTACATGAGTTTAGTTCTTGTTGGAATTTGGCAGGGTCAAAGTTTTTATTGTTTCTAACCTTTCTGAGTAAGGGTTGTTGGGAATTAATGGTTTTGTGCTTAATTACATATGTGAGAAGGTGATCTCTTAGGCCATTAAGGAGGGTACCAGAGGTGTACAGTTGGGGGTGACTGTTTATGAGTACCCAGTCAAGTATACTTTCTTTTTCGTTGGGTTTACCTATCCTGGTAGGGGGTGGATATGATGTGTGTAAATGCATGCAGGTTAATATGGGTGGTTGGGGATTCTAAGGAACAGGTGCCCCAGTCTATGTTAAAGTCTCCAAGTAGTAGGGTTTCTTGGGGGTAGTGACATGATAACCAGTGCAGGATATCTTCAAATGTAGATGTACTGTTACCTGGGGGAATGTACATACAGATGATATTAATGCATTTATTTTTATTAAGTTGCAATTTGGTGGCAAGAATCTCAGAGTTATTAATCTGAGGAGGTTGTATTACATCTATGGTGACATTCAACTCAGATTTATAGAGTACAGCTACCCCCCCCCCCTTTCCTCAAAGCACGATCCAGCCTGTGTATGTTGTACCCAGGTGGTAACACTTCATTGTCTTTAGTGTTAGGTTTTAACCAGGTTTCAGATAAACAGAGAATCTCAGGGGAGTGGATATCCAGAAGTGCATGCAATTCATGTACCTTGTTATTAATGCTTCTAATATTGAGATGACAGACTAGGAGAGAGTTAGTTGGCCTATTAATTGTAGGTTTGTAGCTTAGATTACAAGTAGAGGGGGTATGTGTATCTGACGTGAGTGGGCCAGGGTTGGGGTGAATATCACCACCAAGTATTAGGTTGAGTCTATACTTGGTGATGAACTTCAGGAATTTGTTTATTAGTTTGTGGTAGTGTTTGGAGCTAGAGCTAATGTGTCTGGGGTTGAGATGTTGATAGACTCAACAAGATGTTGGATAGGATCTGGTACTGTAAGTATGGTTGAAGGTGGAAGGATTTACAGCTGGGGTGATAGTATGGCCTTTTGGGACCTGAAATCCCATAAGAAACTGGTTTTCATACAAGGTAAGGAGGTATGGTGTGAACAAGAGGGGTGTGAACAAGAGGGGTAGCAAAGAGGAGTATATCATTATATGTGATTCAGCTAGTGAGTGAAGGAACTGTTTTACCTGGTGATGCAACACCAGAAGATAGAGTGGTGAGGTAAAGGTACTGGAAGGGGGGATGGGAGAATGCCAGATGAAAGCTAATAGGTGCTATTAAATGTAGGTAGTAGAATAGGGGTGGGTGGAATTATCCCAGATGACAGCAGATAGTATCTAGAAAGTGGGGGAGTGGCTATAGTACTATAAATTTAGAGGTACTGGGGGCGGGAGGGAATTGGGGGCAGGGAGGGGAGCGAAGAGAGCTCGAGCGTAGTGAGGGTGAACGTAGCGGGGCTATTGCAGTTTACATGGTTTCCTAAGGTGTCCTAAAGCTATAAGGTAAGTATTACAGCTCTAATGTAAGAGTCAATTTACTGCAGTTACAGGGGAAGGAGGCAACCACTCAAGTAGAAACAAAGAGCCCTATGGCTGACCAATATGGTGACCTGGGGCTATTGCAGTTTACAAGGTTTCCTAAGGTGTCCTAAAGCTATAAGGTAAGTATTACAGCTCTAATGTAAGAGTCAATTTACTGCAGTTATGGGAGAAGGAGGCAACCACTCAAGTAGAAACAAAGAGCCCTATGGCTGACCAATATGGTGACCTGGGGCTATTGCAGTTTACAAGGTTTCCTAAGGTGTCCTAAAGCTATAAGGTAAGTATTACAGCTCTAATGTAAGAGTCAATTTACTGCAGTTACAGAGGAAGGAGGCAACCACTCAAGTAGAAACAAAGAGCCCTATGGCTGACCAATATGGTGACCTGGGGCTGTTGCAGTTTACAAGGTTTCCTAAGGTGTCCTAAAGCTATAAGGTAAGTATTACAGCTCTAATGTAAGAGTCAATTTACTGCAGTTACAGGGGAAGGAGGCAACCACTCAAGTAGAAACAAAGAGCCCTATGGCTGACCAATATGGTGACCTGGGGCTATTGCAGTTTACAATTTTTCCTTTGCAGTGGAATGCAAAACTAAAGGGGAATGAGGTGAAACTGAGTACAGATAAAACGGTAATGGCAACGATTTGGAGAAATCTGAAGAAGCTGAGAATTGAAATAGAAGGGAAGATAGTGGAACAGGTTAACAGTTTCAGATGTCTGGGAGAGGTGGTTGAGGAGAATGGAAGTCTGAATGAAGAGGTCAAACTTAGAATTAGAGGGGCTGCAGCCAAGTGGTATAGTGTGTCTGGTATAATTTATAACAGAAGAATGCCAAAGAAGCTGAAAGGTAAAGTATACAAAACAGGGGTGCAACCAGTACTACTGTATGGTACAGAAACCTGGGCAGTAAAGACAGAGCAGATGAGGAAGCTAGAATTGATGGAAATGAAGTGACTGAGATGTGTGGTAGGATGCACACTGTGGGACAGACAAAGAAATGAGGACATAAGAGCAGAAGCCAAAGTAGCTCCGATTGCAGTAAAGATCAAAGGGAACAGATTACTGTGGTTCAGGCACATGTGCAGAAAAACAAAAGACAATCTGATGAAGAAGATTTGGGGCAGACAGGAAGAAGGCAAGAAGAAACAAAGATGTCCAGCAAAGAGGTGGATGGATTGTGTGAGAGAAGATCTGCAACAGTCGAAGAAGGTAGTGAGTAGAGTGATGGCAACAGTTAACAACACCCTGACCCCATGTAGAAAATGAAAAAACTGAGGTTGATGATGATTTCATGATGAAGGTGTTCCTGACCATGTCAAGGCCCATTCATTTAGAGCCACTGTAGACACTATAGCCTTCCTCAAGCCTGCAAATACAGCTTCTTGGTGACCAGCTGTCCTTCATTAGATCACTGTTCCAGTATTGCTTGCTAACAGGATGTATCCTGCCAGATACTGTACATCCAGCCAGTTTACAAGAGCTTGGATTCCTTCCTCTTATGCCCTATGCCCGACGTCTGTAAGATATGTTAATAAATAATGGATAAAGCAGATATGAATGAAGTCCCTTAGAACTTTCTTGCTCCCAGTCTATGAAGGAAGACTACATTTTTTACTGCAGTCAGTTGTATAGCCTTTACCAGTTTCATTAGTTGCAGAGAGGTAAGTATCCCTTTTGAGGGCCTTTCCTTTTTTTTTTTTTTTTTTTTTTTTTATAGTTTGGCAAAAACTGTACAATTTCATGTCAACTAAGGCAGGGAAATGTGACTATTGTTGGCAGATCCCCTATAAAGATAGTTATACCAAGTGTTAATTTGGTTTAGGTCCAGAACATAATTATAGGGAGTGCTGACTTTGTAAATCCTTCGTCCTCAAACCTATGAGAAGCTGTTCATCTTCATTAAACACTTACTTTAGGAATAAAAATACTGAAAGAACTAAGACAAGGATAGAATAGGCTCTAAGTTGTTGCTTTGGAATGACCTTCAGCAGCCGTTAAGAAGCCAAAGAATCTGAGGTTTCTTGTTGTCTGGTTGGAGTTGGAGGTCTCTTTCAAGGCACGTGATGAGTCCACACGCTGTTCAACTTCTCTCCCTAATACCACTGTCAAGACCCTGCTGATAAGGCATAGGGTGTAAGCATGTCCCGACAGACTGATCAGATGGCTAGGAAGACTGTTTGGACCATATTGTATACCATATACACCGCATATTTAGCTTCCAGTGTTGGGATTTTTGAAAAGGGACTTATTCTAGTGAGTGAATGAGTTGTCTGTCTACCCAGGTCTCTCTTATTTTCCTTCCATCCCCTGCTCTGCCTGTAACCACAGTTGCATCATACTTTGCTTGGAGAATTGTGGAACTAACAAGGCCAGTTTATTCCACATACATATTTAGAAAAGGATGTCTCTAATTCATGTTCACAAATTTCTGAACCATCTTTGGATTCCAGGCCCTGTGCTAGTAATCACAGACAATGATACATAGGTTTACAACGTACAAGGAGGGAGGGACTTGGGTCCTTCCCCTTTGCAGAATAGCTATGGTAGCCAGAGATCTAGTGAATTGGCACTGTCTGTTCCTTCATACTACCTGCAGCCAGTCAGAGCTTTACATTATTGCAGACAAACTGAACAGGACTAGGGGAGACCCTTGTGAATGGAACTTGCACCAAGGGTCTTCCAGGAATCGAGCCATCTGTGGGGAACTTTCAAGTAGATCTGTTTGTTTCCAGCCACAACAGAGAAAGAAATTTTGTTCAGGATTCCTTGCTCCCAAGCCTTGAAGACACTTGCCTTTTTATTCTGTCATGTAGGAATATGCCTGCATGCTTTTCTGCCCTTTCCTCTGATAACCAGGGTTCTTCTAAACATACAGCGTTACTCCCCAAGGGTAATTATGGTGATTCCTTTTTTTTAACCAGGCAACAGTGGATGTTATAGCAATAACCCACGCCTGGGTGTGGGTAATGCTGGATTTACCCACAGTTGGTGTAGTTTGGTCACGTGGGTGAAGCCCGAGTGGAACAAAGACAACCATGGGTAAATCCAGCATTACCCACACCCAGAAGTGGGTTATTGCTGTTATACAATGACATTATTTAAGAAAGGAAATACTTACTTTTCTTAAATAATGGCATTGTATAATGCCTCCTTGCCGCCCTTCCGTAGCTGTCTGGTATTCTGCGGCAGTTCTGATGTACTGCGCATGCGTATGCTTACACAGTACATCAGAGCTGTGGGTGGAAGCAATGGAGAAAGGAAGATCTCCGTTACTTTTTTTAAAGCTGTCTAGCTATGTTAAACTCCTTTAACATAGTGAGACATTGTTGAAAAAGAAACGAAGATCTTGCGTTCTCCATTGCTGTAAAAAAAAAGACTTATACTAATGGAAAAAGTCCGGGCGACCGGACCTTTTTCCATTAGTATAAGTCTGATTTACAACGTGCACGCTGACCAATCAGCATGCACGATGTTCATCGTGTTTCACTGTTGCGGTCATTACTCTTGGGTTATCCTGCTGGCAGGCTACCCTCAGTCGGCCAGAATTCCAAAGTCTAGGTCTGGCGTCGGTTGCTGTCACCTCTTCCCTGACGTCAGACTGCCAGGGGTATAAAAGATGCAGCCGACGCCATTTTCTTCAGTCTTTCTTGCTGTGTGGTGCCAGAAGCAAAAGCAGTTCGCAAGTGCCGGTCGGCCGACTCCTGAGATTTTCAAATCCGAATTTCAGAACCGAAGTCTTCATTAAAGCTAAGTACCCCGTTGGGGAAACTTTTTTCTTGCTCCAGACCGATGTCAGAAAAAGTTAACAATTGTATTTCTTGTGGGAAGCAAATATATCATAAGGATTTTCACTCTTACTGTATTCCTTGCCTAGGCCCTGATCACAACGTTGCTAGCTGTCGGTTTTGTGCTAGATTTATCCAATGCACTATCAAGCATCGGTTCGATTTTCCATTTCATTACTTGGGCCGAAGATTTAATTATATAATGCCGTCGGACCAGCCAACAACCGGAGTTTACAAAAAACGCAAGGACAAGGAAAAGGCTAGGCATCCGAGATCCAAAACCGACGATGAAGCCTCTGCTAGGCCAGTCGCCGGTTCTCAGTGAGGGGCTTTCGCAGCCCCTGGTGCCTGCTACCTCAAAACCACAGGCCACTTCCGACTCCCACGTGGAGCCGACTGGGCCTCTGGAAACTCAAGGTATTGGACACTCGGAAATCATTCCCTCAGATGGGTCCGGAGCTGCTGAGCAGGCATCGGCTTCTGAGGGTGTCTTCAGACCTACACAGCTATATGTTAAGCCATCTTCAGCTTCAAAGACAAAGACTAAAGCAGCTCTAAAGACAAAGAAACAAGTACAGCATTCTCCTTCTCAGACTTCCATGCCTAAAAAACAGATGCTCAAAATGGCCGAAGACCTAATTAGTTTGATCGGGGGCTCCCATCCCCCTCCTGATAAGAGGCCTAGGCAAGAGACAGAGTATGATTCTTCTGATCAGGTTTCTATTTCCTCTGATTCCTCTTCTGAACAGGATTACTCCATGCTTCCCTATGAGGATTCTGATGCTGAAGAATCCATTCTTTCAGCCTCTCCTCCTGAGGATTATTCTTTTGGGGAAACACTGCATACCATGAGGGAGCATTTCCACTAGGAGAGCCAAGATTATTCTGAATCTAAGAAAAGGCTCAATTTCTGCTACTTCCTCAGCACAGACCCCTTGCTATTCCACCTGTTCCGGATATTGTATTTTCAGAGTCTGGCCTGTCCCCTGACTCTTTACCCCCTGCACCTGCTAAGCCAGACAGGTACTGCAGGGTCCCGGATTCTCATAACTTCCTATATATAAACCTCGCTGCTGATCCAGAAACTATATCTCAGGGCCCCAAAGGGGTTAAAGCTTCAACTGCAAAAAACCCTGTCGCCTCTGATAGGGATTCTAGGGCTCTAGACATATGGGGGGAAAAAGTCTACACTTCTGCTACCCTGGCTGTAAGGGTTTTAAATTGTCAATTTCATATGCTTAAATATCAGCAATATTTAATGTCACTGCTTAAACAGAAATTGTTGACAAATACTGAATGTTCAGAGAACAAGGAATTGCAGGATTTATTGCATGCAACTGAACAAGTGGGAAAGCATACTTTGCAATGTGGTTATGATTCACTGGAGGCCTCTTGCAGGGCCACTGTTACAGGTTCTGTTATTAGAAGGCATGCTTGGTTAAAGGAACAGAATCTGCCTGATCATGTTAAAGCAAAATGATTAGATGCACCATTACAGCATGATACTTTGTTTGGTACTAAAGCAGTAGAGGTGCTGAAAAAAATGGAGGATAAAGCAAAATCCATGCAGACAGTCAAGGGTTTCTTACAGGTACAGCCACTCAGGTTTAGCAGGAACTGGCCGTCTAAAAATTGGTCCTTTCCAGTGTCAGACAGACCACAAAGAGGCAAATACAGGCGTCCCAGAGGCAGATCTCAGCCCCAAGGCTCATACAGGCCTAAACAATGGGGTGCTCCTACCTCCAAAAGTGGAGAAGACAAATCACAACCTTACAGGAAACAGTCCCAATGACTTTCCTCTACCAGATCCAAGCACTTTTCTTTTTGCAGCCCCCTTAGGGGGAAAACTAGCACTTTTTTCATCAAGTTGGCAAATGATTACCCAAGACAATTGGATCCTGAACATAGTTTCCCAAGGCTACAGGTTCCATTTTCACACCCTACCAAGGTCAAAAGGTATGCCAGACCTGCCACACAATCAATGGGCAGAGGCACAAAAACAAATTACAGCCCTCATGGACATGAGGCCATTCAGCAGGTACCACAACAAGAGCAGGGGCAAGGATTTTACTCCAGACTTTTTCTAGTACCCAGAAAGGACAAAACCTGGAGACCAATACTGGACCTGTCAATTTTAAATACGTTTCTGGAAGTTCCAAAATTCAAGATGTTGACTCTACAGCAGCTACTGCCCTTGCTGGGCAAGAAGGCTTGGCTCGTAACTTTGGACCTAAAAGAGGCATACCTGCATGTCCCAATCAGGCAATCTTGCAGAAGATACCTCAGATTCATATCTGGCTCAATGCATTACCAATTCTCTGCACTGCCCTTTGACTTATCTACTGCGCCCAGGGTCTTCACAAAATGCCTGGCACCAGTAATTGCGTTTTGCAGACAAAAAGGAATTCAAATATATCCCTACTTGGACGACTGCCTAATTCAAGCAGAGAACAAAGACATTCTTCTGAAGCATCTGGCATTTGTAAAAAGATTACTAATTGGCCTAGGGTACACAGTAAACGAAAAGAAATCAAAACTAGTGCCCTCTCAAAAAATAATATTCCTGGGTGCAAGCTTAAATACAACTGCCCAGATGGCTTATCACACGACAGACAAACAAAAGCAACTGACTACTTACTTCAAGAAATTGGCAACAAAAACCCACTTATCTGCAAGGAAAATC
Source organism: Protopterus annectens (assembly GCF_019279795.1). Classification (NCBI taxonomy): domain Eukaryota; kingdom Metazoa; phylum Chordata; order Ceratodontiformes; family Protopteridae; genus Protopterus; species Protopterus annectens. The sequence continues at coordinate 1,449,443,789 of NC_056737.1, forward strand.
CTGCAGGCCTTGAGTTTCATGGCATCTTGCATTCTACTAATTCCACATGCCAGACTGCATATGAGGAAACTACAATGATACCTAAAAAGTGTTTGGACTCAGCATTGCCACTGCCTGGAGACAGTAATTGCACTCATTCCCTGCCTGCAAGAGGGGATGTCCTTCAAGGATGCATCTGCAGTCATCACATATGGGTTGTCCTGCCTCAGGCAGCCCTTCGGTCGGCCGGATTCCAAAGTCTGGGTCCGGCGTCGGCTGATGTCGCCCTCTCCCCGACGTCAGAGCGCCTGGGGTATAAATGCGTCAGCCGACGCCATCTTCCCCAGTCTTTCTTGCTGCGTGGTGCCCGAAGCAGAAGCAGTTCGCAAGTGCCGGTCGGCCAGCTCCTGTAATTCAGCTACCGAAGACTTCAAAAGCTAAGTACCCCGTTGGGGACTCTTTCTTGCCTCAGCCGATGTCAGATAAAGTTAATAATTGCTTAACTTGTGGGAAACAAATACCTCATAAGGATTTCCACTCTTACTGCCTCCCCTGCCTAGGCCCAGACCACGACGTCTCGGCCTGTTCAGCCTGTGCTTCCTTCAACCGACGCACTCTTAGACGTCGGGCGGAGTTTGCAGAGGAATTTTTTGGGGCTAGTTTTTCATACAATATGCCGTCGGAGACTCCGACTTCACATTTAACAAAGAAATGGAAGGACAAGGACCGACGCAAGCGGGCCACGGTTTCGGCTGAAACCACTGCCAGGCCTACCGCGAGTGTCTCGGCTGAAACCGAGTCCTTGGTACTTCCGACCCCCGAAACCGCTCAACCGACAACCTCGGCCCCGGAGGCCCCTGCTGAGTCGGTTATTGAATTTCCCTCAGAAACTGGTGTCTTGGAAACTTCCGACACCATTCCTCTAGACAAAACTACACCAGCACGTGGTGCAGCTAGGCCTCCTGCATCCATGCCCATAAAGGCTTTCACCAGGGCTAAAGCTGCTAAACATACAAAAGCTATGCCTCCCACGGTTATTCCTCAGGGACCCTCTACCAGTTCACAGATTCTAACTTTAGCAGAGGACCTTATCTCCTTAATTAGGGGCTCTCAACCCCATCCGGACAGAGGCTCTCAACCCCCTCTAGACAAAAGGCCCAGGGTTGAGCCCTCTGATCCCCACTCCTCAGAGGAGGCCTCTGATGGCTCTGCTCTCTCGGACTACCAGGAGGAGGCTTTTTCGGCCTACGAGGATTCTGATGCAGAGGAATCAATCCCCTCGGCCTCCCCTCCTGAAGAACTATCCTTCGGGGAGACCCTACACACTATGAGAGAGCATTTCAAATGGCAGGGCCAGGAATTCTCTGATTCCAGGAAAAGATTAAGAACTTTTCTGCATTTACCTCAGCATAGACCTTTGGCTATTCCTCCTGTTTTGACTGTCATTGATGATGTGTACTCTGAGTCTAGCATAACCCCTGACACTCTTCCTCCGGCCCCTGCCAAACCCGATAGGTACTACAGGGTCCCGGACACACATCTTTTTCTTTACAAGGCCCACTCTGCTGATCCAGAAACTATTTCCCAGGGCCCTAAAGGGGTTGCAGCTGCCACTACTAAAAATCCACTCCCCTCTGAAAGGGAATCCAGGGCTTTAGAGAGATGGGGTAAAAAAGTGTATACTTCTGCTACTCTTTCTGTGAGGGCATTAAATTGTCAATTTCATATGATACAGTACCAAGAGTATTTGTTAGATGAATTGCATAAGAAACTGTCTTCACCTGAACCCCTAGATCGCAAATCACTTCAAGATCTGGTACATAACTCCCAGCAGGTTAGCAACCATTTCTTACAGTGTGGTTATGATGCATTGGAAGCTTCATGTAGGTCAGCTATGACAGGTGCAGTCATACGTAGGCATGCTTGGCTGAAGGAACAATCTCTGCCAGACCATGTTAAAGCTAAGCTTCTGGATGCTCCACTGGAAAAGCAAAAGTTATTTGGCTCCACTGCTCAGGAGGTCTTAACGAAATTTGCAGAAAAGGCAAAATCTGTACAAACAGTCAAAGATGTTCTACAAGTCCAACCACCAAGATTCAGCAGAAATTGGCCTACCAAGAATTGGTCCTTTCCGGACACAGAAAGATTTCAGAGAGGCAAGAACAGACGTGCCAGAGGTAGAGGGCAAGCTAGAGGCTCCTACAGAGGATGTCAATGGCAGCCTCCCAACCAGAGAGGTAGTGCAGGACCTGCAACTGCTGCACAAGGACAGACTCAATGACTTTGCTTTGACTCCGCCAACCAGGGCTCAATTAGAAGCACCTTTGGGCGGAAAGCTCTCCTTATTCTCAGAAAATTGGCACAGTATTACAAGAGACAAATGGACACTGCAAATAATAGACAAAGGATACAGGTTCCATTTTCACACATTGCCAAAAAGAAAAGGCATGCCAGACCTGCCACCAAATCAAAGGGCAGAGGCTTTGAAACAAATCTCCAACTTAATGCAAATGAAAGCTATACAAAAGGTTCCTCTTTCAGAACAAGGCCAAGGATTTTACTCCAGACTATTCCTTGTTCCAAGAAAAGAAAATCAATGGAGGCCTATTCTCGACTTGTCCGCACTGAATACTTATCTCATTGTGCCAAAATTCAAAATGCTGACTCTACAGCAACTCCTTCCCATGCTGGGCAAGGGGTCTTGGCTGGTGACTCTAGACCTCAAGGAGGCATACCTGCATGTCCCTATCAGATAAAGTTGCAGAAGACACCTCAGATTTCTTGCAGGTTCAGAGCATTGTCAATTCTCAGCATTGCCCTTTGGCTTATCTACTGCGCCCAGAGTATTCACGAAATGCCTGGCATCAGTAATTGCACACTGCAGACTTCAGGGGATTCAAATATACCCATATCTGGACGACTGCCTTATACAAGCGGACAGCCAACAAACTTTGGTAAAGGACTTGAATTATGCCATCCGCCTACTGCAGGCCTTGGGATATACAGTCAACATTCACAAATCAAGACTTGTTCCATCCCAAAGAATAACTTTTCTGGGTGCGGATCTAGACACAACCACCCAAATGGCTTTTCTCACAGAAGAAAAACAAAGACAACTACCGGATTACTTCAAGAATCTGACAAGACAAACTCAGCTGACTGCAAGGAAAATCCTGCAGGCCCTGGGTTACATGGCATCTTGCATTCTTCTGATTCCACAAGCAAGGCTGCATATGAGGAAACTACAATGGTACCTAAGGAGTTTATGGACTCAGCACAGTCACAGCTTAGAAACTTTGATCCCACTCATTCCATGCCTCCAAAAGGAATTTCTGTGGAGGGCTCAAGCAAGCCAGTCAAACAGGGGTCTGCCCTTCAGCAAACCAATAGCCAGCCAAACCATTACAACGGACGCTTCAGACCACGGTTGGGGAGCACACATGGAGGGCAGATGTATTCAAGGACTATGGTCACAAAAGGAGCTACGCATGCACATAAACCAAAAGGAAATGCTGGCAGTGATACATGCAATCGAGGCCTTCAAACCCTTTCTGCATCAAGGCCACCTGCTAATAAGGACAGACAACACCACAGTTATGTGGTACATAAACAAGCAGAGGCACCCATTCCTACCCTCTTTGTAGATTGGCAATGAATCTATGGGAACTTTCCTTGAAACTCAATATAGAGCTGCAATCCCAGTTTGTGCCAGGAAAAGACAATATACTGGCGGACAGCTTAAGCAGAAATATCATGGATTCACACGAATGGATGCTGCACCCAGACATCTTCCTACAGATAACACAATCATGGGGAAGGCCAGACATAGATCTTTTTGCCTCCCTCCACAATCATCAGCTGAAGAAATTCTGCTCAAGGACATACCACCCACAAGCATGGAAAGTGGACGCCCTATCTTTCAGCTGGAGAACTCTAACAGTGTATGCATTTCCACCTCTTCCATTAATGACCAAGGTCTTACTGAAGAAAAGGACAGAGCAGCCAAAAGTGATTCTGATAGCTCCGGACTGGCCAAGACAGCACTGGTACCCACTGTTAAAGAGCATGTCACGCACAAAACCATGGCCTCTTCCTCAATGGCCACTTCTTCTGACACAGCACAATTACAAAACTCTGCATTCCAACCTGAATACCTTGCAACTAACAGCCTGGAAAATACCTTGTCTCCTCCTCAGGATAAGCTATCCAAGAGAGTGAAGGATATCATCATGTAAGCTCGCAGGCCTTCCACAAGAAAGGCATATTCAGCAAAATGGAAAAGATTTCACACTTGGAGCACCACAAAGGGGACAGTGATGAACATGGCACATATCCTGGAATACTTGGCAGAAATGCTCCATAATGGCCTGTCTTACTCTTCCATTAAAATTCATGCTTCAGCAATTTCAGCAGAGTACAATACTGACCCACCTGTCTTTTCTCATCCTCTCCTAAGACAGTTTCTAAGAGGAATTAAAAACATCAATCCTCCAAGGAAACCTCCAGTGCCTACTTGGGACCTTAACTTTGTGTTGGAAAAACTAACCCTGCCTCCCTTTGAACCAGCAGCGTCTGCAGAACTACAGTTCCTGTCTTGGAAGACCGCCTTCCTTCTGGCCATAACCTCAGCAAGAAGAGTATCTGAGTTACAGGCCCTCATGGCAGTACAGCCATTTCTTATTTTTCATCAGGACAGAGTCTCATTGAGAACCAATCCTTCATTTATGCCAAAGGTGGTATCCAGGGTCTCATTAAACCAAGCTATTCACCTGCCTACCTTCTTTCCAAATCCACAAAACAAAGGGGAGAAACTAATGCACACCCTGGACATACACAGACAGTTGCGCTACTACTTGGACAGAACTAAAAGCTACAGAAAAACTGATCAGCTGTTGGTGGCATATGCTGCTGATGCACAAGGAAAAGCAATTTCCAAACAGACAATTTCAAAATGGATAGGGAATTGCATACGTTTTTGTTATTCCTTTCATGGAAAAACTGTGCCAGCTAACATTAGACCTCATTCCACCAGAGCCACAGCCACCTCCACAGCCTTCTTAAGAGGGCTGGCCACCAAGGACATTTTAGAAGCTGCTACATGGAGCTCCGTGCATACATTTTCCAAGCATTACAATTTACCTTTATATTCCAGATCCAGAGCAGGCTTTGCTACGGCAGTCCTGGAGGGCATTTTAGCTACACCATCCTTTACATAGATCCTCCACCCCCTCTTTGGCTATGGTACTCTATCCATATGTGATGACTGCAGATGCATCCTTGAAGGACATAGTGCAGTTTTGTACCTACCATAAATGTAGATGTCCGATAGGTATGCATCTGCAGTCAGGTTTACCCTCCCTCCTTCCCCTCTTGGGTATTTATTGGGTACTTTCCCCTCTCATAGCTAGCTGGGGTTATCTATTATGGTGTATTTGTTTTATATATAGATTATATATATATATATATATATATATATATATATATATATATATATATATATATATATATATATATTTCTGTGCATGTTTGGAATTTATTGCATTTCTCCAAATTTAGCCTTCCTTTGAGGGCACCTGGCATCTGGGGCAAGAAACACTGAGGAAGATGGCGTCGGCTGACGCTTTTATACCCCAGACGCTCTGACGTCGGGGAGAGGGCGACATCAGCCGACGCCGGACCCAGACTTTGGAATCCGGACGACCGAAGGGCTGCCTGAGGCAGGGCAACCCATATGTGATGACTGCAGATGCATACCTATCGGACATCTACATTTATGGTAGGTACAAAACTGTACTTTTCGATGGTGGGCAGAAGCCTGTCACCACATCAAGGGTCTGCCATCCAGTTTACCCACAGCCAGACAGACACTGACAACAGATGCATCAGATTATGCCTGGGGGGCCCATATGGCAGGAAAATGTATTCAGGGCACATAGCCTGCAAGCCAGAGGCATCTTCACATCAATCAAAAAGAGATGCTAGCTGTTCAAAATGCCCTGACAGCTTTCAATGACCTGCTTCATCCAGGCCAGTTACTGAAAGACAGACAACACTACGGTCATGTGGTACGTAAACAAGCAGGGAGGTACACATTCCTAACCCCCTCTGCAGACAAGCAATTACCTTATGGGACACAGCATTGGCTTTTCAAGTTCACCTGCAAGCACAATTCCTGCCAGGAAAAACAAATACTCTGGCAGACGAACTAAGCAGAAACCTCATGGATCCCCACAAATGGATACTGGATCCACAAGTCTTCAGCATGATAATAAGGAAATGGGGATGCCCAGACATAGATCTGTTTGCCTCCCCTCACAACTGCCAATTGCAGAGATTTTGCACAAGGATTTATCACAAGCAAGCATGGAAAGTGGACGCCCTATCCTTCAGCTGGAAAAATCTAAAGCTGTTATGGATGTTATCTTGGAGGCCAGGAGGCCCAGTACCAGAAAATCTTATGCAGAAAAATGGAAGAGATTCTGTGCTTGGAACCAGGAACAAGGCATTGACACGTGTGTACCAAATATACAATACCTAACTGAGATGCTGAACAAAGGCCTTTCTTTCTCATCAATTAAAGATTCATGCCTATGCCATTTCAGCCCATTACAATACGGAACCATCTATCTTTTCTCATCCTTTAATAAGGCAGTACCTCAGAGGGGCCAAAAACATTAGGCTTCCAAGGAGAGCACCAGTTCCGGCCTGGGACCTCAATTATGTTTTGGAAAAACTCACACTGCCTCCTTTCGAGCCAGCATCAACAGCAGATATAAAATTCTTATCCTGGAAAACAGCTCTGCTCCTAGCAATAACCTCTGCAAGGCGAGTCTCAGAGTTACAAGCACTCATGGCTGTGGAACCTTTCATCATTTTTCATCCAGACAGGCTTCTCTGTCTGGCTCTGAGGACAAACCCTAAGGTGGTGTCCAGTGTGGCCCTTAACCAAACCATTCACTTGCCAACCTTTTATCCTAATCCACAGAACAAGGGTGAGAAAATTCTGCATTCTTTGGACATATACACAGGCAGTTACGCTTCTACTTGGACAGAACTAAAGCTTTCAGAAAGACTGAGCAACTTTTAGTGTCATATGCTGCAGGATCACAAGGAAAGGCTATATTTCTAAATGGATAGGCCATTGCATCCGTTTCTGCTATTTTCAACATGGCAAATCAGTGCCTAAGGGCATTGGGCCTCATTCCACCAGAGCAGCAGCCACTTCAGCAGCCTTCCTCAGAGGAGTACCAACAAAAGATATCTTAGAGGCTGCAACTTGGAGTTCAGTGCACACCTTCACAAAGCACTACCACTTACCTCTTTACTCTAAGTCCAGAACAGGCTTTGCCACTGCTGTTCTGCAGGGCCTCATAGCCTCTCCTAATCCTATTTAGCCCAGCCACCCTTCCTCAGCTTTGGGATTCAACCCAAGAGTAATGACTGCAACAGTGAAATACAATGAACATAGTACAGTTGTTTACCTACCATAAATGTAGATGTTCGAGTGTATTCACTGTTGCAGTCCAGGTTACCCACCCACCATCCCCCTTTTCTTTGCTGGGACTTATCTGGACTTCTCTGTCCTGTACAACCTATTTGGTGTATTTGCTTGTAAATAAAGGAAATGTTATTTTTGTGCATGCATTTTTATTGGCATATTTTTCAGCCTACCAATTTGGGGGCACCTGACATCTGGGGCAAGAAAAACTGAAGAAAATGGCGTCGGCTGCATCTTTTATACCCCTGGCGCTCTGACGTCAGGGAAGAAGCGACAGCAACCGACGTCGGACCTAGACTTTGGAATTCTGGCCGACTGAGGGTAGCCTGCCAGCAGGATAACCCAAGAGTAATGACTGCAACAGTGAATACACTCGAACATCTACATTTATGGTAGGTACACAACTGTACTTTTTGGCATATTAATGGGGGGTCGTCGTATAATCTTCGTGTTTCACTGCTGCAGTCATCACACTTGGATTATCTGCCTGCAGGTAGCCCTCAGTTGGCCCGAATACCAGAGACTTGGTATTTCTGCGTCAGATGCTGTTGCTCCAGGACTGACGTCAGGGGTATAAATACAGGCAGCCGACGCCATTATATCAGTCTTTCTTGCCGAGGAGCCCGAAGCAGAAGCAGTTCGCAAGTGCCGGTCAGCCACTACCTATATTTTTGTTTATGAATTTAATAATCCTGAAGTCTTCTAAAGCTAAGTACCCCGTTGGGGATCCTTTTTTCTTGCTCTAACCGTCGTCAGAAAAAGTTAACAATTGTCTTGCCTGTGGAAAGCAAATACCTCCCAGAAATTTTCATTCTTACTGCATCACCTGTTTAGGCCCAGACCACGATATCCCTTGCTGTCAGTTTTGTGCCTTATTTAACACCCGAACCATTCGTCATCGGACTCTCTGTCACTAAATTCTTTCGCTGTCTATCTCCGTATTCTGAAGTGGCTTCGGTAAGCCATCCGACTACCGATATTCCGAAAAAACATTAAGATAAAAAGAGAGACAGACTGCATAGGTCCAAAACTGCCAACGCTTCCGTTAAGCTAGTCGCCAGTCTGCCGGTACTCAGTGAGGTGCTTTTTCAGCCCCTGTTGCCTGCTTCATTGGATTTGCAGGCCTCTACTGAGATCCATTTGGAGTCCGGTATGCTGCGAGACTCTTCATTGAGTATGGAACCTGCGGATGTCTCGACTTTGGATGGGTCTGGAGCCGCTGAGCAGGCACCGGCTTCTGAGGCAGTTATTCGCTCAACTGATGTTCATCTCAAACCGACAACTTCTTTTTTAACCAAAGCTACTGAGTTTCTTATGCCCAGAGTACACACTACGCCTAGAAAACCAACGACCAAAGCACATGCACCTGCTCCCATGCCTCAAAAACATGCTTAGAATGGCTGAAGACATTATTACACTGATTAGGGGAAGTCAGCCTTCCCCTGCTAAGAGAGAGTCCAGTCCCTTTCAGCTTCTACAAACCAGGAGTCCGATAACTGTGAAATTTCTGATTATGAAGACATGTCCTTATCTGCTTATGAGGATTCAGATGCAGAGGAATCCATTCCCTCTGCCTCCCCTCAAGAGGATTTTTCTTTTGGTAAAACATTGCATACCTTACAAGAGCATTTCCATTGGGAATGCCAAGACTTCAGTCCAAAAAGAGACTCTGAGAATTTCTAGAGCTGCCTCAACACAGGCCCTTAGCAACACCTCTGTCTTGGATGTTGTGAATGATGTTTTTATGGAATCGAGTCTTACTCCTGACACTTTACTTCCTGCCCCTAGGAAACCAGACAGGTACTACAGAGTACCTGACACTCACAAATTTCTTTTCAAGAATCCTACTGCTGACCCAGAGATCATTTCCCAGGGGCCTAAAGGTATCAAGGCCACTACAGCCAAGAATCCCACCCCTTCAGACAGGGATTCCAGAGCTTTGGACAGATGGGGTAAGAAGGTATATACATCTGCAACTCTTGCTATTAGGGCATTGAATTGTCAGTTTGACATTCTGAAGTACCAGCAACATATTATGGAACTTATTAAACAAAAAGTGGCAACCTTTTCAGACTGTGCAGAAAATAAAGAATTGCAGGAGCTTATGCAATTTGCAAGCCAAGTCAGCAAGCATACTTTGCAGTGTGGCTTTGACGCCCTAGAAGCATCTTGCCGGCCAGCTGTCACTAGGTCTGTACTGAGAAGGCATGCTTGGGTGAAGGAGCAGACCTTGCCAGACCATGTCAAATCAAAGTTACTAGACGCTCCTTTGAATAAGGAAGTCTGTGCAGACTGTTAAAGAATTCTTACAAGTGCAACCCCCTAGATTCACTAGGCATTGCCCTTCCAAACACTGGTCCTTTCCAGCCCCCTTCAGGCCTTCTCAAACCAGACCCAGGGGAAACAGACCACCCAGACTTCAGTCTCAGGGTATGCAGAGATCTAAGCAATGGAGTACCCCCACTCCTAAAGCAGGGAGTGGTAAGCCACCTCCTTACAGGAAAAGCTCACAATGACTTCTTTACTCCACTCCCCAGCTCTGCCCAATTGCTTGTGCCCTTAGGAGGAAAACTTGCCCTTCATGCAAAAAAAACTGGATGTCCATCACACAGGACCGGTGGGTCCTCAACATTGTATCCCAGGGGTATAAATTTTATTTCCGTTCACTGCCAACCCCAAGCGGGTTTCCAGACCTTCCTCCAAACCAGTTGGCAGAGGCTCAAAACCAAGTACTTTCCATTCTCAATATCAGAGCTATTCAGTCGGTTCCAGTAGAACAGAGGGGTCAAGGATTCTACTCCAGACTCTTCCTGGTACCCAGGAAAGAGGGCTCTTGTCACCCAATCCTGGATCATTTCATTTTCAACACCTTCCTGGTGGTACCAAAATTAAAAATGCTTAACCTGCAACAGCTTCTTCCTTTGCTAGCCAAGGATGCCTGGTTAGTCACCCTAGACTTAAAAGAAGCCCATCTGCATATCCCCATAAGGGAACCATGCATGAAGTATCTACGTTCAGGGCAGGGTATATGCATTATCAGTTCTCTGAACTTCCCTTTGGCTTATCTACTGCGCCCAGAGTATTCACAAAATGCCTGGCTCCAGCCATTCCGTACTGCAGGCAGATAAATATCCAAATTTACCCGTACTTGGACGACTGTCTGATTCAGGCGGACAGTCAGAAATTGCTGCTGCAGCACCTGACATTTGGAAAAAAACCTTCTCACTTCCTTGGAGTACACCATCAACAAAAAGAAATCAAAACTGGTACTCAGGCAAAAGATTGTATTCCTGGGAGCAAGCTTGGACACAACTTCCCAGATGGCATTCCTCACCTCAGAAAAACAAGTCTGTCTGACAGACTACTTCACACAAATGGCCACCAGAACCCAGCTATCTGCAAGAAAAATACTGCAAGCCCTAGGATTCATGGCCTCATGTATACTGCTGATTCCATATGCAAGACTGCATATGAGGAAACTCCAATGGTACTTAAAAAGTCTTTGGTGCCAACATTCTCAGGACCTGGAAACAGTCATTCCTGTCATACCCTGTCTTAGGACAGAGTTCTTCTGGTGGGCAGAAGCATGCAACCACAAGGGACTGCCATTTACTCAACCCCAAGCCGCCCAGACCCTAACCACAGACACATCAGACTGTGCCTGGGGGGCCCACATGGATGGAACATGTATTCAAGGCCACTGGAGCCCAAGTCAAATTCATCTGCACATCAACCAAAAAGAGATGCTAGCTGTACAGAATGCCCTGACAGCTTTCAGATCCCTAAACTTTCCAAGACAACTGCTAATAAAAACAGACGACACCACAGTTATGTGGTACATCAATAAGCATTGGGGAACACATTCCTACCCACTCTGCAGACTAGCCATGGCCCTGTGGAACACGGCCTTGGACATTCAAGTCCATATGAAGCTCAATTCCTGCCAGGCAAACAAAACTTACTGGCAGACGACTTGAGCAGAAACTTCCTAGACCCACACGAGTGGCAATTGGAGCACAGCACCTTCAACCTTCTGATCCAGAAATGGAGGACCCCAGAGGTGGATCTCTTTGCCTCCCCCTACAACCACCAACTCAGCAAATTCTGCACCAGGAATCCCCCAGCAGGGCCTGGAAAGTGGATGCCCTATCTTTTCAGTGGTTAATCTCTCAATCTATGCCTTTCCCCCTCTGCCCCTCCTTTCAAGAGTAATACTCAAGATAAAACAGGACAGACCAAGGACAATTCTGATTGCCCCAGACTGGCCACGCCAGCACTGGTACCCACTCCTGCACAGCCTGACATGGGTGCCACCCTGGCACCTACACCAGAATCCAAACCTCCTCTCTCAGCAGGAGGGACGGATTCTGCATCCACAACTGCAAACTCTAAATCCTGCAGCCTGGCATATTCCTTCAATTCTCCCCCAGCGACCTTAAGCAAACAGGTGCTGGACGTCATTCTTGAAGCCAGAAGACCCAGTACAAGAAAACCCTATGCTGATAAGTGGAAAAGGTTCTGCTCTTGGATACCATCTAAAGGAGAGGGCACAACACTGCCCTCTCTGCCTCATATCCTGGATTACTTAGCAGATCTACTCCACAAAGGCCTGTCCTTCTCCTCCATTAAGATACATGCCTCAGCCATGTCTGCTCATTACAACACTGAGCCACCCCTCCTCTCGCACCCTCTTATCAAACAGTTCCTGAGAGGGGCAAACAACTTAAGGCCACCAAGGAGAGCACCCACTCCTGCTTGGGACATTGACTTTGTACTGGTGCTTCCCCCCCTTTGAACCTGCTGCGTCAACAGAGTTAAAATTCCTCTCTTGGAAAACATCCTTGCTTCTAGCCATCACTTCCGTTAGAAGAGCATCTGAGCTACAAGCACTGATGGCCGTGGAACCCTTCATTATTTTCCATGCTGACAGGGTTTCCCTCAGAACTATCCCTTCCTTTATACCTAACGTGGTGTCCAGTGTGGCTCTCAATCAATCTATCCATTTGCCAACCCTCTTCTCTAATCCTCAAAATAAAGGAGAAAGTATCCTGCACTCCTTAGATGTGCCCAGACAGCTCAGAATCTACCTTGATAGCACTAAGCCCTTCAGAAAATATGACCAGCTACTAGTCAGCTTTTCAAAAGGGGCAGAGGGCAAGGCCATTTCAAACAAACAATTTCCAAATGAATAGCACACTGCATCCATTTCTGCTACAAGCACCATGAGAAACCAGCCCCACTGGGGGTGAGAACAGATTCCACTAGGGCAACATCTACCTCTGCAGCATTTCTCAAGGGAGTTCCTACCAGGCACATCATGGAGGCTGCTACCTGGAGTTCTGTACACACCTTCACCAAGCATTATCACCTGCATATCTTTTCCAAAACCTGGGCAGGATTTGCTACAGCAGTCTTGCAAGGCATAATACCCAGCCCTAACTCTTCTTGACTGCCTCCACCCTTCTTCAGCTTTGGGGATACACCTAAGTGTGATGACTGCAGCAGTGAAACACAAAGAACATAGTACAGTTGTGTACACTTACCATAAATCTAGATGTTCGAGTATATTCACTGTTGCAGTCCTGGTTTCCCTCCCTCCAGCCCCCTGGTTTTCTCTCTCTCCCTCTCTCTCCAATCTATGGCTATTACTAACCCCTTTTGGGGTATTGGTATTTACTTTTTTACTGGTGGTGTTTTCCCTACCATAACCTAGCTCCCTATTTGGGGGCTCCTGACATTTGGGGCAAGAAAAACTGATGTAATGGCGTTGGCTGCGTATTTTTATACCCCTGACGACCTGACGTCAGTCCTGGAGCGACAGCATCTGACGCAGAAATACTAAGTCTCTGGTATTCGGGTCAACTGAGGGCTACCTGCAGGCAGATAACCCAAGTGTGATGACTGCAACAGTGAATAAACTCGAACATCTACATTTATGGTAATATGGTAAGTGTACACAACTGTACTTTTCTCCCTTCTTTTGAAAATTGCTACATGCAATTACAAGTTGCTACATAGAATGGACTTTACACATGTCTCGATGATAGAATTTTGCTACCTTTTATGCACCTTTTTCTGAGGATTTGCAGCAGGTAGTAAAGAAGGCAAAGAAACCTCCTACTAGAAAATCATATATGGGTAAGTGGTAAATATTTTCTGATTGGAGTCAAGCCAAGAACCTGAGCACTATTTATGGCTCAGATGTCTTGGTTCTGCTGTAGTTTAATGAGTTGCTATTCTCTCGCCTTACTCATTTTATCAAGATTTACTATTCTCTCGCCTTACTCATTTTATCAAGATTCTTTTCTAGACCATTTTTGCTGGTCTGCCCTTAGATTCCACCCGCACCCTTTGTCAAAAGAAACACCTTTTGAAAGGGATGTTACATATACATCCACGCAGAAGGCAGGTGACTCCTTCTTGGAATCTTTATTTGTGCACAGGTTTCTTTTTAACTTTCTCATGAGGCTGATTGAAGTTATTATCTTGGAAAACTGTCACTGACTTCTGCTGGAGCGGTATCTGAGTTACAAGCTCTTATGGTGAATCATCCCTGTCTCTTTTTATCGAAGATAAGGTAATTTGTGAATAAATTCTTCCTTTATGCATAAGTTGACTCAGTGGTATATTGAACCACTCTAATTCATCTCTGTTTTCTTTCTGGAGCTTAAAACGTAAGGAAGAAGAATTCTGCATACTCTAGATGTCCGTATACAACTCTGATAACTACATTAACAGGATAAAACCTTCAGGACTGTTGATCAGTTGTTTATTTCCTATGAAGATAAAAAAGGGGCAATCAATGTCAACACCAACCTAACTCCAAGCAGTTGTAGGACTCCTCAGCTCCCTAAATCATTCCTGCTCTAAAACATGGTCCAGCGCTTCCACTACAACTTTTGTAGCCAGCCTGATTGAAATAGGTAACTTGAGATAATTTTTACATTATCTCATGCTTTCTAGTGATCATCTGTTACTCAAACAGCATACCTGTTTGTAAGAGGTGTACATATATAATGGCAACAGAGGCTAAAGTCTCACACACTGGCAGCTGAGACATCAGGATCGTCAGCAGTACACTACACATCATAACTCACCACAACCATGTTACTACACATAACCCATCATATGCTGAGGTTCTAAAGATTAACTTGAATGACAATAAGAAACTCCTGCAAGTACGGCAAGTGCTTGCCCCCAAACGTCCACGAAAAAAACAATAGGCCAGCACACATAGGCATAGGGTGCCTAAAAATAAATATATTTTATTTAAACATGAATTAGGCAAAAACAGACCAGTTTCGGCCCAAACGTTATTAAGCCTTCCTCAGTGTCAAAAGATTAACTTGCCAAAACCTCTTAGACCTTCAAAGTGCAACACAGACAGCAACACTGTCGGCCCATTAAGCCTAATACATAAGCAAGGAATCCAACAGTCATGGACTCTTAAGACCGCAAGGCAGGCATCCACTAAATCAGACATTCGTTTTACAGGTGACTGCATTGTAAGACATACAGATGTATGTCGTAACCAGGCTGAGCAAATAAAGAGTGACTGTTGATTATTTGTCTAGTGCCAGGATCTTCAGATCACACATGTAATCAGGTCCTTGAGCAACAAGTACCAATATGACTCTGTCACAGTATATGTGGGTGTCAGCTACTTGACACAAACCTCCTTGGTCTATACAAAGAAAGAAACATGATGGAGCTTTAAGACTTTGTGTTCCAGGCAGGTGTGAGCCTAACACTGAGCAGTATTGTAATTACTTCAAGGATGATGCAATGTGAACAAAGAATGATTGACTTTAATAATTGTCTTAGTTTTTGGTATCATTTGAAGGAGGTCCAGTATTTGTCAGACTAGGAGAACATGATCAACAAACTAAACCTGTCCCCTCTAGTCTTTCAAATATTGGAAAAAGACATTATCCAACCCCACAGTGCCTTTTTTCATAATGCCAATCAGGTGTGCTGACCACTGTAATGAAACAAGCAAAGTAAAATTTGAAGGTGTTGCTGGTCAATGCTAGGAGCCTAAAAAAGAAACGCCACTCCCTACAAGCCCTCCACAGCCTGGAGGAAGTAGATATATGTGTGCTGTGACCTGGTTTAAAACTCTGTAGCATACTCCTGCTGTGTAAGGCTGTAATGCCTTTCACACCAGCCACCACGTTGAATGGAAAAATAAAGTGGAGGTGTCTCAGTCTTCATTCAGAGGAGACTAACATCAAGGCTGGTTAAGCAACAAGATGCAATAGAACATCATGTCCAAATTAACATCAGAATGGTCTCTTACAAATATATTGTTTAGCTATAGAACTCCCTGTATGACCCAAGAAAGTCCCAATGCCTATCTGTGAAAACTAGTTGCGTAGTATTAAACATAATACTATTTTCATGAGCAATTTAAACTATACAGTTATAGACCAAATAAGTCTTACCAGCTTCATTTGCAAAATTATAGAAAGCATTATCATGGAGTTAATTAATAAGAATGTAGGGGACTTTGAAACACTGGACCCATCTCAATTTGGATTTGTCAAAGGCAGGTCACGCTTACTCAACTGGGTGGATGTTTTTTAAAAGGTCACTAACACAATGGACAAAGGTAAAATGGCGCTCACCACCTAGCTAAGGCTTTTGATAAAATCCTCCACTCAAGTATATTAGAAAAGCTTAATAAACTAGGAATGAACCCCTTCCTCATCCGTTATATTTGCCAACTGGCCCACAGGTACGATGCAGAAGATCAAAATAGGGGAAGCTACCACCACAGAAAGACCAGTCACCAGTCGATCCCTCCCCGAAGGTTCAGTGCTGGAACTCTTCTCTTCAACACCTACTTCAAGTCAAAGCCACTAACAGTGGGCTGTGGCTAAGTTAGTAGATGACTGCATCCCAAAACACTCAGCCATAGTACAGGAAGGTTTGTCCCAAATAACTGGTGCCAGACTTATGGACTAAAGCTAAATGCCAAAAAATGCATCATGTCTTGGAAAGTCAACTTCCCCTAGAAACTACCGCATTAACAACACAGCCCTATGAGCTGACCCAGTGGTTCTGGATTTTGGAATCTATGTGGACAGTGACCTAACTTTTGACAAGCATGTATCCACTGTGGAACGGAAGTCATATATTGAGTAGCTTATAAACAAGAGGAGTTCTTTTAGATTCAGGGATGTCATTATCAATTCAGCCCTCATTAGTCCAGTCTTTGAGTATAATGCCTTTTGGCATCTGTCTGCCCATTCACATGCAACAGCTGGAACACACCTCAGAGATACCTTACAAAAAGTATTCAAGGCATAAATAATATGTTCTACATCAACTGCCTCAAAGCCCTATCTCTATATTCAGTCTCTCACAGACTGCAAAAAGATGACCTGTGTCTACCATACAAGGCATCCTTCAGCCCATTACTAATGGACTTACTTCACATCTGCAAGTCAGATGGTATCAGTAATATTCGATCCAGGAGCTTAAGCTTGTTTGCAACATTAACAGAGCAGTTTGGAGGTACATGTAAAACAAAGCTCATCTCTGACCACATTCAAGCATAATTTGGTTCAATGGAATGAAATTGAAATTTACCCCAGGACTTTCCCATGTACTTATGATGGACAAGGCCAGGTCCTGAATACTTTATCCCAAAACATGGATCCCCTCCAAATATATAGTAATTCTCACTTGAGTAATATAGAAGTATAGATCTTGAAAAGGGTTGTGTGAATATAAACTCCAATGGCATAGGTTACTTTAAGCACCAAATAGGATAATTGGCTGAGCTTAATATGTACCACAAGGGCAGTAAGCCTAGTACTAACCTGTGAATCTATTTCTAAATGGTTGTTCCTTGATATTGCTTTTTGTTAGTCTCACCATAATAACATACCTCATGTATAGTCAAGGCCGACTGTACCGGGGCTTTGGCTACTTCAGTGTTTTAGCAGCGTCAGTAGTGCAATAGGTGGCACACTCATTTTTGATGCAGAAGGCTGTAGTTCTCTTCCTGCTTCAGGTAGGATAGCTGACATTGCAGTGCAGCATAAGGGGGTACTGCACTTCTGGGAATGTCATCCTTCAGATGAGATGTTAAACCAAGGCCCTATCTTCTTAAGTTGTTGGTAGCTAAGGTGGCTATAAAAGACTCCAAGAGAGAGTAGGGGTTCTTTATTAAAAAAAAATATTATGTACAATACTATTTACCGAATTACTTATTTACAGATTTATACAGTGTACAAATTTCAATTTCTTTTCTTTGTCATATAGTTGTAGATATCTTTCTTTTCATTATTGTGTTAAACCTTCATTGCTTTATTTGAATCCCACTCCTTTTTCCACAACCACCATCTAATTTTTCATAAAATTACTGTTAGTCTCCATTTACCATCATGCCTTGGAAGCTTCCTCTAGAGCAGCTGTTACTGGGTCTGTTATATGTAGGCATGCTTGGTTAAAGGAACAATCTCTGCCTGATCATGTTAAAGCAAAGTTACTAGATGCACCCTTACAGCAGGATGTCTTATTTGGGGTTAAAGCAGAGGAGGTTTTAAAGAAAATGGAGAATAAGGCAAAATCTATGCAGACGGTCAAAGATTTCTTACAAATACAGCCCCCACGCTTCAGCAGAAATTGGCCAACAAAAAAATTGGTCCTTTCCAGCTTCTGACAGACCGCAGAGGGGTAAATACAGGCGCCCAAGGGGCAGAGGACAAGCACAAATCCCTTGCAAACCTCGCCAATGGGGCACTGCAACACAGAAGGGAGGAGAAGACAGGCCACAAACTACTAGAAGGCAAACACAATGACTTATACCTCAAACTGCCAAGCAAAACTCTCTTGGCAGCTCCCTTGGGAGGAAAATTAGCACTTTTTGCAGACAACTGACGCATAGTCACAAAGGACAAATGGGTCCTAGACATTATCTCACAAGGATACAGATTCCATTTCCACACCTTGCCAAGGATAAAAGGAATGCCAAACCTGCCACAAAATCAATGGGCAGAGGCACAAAAACAAATTACAGCTCTCATGGACATGAGAGCCATTCACTTGTTACCTACACAGGAGTAAGGCCAAGGATTTTACTCAAGGCTCTTTCTAGTCCCCAGAAAGGACAATGCTTGGAGACGCATTCTGGACCTTTCAATTCTAAATACCTTCTTGCAAGTACCCAAATTCAAGATGCTAACACTACAGCAGCTTCTTCCCATGTTGGGCAAGAAAGCTTGGCTAGTATCATTGGGCCTCAAGGAGGCATACCTGCATGTCCCTATCAGACAAAATTGCAGAAGATACCTCCATTTCATTGCAGGTTCAACCCATTACCAATTCTCTGCACTGCCCTTTGGCTTATCTACTGCGCCCAGGGTCTTCACAAAATGCCTGGCACCAGTAATTGCATACTGCAGACAAAGTGGAATTCAAATATACCCATACCTGGACGACTGCCTCATCCAAGCAGAAAGCAAGGACATTCTCTTACAACACCTGGCCTTTGTAAAACATCTTCTAAGTTGACTAGGGTACACAGTAAACGAAAAGAAATCAAAACTAGTGCCCTCACAAAATATGACATTCCTGGGTGCCAGCTTGAATACAACGGCCCAGATGGCTTATCTGACACCAGACAAACAACTACAATTAACTCAATACTTCAGAGCAATGGCAACAAAGACCCAACTCCCTGCAAGAAAAATTCTGCAGGCCTTGGGCTTCATGGCATCTTGCATACTACTAATACCATTTGCAAAACTGCATATGAGGAAATTACAGTGGTACGTAAAAAGCGTATGGACTCAACACAGCCACAGCTTGGAAACAATGATACCTCTTATTCCCTGCCTTCAACAGGAGTTTCTATGGTGGTCACAGGCATGTCACCTCAACAGTGGTCAGCCTTTCACCTTACCCCAGCCAGGCAAACTATGACTACAGATGCATCGGACTATGCCTGGGGGGCACACATGGCAGGACGGTGCATTCAAGGCATATGGACTGCAGATCAAAGGAATCTGCACAGCAATCAAAAAGAAATGCTAGCTGTACAAAATGCTCTGATAGCTTTCAAGGACCTCTTACATCCAGGACAGCTTATCATAAGGACAGACAACACCACAGTAATGTGGTACATAAACAAGCAAGGGGGTACACACTCCTACCCTCTATGCAGGCAAGCAATGACCTTGTGGAACACAGCACTGGCTTACCAAGTTCAATTACAAGCTCAATTCCTGCCAGGAAAAAAGAACACATTGGCAGACGACCTAAGCAGAAACATCATGGATCTCCACGAGTGGAAACTGGATCCACAAGTATTTGCAATGATAACTCAAAAATGGGGACTCCCAGACATAGACCTGTTTGTCAGCCCCCAAAACTATCAACTAACAAAATTTTGCACAAGGACTTTTCACCATCAAGCTTGGAAAGTGGACCCACTCTCATTCAGTTGGAAAATGCTGACAGTATATGCCTTTCCTCCATTACCCCTTCTCACAAAGGTGCTGCTGAAAGTCAGGATGGAGAGACCCCAAATGATACTCACTGCCCCAGACTGGCCATGCCAGCACTGGTACCCACTATTAAGGAATATGGTCCAGTGCCCACCATGGATTCTACCACAAATTACCCATCTGCTCAGACAGCAAGACAATCAGATTCTACACAGCCAGGTCAAAACCGTAAACTTGGCTGCATGGCAAATCACCTAAGCAACCAACCAGCTCCTCTCTCACAAGCTGTTATGGATGTTATTCTGGAGGCCAGGAGGCCCAGCACCAGGAAAGCCTACTCAGACAAATGTTTTGTGCCTGGAACCAAGCTAAAGGCCAAAATACCCTTCAGCCTGACATACCTCAGATTCTGCAATATTTAACTGAGATGTTACACAAAGGGCTTTCTTTTTCATCTATTAAAATCCACGCCTCAGCTATTTCAGCTCACTACAACACATCCACTCCTAAGGCAGTTTCTCAGAGGGGCCAAAAACATTAGGCCTCCCAGGAGAGCACCAACACCTACTTGGGACTTCAACTTTGTTCTGGAAAAACTTACACTACCGCCTTTTGAGCCAGCTTTCTCAACTGACTTAAAGTTTATATCATGGAAGACTGCCCTGCTGCTAGCAATTACTTCAGCGAGAAGAGTTTCAGAGCTTCAGGCACTAATGGCAGTAGAGGCTTTCCTCATTTTTCATCAAGACAGAGTTTCTCTACGAACTAACCCCCCCCTTTATGCTTAAGGTGGAATCCAGTGTGGCTCTAAATCAAACCATCCATTTACC
Source organism: Protopterus annectens (assembly GCF_019279795.1). Lineage (NCBI taxonomy): Eukaryota > Metazoa > Chordata > Ceratodontiformes > Protopteridae > Protopterus > Protopterus annectens. Next base: position 1,449,464,554 of record NC_056737.1, read on the forward strand.
CACCTTCTTTCCAAATCCACAGAACAAAGGAGAAAGACTCCTACATTCCTTGGACATTCACAGGCAGCTGCGTTACTACTTGGATAAAATTAAGGTTTTCAGAAAATTTGACCAGCTTTTTGTATCCTGTGCTACAGCATCACAAGGAAAGGCCATCTCAAAACAGACCATTTCCAAATGGATAGGACATTGCATGCGTTTTTGCTACACACACCATGGAAAACCAGTTCCTGCTAGCATAAGGCCCCACTCTACCAGGGCAACAGCTACATCTACAGCCTACCTCAGGGGGGTGCCAACCAAGGATATTATGGAAGCTGCACCTTGGAGTTAAGTACACACCTTCACCAAACATTACCACTTACCACTTTACTCTAAGACTAGAGCTGGCTTCGCCACTGCAGTTTTGCAGGGCCTTCTAGCCTCCTCTAACCCTGTTTGACTCCACCACCCATCCTTAGCTTTGGGATTCTACCCAAGTGTGATGACTGCAGCAGGGTAACACGATGAACATAGTACAGTTTTGTACCTCCCATAAATGTAGATGTTCGAGTGTATACCCTGCTGCAGTCCAGGTTACCCTCCCTCCATCCCCTCTGAACTACCTGAACTTATCTCTACCACTCTGTCCTATACTATCTCTGTGGTGTATTTGCTTGTGCCTAAGGGTTTTGTTTTATTTTTATATAGATATATATATATATATATATATATATATATATATATATATATATATATATTTTTTTTTTTTTTTTTTGCCTACCTATTAGGGGCACCTGACATCTGGGGCAAGAAAAACTGAAGCGCCGGACCAAGACTTTGGAATTCGGGCCGACTGCGGGACCGCCTGACGGGAGGATAACCCAAGTGTGATGACTGCAGCAGAGGGTATACACTCGAACATCTACGTTTATGGTAGGTACAAAACTGTACTTTAGTCTCCATTTACCATCAAACAAGAGTTCATTTAGCCTTTCATTCCAAATGGTCCACCCAACATGAAATAATATTTTGTCTGTTTTACTAATATATTCCTTATTTTTATGGCTAATAATATCCATACATAATCATATCCATATTTATTTTACTTGCATCCATTAGATTTTCAAAGAAATTTTCTTTATACAATTTTTCACACAATTTTGCAACCATTGTAAGTTCCCTGACACCCTGACCAATCTCCCCTGAAAAGAGGCCGCTAGCTTAGTGAAAGCAACCACAATTTTGCAACCCTTATAAGTTCCATGATGCCTTGGCCAAATTCCCCTTGTAGTATCACAGGTCTCCTTGAAAAGAGGCTACTAGCCTTGTGGAACCAAACCCAGTCAGCAAAGGATGGATGGATTTTTGAAAAGGTGTGGATTCTAAAAATATACCACAGACAGCAACTTGGGCATATCTTTATCAAACCCTGCAAACTAGATTGTTTGTTTAGGTCCAGAGCAGGCTTTGGTAGGACTGTTCTCCAGGTGGTCTTGTGGTGTCCTTATTCTTTTGTCTTCCCTTTTTTTCTTTTGTAAGCTGTGGTATTCATCCCATATAGCTTAGGCTACTGCAACTGTGATCTAATGATGAACATATTGCGGATGTGTAAGCAAATGTTCAAATATATTGTTATGGCAGTAGCTGCACCCTCCCTCTTTGCCCTTTCTATTTTTTTTTTCTTTTTGCCAGGGTGTAGATTTGTGTTTTCCTTTTTTTTCCCCACCATATATTCAGCTGTCAGGGCTCTAGCCACCCTGTTCTGTGGAAAAAATAAAACTCTGAACGTTTGCATCTTAACCATTGTTTTTTATCCTGCTTTCCTCAAACTGTGCAATGGCTATGGTATGTGGACTGTGTCGTTAAGCTTTGGAAGCTGCTGGCTGATACAGTCTTTGACAGGGCATCCCATGTACCTTGAGCTAATGCAACAGTAATCAGACTTGTACTAAAGTAAACTGTCAGTTAACTGTAACTCAAGCAACCTGCACTCTCAAGCACTCTCAAGCAACCAGCAAAAAAAAAAAAAAAAAAAATCGAAGAAATACAGTACAATTTTCATGAGCCGGCCATTTTTCAAGCTCGCGTCAGCTTCAAACTCTCGAGCTAAACTCTTACCCACAATCCTCCCTCTCCCTGTTACCCCAGATTTCGTTTGCCGCATCCATTCGCTTGTGTCAAGCTGCTTCTCTTGAGCGAAGTACAGTTATTTGTTGCATAATAGTCATTTGTATTACTTTTCTGTCAGAAAAGTTTCTGTTTCGTTGTGTCTTACCCCATCGCATCTAGCGACCATATTTTCTTGAGGTTTTCTTCTCTTTTCTCTACTTTTTTACCGCAAGGTGTTTCTCCCCTTACCATTTTTGGTAATCTTTCCCTTTTTTCATACCTTCAGGTATTCTTTTGTGCCATTACTGGTACCCTTTTCTACTATCTATTTTTACTATCATGGCAGATAAGAAAGGTGGTCCGGGGTTTAAATGGTGTTCTGATTGTGGACACAAACTACCTACATCTGATGCACACTCTTTGTGCGTTTATTGTTTGGGGGCATCCCACTTATCTGTTGACCCGCCCTGTACTATCTGTGAAAATATTTCAAATAGAACTTTATTGGAAAGGAAAAAAAAGTTGTTGCTGAAGGGACTTCTTAAATCTCCCTTTTCAGAGGCTATTTCTGGGTCGGAGGCCTCAACCCCTCCTAGAGCCCATAAGAAAATCTTGGATGTTCCTACCAATCCTAAATCTTTGCCTTCGTCCCTGGCTGGGGACTCCCGCCATTCAAAACTTAAAAAGGCTAAATTTTCAGCCCCGGAGCTCACTCAGTCAGCCCCAGTGCTTTTGGTGCCTATACCTTTGGCACCGAGGCCTTCGGCTCCATTAGTGATCTCGGCTCCGTCTTCTCCTGCAGCCTTCACTATATCGACACCGAGGGGCTCCTCAATTCAGACTATTACCACTGTATCGACGCCGACCGCCCAGTCAGCGCAGACCTTGACCACATCGGTTCCGACATCTTACTCGGAACTGACACCTTTATTGTTGACTCCAGTTTTGTCGGTACCAGCTTCGGTACCGACAACTCCTTCGGCACCGATCCCTGTGTCGGTGCAGACCGTGACCTCGGCACCGATGACTTCTTTGGTGTAGACACCCGTAGTAAAGTCTCTCTCGGCACCGTTGTTCTTGGTGCGGAATGGTGAGATGGGCACTGAGTTTGCCTCTTCTGTGGACAGGCCTGTTTCTCCCTCAGTCTCCGTGTCTACCAGAAGCCTTTCTGAACATGATATGTTGCGTCTTGTGGATCAGGTGCTCTTGGCCAGAGGTATCCCACCCCCGCAGGAACTATCCTTCCTTGGGAGGTGATCACCCATCTCCAAAGACCCCTTCTTTTTCTCCTCCTTCATTGCCTTTGAAGTCCATGGATATAGCACAGTCTTCCCCTTCTGCGGTTCCCTTTATAGATCTCACTAAGGAACCACAGTTGCCTTTTTGGCATTAAAGTTTTGCTACGACCCAGGATGTCATTTGTAACATGCATAGTTTGCTGCTCCACAGCCAACCGGGGACTTCAGGTCATCAGGCTGAGCCAGTTAGTGGAGGGGTGACCCCTGTCCTGGACATTCACTCCTCTTCGGGTGGACCAGCTGTCCAACTGATGGAGAAGGCTTTCGCTGCTGCTGGTGATACTGGACTGTCTATCCCTCCGCCCTCCTCTGGTACACTGGTTTCACAAGTCACACCGAGTGGACTCTGGGTGCAAGGGCCTCAGGACATATTCCCACAGGAAACCCCTTTTCCGCTGTCTTCCCCAACTTCTGCTGAGGAAGTCCACTGGAAAAGTTTGTGTAAGAGGAAGCACATGGTCTCCACAGAGGAGTCCCTCACTGAAGACACAGATTTTGATGAGGGGGAAGGATCCCCTCGGTCACCCTCTGAGGTATCTTTTGGTGATATCCTCGAAATCCTGAAACAGAGAGGTGACTGGCAGTCCTCTAATCCGACCTCTGAGGAATCTGTGTTCCTGCAGGCTTTTCGTGCCTGGCCCCCTACCTCCTTAGTTACTCCACCTGCCGATGAACTTGTCCGGATTATCGTGCAGCGTGCTTGGAAGGCTCATGACACCGTCAAAGCTATTCCCCGGAGGCCAGATAAAATTTTGTCCCCTTCTGCTACAGATCCACATTGGTCAAAAGGTCTTCCTGTGGATGCTTTGGTGGTGGCCGCCGCAACAGAAAAGGATCTGGCAGAAGAAGAAAGCCAGACTGTCCTTCCACCTAACAAAGAGTCCCGGGCCCTGGACAGGCTAGGGAAGCGCACTTTTGCATCAGCGACCTTTACTATCAGGTCCCTGAATTATATGGCACACTTTACCAGGCTTCAAAGGGATCTGATTTCTGAGCTCTCTGAAACCTTGGCTGGTGCCGTGTCTGATGAGGTCCATGACAAAGTGGCCTCTCAGCTTGCCACCATTGAATTAATATCTAACTCCTCTATGCGACTGATATCTCATGCATCAGAAGGAGCAGCTAGAGCAGCGGGTTCAGCTGCTGTCTTGAGACGACACGCCTGGATGTGCTTGTGCAATTTCGCGGACCCTTTAAGGCTTCCTTTCTTAACGCTCACATTGAAGCCTCTTCGTTGTTTGGACCCAAAGTTAAAAGCACACTGGCCAGATGTGAACAGGACGATAAGATCCTTTCTGCCATAGGTGTTCGTTATTCTTCCCCTCAACGTGCTTTCTCCCGAAACCAAAAGATTGGGAAGGTATGGTTTAAGAAATCTCAGGGTCCTTTCCGTGACACACAGGTCGAGTTCTCCCCTAGAGGCAGAGGGGGAAACTCACAGGGAAGACGCTCCTTTCGGAGCAGAGGGGGTCCGCGTAACCAGGATTCCAGGGACTCTTTCCCTGGCCAACCCTACCAGTGCTCCTGAAGAGCAGCCCAACTCCTTTCCTCTGGAGGTGGTTGGGGGTCATTTCTCTTTGTAACCTTCTGCCTGGCTAACCATCACCACCGATTCTTTGGTACAAAGGATTATAACCAGAGGTTATCATATCCCCTTCGATATTTCTCCTGTCCCTTTAAAAAACCTTACCAACGTTCCACCCAGTCAAAGGGAAGAAGCAGCACTAGAGATAGAAAAGCTAAGAAAGAGAGTCATCCAAATAGTCCCTCCAGACCAGATAGGAATCGGATTCTACTCAAGACTATTTTTGGTGCCAAAGAAAACCTGGGACTGGAGACCAATTTTGGATCTCAGTGTATTGAACATGTTTGTAAGAGTACAAAAATTCCGGATGGTCACAATACAGTCTATCCTCCCGCTTTTGGAAAAAGACGATCGGATGTGCTCGATAGATCTTCAAGATGTATACTACCACATAAAAGTGGACAGGCCATCAAGAAGATTTCTGTGCTTCCGTGCGGGAGCCAGTCGCTACCATTTCAGAGTACTGCCCTTCGGACTCTCTACAGCACCCAGAGTGTTCACAAAGTGCATGGCAGTTGTCACGGCTCACTTGCAACTTCAAGGATTCCAGGTGTTTCCATAGCTAGACGACTGGCTCATTTCCGCCCCCACTAGACATCTACTGGAAGAAGCCCTGGCATACTCTCTCCTCGCTGCACAAAGGTTAGGCATAACCATAAACTTGCAAAAATCCAATCTCACCCCATCTCAGTCGACAAAATTCATAGGGGTTATCTTGGTCACAAAGAACTGCTGAGCTGCCATTCCAGAGTACAGAATTTTAAGAATAAAGCAACAACTGATTCCAATCCTTTCAAGGGAGAAATCCAAGGCTGACTCAGTTCTACAGCTGTTGGGTTTCATGGCAGCCTCCATCACCATTGTCCCCCTGGCCAGGTT